>NW_020824772.1:0-600000 GCF_003285875.2 Drosophila novamexicana
AAATTCACGTCCAAATCTTACCCCAAGATTCGTATATAGACATGGGTCAAAAATTACCACCCCCATAACTCGGTCAAATCTCATCCGATTTTCACGAAGTTTGGCTTTTTCTTCATGGTTTTCCCTCTTGATAATCTGGCATTCATATCTGAACACCGAATTTTTAGTCGAAATTTATATCCCAATCTTACCCCAAGATTCGTATATAGACATGGGTCAAAAATTACCACCCCCATAACTCGGTCAAATCTCATCCGATTTTCACGAAGTTTGGCATTTTATTCATGGGTTTCCCTCTAGATTAATCTGGCATTCAAATATGAACAGCTGTTTTTTAGTCGAAATTCATGTCCAAATCTTACCCCAAGATTCGTATATAGACATGGGTCAAAAATGACCACCCCCATAACTCGGTCAAATCTCATCCGATTTTCACGAAGTTTGGCTTTTTCTTCATGGTTTTCTCTCTATATTAATCTGGCATTCAAATCTGAACACCGATTTTTTAGTCGAAATTCATGTCCAAATCTTACCCCAAGATTCGTATATAGACATGGGTCAAAATTTACCACCCCCATAACTCGGTCAAATCACATCCGATTTTCACGAAGTTTGTCTTTTTCTTCATGGTTTTCCCTCTAGATTAATCTGGCATTCATATCTGAACACCGAATTTTTAGTCGAAATTCATGTCCAAATCTTACCCAAGATTCGTATATAGACATGGGTCAAAATTTACCACCCCCATAACTCGGTCAAATCACATCCGATTTTCACGAAGTTTGGATTTTTCTTCATGGTTTTCCCTCTAGATTAATCTGGCATTCAAATCTGAACACCGATTTTTTAGTCGAAATTCACGTCCAAATCTTACCCCAAGATTCGTATATAGACATGGGTCAAAAATTACCACCCCCATAACTCGGTCAAATCTCATCCGATTTTCACGAAGTTTGGCTTTTTCTTCATGGTTTTCCCTCTTGATTAATCTGGCATTCATATCTGAACACCGAATTTTTAGTCGAAATTTATATCCCAATCTTACCCCAAGATTCGTATATAGACATGGGTCAAAAATTACCACCCCCATAACTCGGTCAAATCTCATCCGATTTTCACGAAGTTTGGCATTTTATTCATGGGTTTCCCTCTAGATTAATCTGGCATTCAAATATGAACACCGATTTTTTAGTCGAAATTCATGTCCAAATCTTACCCCAAGATTCGTATATAGACATGGGTCAAAAATTACCACCCCCATATCTCGGTCAAATCTCATCCGATTTCCACGAAGATTGGCTTTTTCTTCATGGTTTTCCCTCTAGATTAATCTGGCATTCATATCTGAACACCGAATTTTTAGTCGAAATTCATGTCCAAATCTTACCCCAAGATTCGTATATAGACATGGGTCAAAATTTACCACCCCCATAACTCGGTCAAATCACATCCGATTTTCACGAAGTTTGGATTTTTCTTCATGGTTTTCCCTCTAGATTAATCTGGCATTCAAATCTGAACACCGCTTTTTTAGTCGAAATTCATGTCCAAATCTTACCCCAAGATTCGTATATAGACATGGGTCAAAAATTACCACCCCCATAACTCGGTCAAATCTCATCCGATTTTCACGAAGTTTGGCTTTTTCTTCATGGTTTTCCCTCTTGATTAATCTGGCATTCATATCTGAACACCGACTTTTTAGTCGAAATTTATATCCCAATCTTACCCCAAGATTCGTATATAGACATGGGTCAAAAATTACCACCCCCATATCTCGATCAAATCTCATCCGATTTTCACGAAGTTTGGCATTTTATTCATGGGTTTCTTTCTAGATTAATCTGGCATTCAAATATGAACAGCTGTTTTTTAGTCGAAATTCATGTCCAAATCTTACCCCAAGATTCGTATATAGACATGGGTCAAAAATTACCACCCCCATAACTCGGTCAAATCTCATCCGATTTTCACGAAGTTTGGCTTTTTCTTCATGGTTTTCTCTCTATATTAATCTGGGTCAAAAATGTCCACCTCCATATCTCGGTCAAATCTCATCCGATTTCACGAAGTTTGGCTTTTTCTTCATGGTTTTCCCTCTAGATTAATCTGCCATTCAAATCTGAAAACCGATTTTTTAGTCGAAATTCATGTCCAAATCTTACCCCAAGATTCGTATATAGACATGGGTCAAAAATTACCACCCCCATAACTCGGTCAAATCTCATCCGATTTTCACGAAGTTTGGCATTTTATTCATGGGTTTCCCTCTAGATTAATCTGGCATTCAAATATGAACAGCTGTTTTTTAGTCGAAATTCATGTCCAAATCTTACCCCAAGATTCGTATATAGACATGGGTCAAAAATTACCACCCCCATAACTCGGTCAAATCTCATCCGATTTTCACGAAGTTTGGCTTTTTCTTCATGGTTTTCTCTCTATATTAATCTGGGTCAAAAATGTCCACCTCCATATCTCGGTCAAATCTCATCCGATTTCCACGAAGTTTGGCTTTTTCTTCATGGTTTTCCCTCTAGATTAATCTGCCATTCAAATCTGAAAACCGATTTTTTAGTCGAAATTCATGTCCAAATCTTACCCCAAGATTCGTATATAGACATGGGTCAAAAATTACCACCCCCATAACTCGGTCAAATCTCATCCGATTTTCACGAAGTTTGGCATTTTATTCATGGGTTTCCCTCTAGATTAATCTGGCATTCAAATATGAACAGCTGTTTTTTAGTCGAAATTCATGTCCAAATCTTACCCCAAGATTCGTATATAGACATGGGTCAAAAATTACCACCCACATAACTCGGTCAAATCTCATCCGATTTTCACGAAGTTTGGCTTTTTCTTCATGGTTTTCTCTCTATATTAATCTGGCATTCAAATCTGAACACCGATTTTTTAGTCGAAATTCATGTCCAAATCTTACCCCAAGATTCGTATATAGACATGGGTCAAAAATGACCACCCCCATATCTCGGTCAAATCTCATCCGATTTCCACGAAGTTTGGCTTTTTCTTCATGGTTTTCCCTCTTGATTAATCTGGCATTCATATCTGAACACCGAATTTTTAGTCGAAATTTATATCCAAATCTTACCCCAAGATTCGTATATAGACATGGGTCAAAAATTACCACCCCCATAACTCGGTCAAATCTCATCCGATTTTCACGAAGTTTGGCTTTTTCTTCATGGTTTTCCCTCTAGATTAATCTGCCATTCAAATCTGAAAACCGATTTTTTAGTCGAAATTCATGTCCAAATCTTACCCCAAGATTCGTATATAGACATGGGTCAAAAATGACCACCCCCATATCTCGATCAAATCTCATCCGATTTCCACGAAGTTTGTCTTTTTCTTAATGGTTTTCCCTCTAGATTAATCTGGCATTCATATCTGAACGCCGAATTTTTAGTCGAAATTCATGTCCAAATCTTACCCCAAGATTCGTATATAGACATGGGTCAAAAATTACCACCCCCATAACTCGGTCAAATCTCATCCGATTTTCACGAAGTTTGGCATTTTATTCATGGGTTTCCCTCTAGATTAATCTGGCATTCAAATATGAACAGCTGTTTTTTAGTCGAAATTCATGTCCAAATCTTACCCCAAGATTCGTATATAGACATGGGTCAAAAATTACCACCCCCATAACTCGGTCAAATCTCATCCGATTTTCACGAAGTTTGGCTTTTTCTTCATGGTTTTCCCTCTATATTAATCTGGCATTCAAATCTGAACACCGATTTTTTAGTCGAAATTCATGTCCAAATCTTACCCCAAGATTCGTATATAGACATGGGTCAAAAATGACCACCCCCATATCTCGGTCAAATCTCATCCGATTTCCACGAAGTTTGGCTTTTTCTTCATGGTTTTCCCTCTAGATTAATCTGGCATTCATATCTGAACACCGAATTTTTAGTCGAAATTCATGTCCAAATCTTACCCCAAGATTCGTATATAGACATGGGTCAAAATTTACCACCCCCATAACTCGGTCAAATCACATCCGATTTTCACGAAGTTTGGATTTTTCTTCATGGTTTTCCCTCTAGATTAATCTGGCATTCAAATCTGAACACCGATTTTTTAGTCGAAATTCATGTCCAAATCTTACCCCAAGATTCGTATATAGACATGGGTCAAAAATTACCACCCCCATAACTCGGTCAAATCTCATCCGATTTTCACAAAGTTTGGCTTTTTATTCATGGGTTTCCCTCTAGATTAATCTGGCATTCAAATCTGAACACCTATTTTTTAGTCGAAATTTATGTCCAAGTCTTACCCCAAGATTCGTATATAGACAGGGGTCAAAAATGACTACCTCCATATCTCGGCCAAATCTCATCCGATTTTCACGAAGTTTGGCTTTTTCTTCATGGTTTTCCCTCTATATTAATCTGGCATTCAAATCTGAACACCGATTTTTTAGTCGAAATTCATGTCCAAATCTTAGTTTTTGGACAAAAATGACCACCCCCATATCTCGGTCAAATCTCATCCGATTTCCACGAAGTTTGGCTTTTTCTTCATGGTTTTCCCTCTAGATTAATCTGGCATTCATATCTGAACACCGAATTTTTAGTCGAAATTCATGTCCAAATCTTACCCCAAGATTCGTATATAGACATGGGTCAAAATTTACCACCCCCATAACTCGGTCAAATCACATCCGATTTTCACGAAGTTTGGATTTTTCTTCATGGTTTTCCCTCTAGATTAATCTGGCATTCAAATCTGAACACCGATTTTTTAGTCGAAATTCATGTCCAAATCTTACCCCAAGATTCGTATATAGACATGGGTCAAAAATTACCACCCCCATAACTCGGTCAAATCTCATCCGATTTTCACAAAGTTTGGCTTTTTATTCATGGGTTTCCCTCTAGATTAATCTGGCATTCAAATCTGAACACCTATTTTTTAGTCGAAATTTATGTCCAAATCTTACCCCAAGATTCGTATATAGACATGGGTCAAAAATGACTACCTCCATATCTCGGCCAAATCTCATCCGATTTCCACGAAGTTTGGCTTTTTCTTCATGGTTTTCCCTCTAGATTAATCTGGCATTCAAATCTGAAAACCGATTTTTTAGTCGAAATTCACGTCCAAATCTTACCCCAAGATTCGTATATAGACATGGGTCAAAAATGACCACCCCCATATCTCGATCAAATCTCATCCGATTTCCACGAAGTTTGTCTTTTTCTTCATGGTTTTCCCTCTAGATTAATCTGGCATTCATATCTGAACACCGAATTTTTAGTCGAAATTCATGTCCAAATCTTACCCCAAGATTCGTATATAGACATGGGTCAAAATTTACCACCCCCATAACTCGGTCAAATCACATCCGATTTTCACGAAGTTTGGATTTTTCTTCATGGTTTTCCCTCTAGATTAATCTGGCATTCAAATCTGAACACCGATTTTTTAGTCGAAATTCACGTCCAAATCTTACCCCAAGATTCGTATATAGACATGGGTCAAAAATTACCACCCCCATAACTCGGTCAAATCTCATCCGATTTTCACGAAGTTTGGCTTTTTCTTCATGGTTTTCCCTCTTGATTAATCTGGCATTCATATCTGAACACCGAATTTTTAGTCGAAATTTATATCCCAATCTTACCCCAAGATTCGTATATAGACATGGGTCAAAAATTACCACCCCCATAACTCGGTCAAATCTCATCCGATTTTCACGAAGTTTGGCATTTTATTCATGGGTTTCCCTCTAGATTAATCTGGCATTCAAATATGAACAGCTGTTTTTTAGTCGAAATTCATGTCCAAATCTTACCCCAAGATTCGTATATAGACATGGGTCAAAAATGACCACCCCCATAACTCGGTCAAATCTCATCCGATTTTCACGAAGTTTGGCTTTTTCTTCATGGTTTTCTCTCTATATTAATCTGGCATTCAAATCTGAACACCGATTTTTTAGTCGAAATTCATGTCCAAATCTTACCCCAAGATTCGTATATAGACATGGGTCAAAAATTACCACCCCCATATCTCGGTCAAATCTCATCCGATTTCCACGAAGATTGGCTTTTTCTTCATGGTTTTCCCTCTAGATTAATCTGGCATTCATATCTGAACACCGAATTTTTAGTCGAAATTTATATCCAAATCTTACCCCAAGATTCGTATATAGACATGGGTCAAAAATTACCACCCCCATAACTCGGTCAAATCTCATCCGATTTTCACGAAGTTTGGCTTTTTCTTCATGGGTTTCCCTCTTGATTAATCTGGCATTCATATCTGAACACCTATTTTTTAGTCGAAATTTATGTCCAAATCTTACCCCAAGATTCGTATATAGACATGGGTCAAAAATGTCCACCTCCATATCTCGGTCAAATCTCATCCGATTTCCACGAAGTTTGGCTTTTTCTTCATGGTTTTCCCTCTAGATTAATCTGCCATTCAAATCTGAAAACCGATTTTTTAGTCGAAATTCATGTCCAAATCTTACCCCAAGATTCGTATATAGACATGGGTCAAAAATGACCACCCCCATATCTCGATCAAATCTCATCCGATTTCCACGAAGTTTGTCTTTTTCTTAATGGTTTTCCCTCTAGATTAATCTGGCATTCATATCTGAACGCCGAATTTTTAGTCGAAATTTATATCCAAATCTTACCCCAAGATTCGTATATAGACATGGGTCAAAAATTACCACCCCCATAACTCGGTCAAATCTCATCCGATTTTCACGAAGTTTGGCTTTTTCTTCATGGGTTTCCCTCTTGATTAATCTGGCATTCATATCTGAACACCTATTTTTTAGTCGAAATTTATGTCCAAATCTTACCCCAAGATTCGTATATAGACATGGGTCAAAAATGTCCACCTCCATATCTCGGTCAAATCTCATCCGATTTCCACGAAGTTTGGCTTTTTCTTCATGGTTTTCCCTCTAGATTAATCTGCCATTCAAATCTGAAAACCGATTTTTTAGTCGAAATTCATGTCCAAATCTTACCCCAAGATTCGTATATAGACATGGGTCAAAAATGACCACCCCCATATCTCGATCAAATCTCATCCGATTTCCACGAAGTTTGTCTTTTTCTTAATGGTTTTCCCTCTAGATTAATCTGGCATTCATATCTGAACGCCGAATTTTTAGTCGAAATTCATGTCCAAATCTTACCCCAAGATTCGTATATAGACATGGGTCAAAAATTACCACCCCCATAACTCGGTCAAATCTCATCCGATTTTCACGAAGTTTGGCATTTTATTCATGGGTTTCCCTCTAGATTAATCTGGCATTCAAATATGAACAGCTGTTTTTTAGTCGAAATTCATGTCCAAATCTTACCCCAAGATTCGTATATAGACATGGGTCAAAAATTACCACCCCCATAACTCGGTCAAATCTCATCCGATTTTCACGAAGTTTGGCTTTTTCTTCATGGTTTTCCCTCTATATTAATCTGGCATTCAAATCTGAACACCGATTTTTTAGTCGAAATTCATGTCCAAATCTTACCCCAAGATTCGTATATAGACATGGGTCAAAAATGACCACCCCCATATCTCGGTCAAATCTCATCCGATTTCCACGAAGTTTGGCTTTTTCTTCATGGTTTTCCCTCTAGATTAATCTGGCATTCATATCTGAACACCGAATTTTTAGTCGAAATTCATGTCCAAATCTTACCCCAAGATTCGTATATAGACATGGGTCAAAATTTACCACCCCCATAACTCGGTCAAATCACATCCGATTTTCACGAAGTTTGGATTTTTCTTCATGGTTTTCCCTCTAGATTAATCTGGCATTCAAATCTGAACACCGATTTTTTAGTCGAAATTCATGTCCAAATCTTACCCCAAGATTCGTATATAGACATGGGTCAAAAATTACCACCCCCATAACTCGGTCAAATCTCATCCGATTTTCACAAAGTTTGGCTTTTTATTCATGGGTTTCCCTCTAGATTAATCTGGCATTCAAATCTGAACACCTATTTTTTAGTCGAAATTTATGTCCAAATCTTACCCCAAGATTCGTATATAGACAGGGGTCAAAAATGACTACCTCCATATCTCGGCCAAATCTCATCCGATTTTCACGAAGTTTGGCTTTTTCTTCATGGTTTTCCCTCTATATTAATCTGGCATTCAAATCTGAACACCGATTTTTTAGTCGAAATTCATGTCCAAATCTTACCCCAAGATTCGTATATAGACATGGGTCAAAAATGACCACCCCCATATCTCGGTCAAATCTCATCCGATTTCCACGAAGTTTGGCTTTTTCTTCATGGTTTTCCCTCTAGATTAATCTGGCATTCATATCTGAACACCGAATTTTTAGTCGAAATTCATGTCCAAATCTTACCCCAAGATTCGTATATAGACATGGGTCAAAATTTACCACCCCCATAACTCGGTCAAATCACATCCGATTTTCACGAAGTTTGGATTTTTCTTCATGGTTTTCCCTCTAGATTAATCTGGCATTCAAATCTGAACACCGATTTTTTAGTCGAAATTCATGTCCAAATCTTACCCCAAGATTCGTATATAGACATGGGTCAAAAATTACCACCCCCATAACTCGGTCAAATCTCATCCGATTTTCACAAAGTTTGGCTTTTTATTCATGGGTTTCCCTCTAGATTAATCTGGCATTCAAATCTGAACACCTATTTTTTAGTCGAAATTTATGTCCAAATCTTACCCCAAGATTCGTATATAGACATGGGTCAAAAATGACTACCTCCATATCTCGGCCAAATCTCATCCGATTTCCACGAAGTTTGGCTTTTTCTTCATGGTTTTCCCTCTAGATTAATCTGGCATTCAAATCTGAAAACCGATTTTTTAGTCGAAATTCACGTCCAAATCTTACCCCAAGATTCGTATATAGACATGGGTCAAAAATGACCACCCCCATATCTCGATCAAATCTCATCCGATTTCCACGAAGTTTGTCTTTTTCTTCATGGTTTTCCCTCTAGATTAATCTGGCATTCATATCTGAACACCGAATTTTTAGTCGAAATTCATGTCCAAATCTTACCCCAAGATTCGTATATAGACATGGGTCAAAATTTACCACCCCCATAACTCGGTCAAATCACATCCGATTTTCACGAAGTTTGGATTTTTCTTCATGGTTTTCCCTCTAGATTAATCTGGCATTCAAATCTGAACACCGATTTTTTAGTCGAAATTCACGTCCAAATCTTACCCCAAGATTCGTATATAGACATGGGTCAAAAATTACCACCCCCATAACTCGGTCAAATCTCATCCGATTTTCACGAAGTTTGGCTTTTTCTTCATGGTTTTCCCTCTTGATTAATCTGGCATTCATATCTGAACACCGAATTTTTAGTCGAAATTTATATCCCAATCTTACCCCAAGATTCGTATATAGACATGGGTCAAAAATTACCACCCCCATAACTCGGTCAAATCTCATCCGATTTTCACGAAGTTTGGCATTTTATTCATGGGTTTCCCTCTAGATTAATCTGGCATTCAAATATGAACAGCTGTTTTTTAGTCGAAATTCATGTCCAAATCTTACCCCAAGATTCGTATATAGACATGGGTCAAAAATGACCACCCCCATAACTCGGTCAAATCTCATCCGATTTTCACGAAGTTTGGCTTTTTCTTCATGGTTTTCTCTCTATATTAATCTGGCATTCAAATCTGAACACCGATTTTTTAGTCGAAATTCATGTCCAAATCTTACCCCAAGATTCGTATATAGACATGGGTCAAAAATTACCACCCCCATATCTCGGTCAAATCTCATCCGATTTCCACGAAGATTGGCTTTTTCTTCATGGTTTTCCCTCTAGATTAATCTGGCATTCATATCTGAACACCGAATTTTTAGTCGAAATTCATGTCCAAATCTTACCCCAAGATTCGTATATAGACATGGGTCAAAATTTACCACCCCCATAACTCGGTCAAATCACATCCGATTTTCACGAAGTTTGGATTTTTCTTCATGGTTTTCCCTCTAGATTAATCTGGCATTCAAATCTGAACACCGCTTTTTTAGTCGAAATTCATGTCCAAATCTTACCCCAAGATTCGTATATAGACATGGGTCAAAAATTACCACCCCCATAACTCGGTCAACTCTCATCCGATTTTCACGAAGTTTGGCTTTTTCTTCATGGTTTTCCCTCTTGATTAATCTGGCATTCATATCTGAACACCGACTTTTTAGTCGAAATTTATATCCCAATCTTACCCCAAGATTCGTATATAGACATGGGTCAAAAATTACCACCCCCATAACTCGGTCAAATCTCATCCGATTTTCACGAAGTTTGGCTTTTTCTTCATGGTTTTCTCTCTATATTAATCTGGGTCAAAAATGTCCACCTCCATATCTCGGTCAAATCTCATCCGATTTCCACGAAGTTTGGCTTTTTTTTCATGGTTTTCCCTCTAGATTAATCTGCCATTCAAATCTGAAAACCGATTTTTTAGTCGAAATTCATGTCCAAATCTTACCCCAAGATTCGTATATAGACATGGGTCAAAAATGACCACCCCCATATCTCGATCAAATCTCATCCGATTTCCACGAAGTTTGTCTTTTTCTTAATGGTTTTCCCTCTAGATTAATCTGGCATTCATATCTGAACACCGAATTTTTAGTCGAAATTCATGTCCAAATCTTACCCCAAGATTCGTATATAGACATGGGTCAAAATTTACCACCCCCATAACTCGGTCAAATCACATCCGATTTTTAAGAAGTTTGGATTTTTCTTCATGGTTTTCCCTCTAGATTAATCTCGCATTCAAATCTGAACACCGATTTTTTAGTCGAAATTCATGTCCAAATCTTACCCCAAGATTCGTATATAGACATGGATCAAAAATTACCACCCCCATAACTCGGTCAAATCTCATCCGATTTTCACAAAGTTTGGCTTTTTATTCATGGGTTTCCCTCTAGATTAATCTGGCATTCAAATCTGAACACCTATTTTTTAGTCGAAATTTATGTCCAAATCTTACCCCAAGATTCGTATATAGACATGGGTCAAAAATGACTACCTCCATATCTCGGCCAAATCTCATCCGATTTCCACGAAGTTTGGCTTTTTCTTCATGGTTTTCCCTCTAGATTAATCTGGCATTCAAATCTGAAAACCGATTTTTTAGTCGAAATTCATGTCCAAATCTTACCCCAAGATTCGTATATAGACATGGGTCAAAAATGACCACCCCCATATCTCGGTCAAATCTCATCCGATTTCCACGAAGTTTGGCTTTTTCTTCATGGTTTTCCCTCTAGATTAATCTGGCATTCAAATCTGAAAACCGATTTTTTAGTCGAAATTCATGTCCAAATCTTACCCCAAGATTCGTATATAGACATGGGTCAAAATTTACCACCCCCATAACTCGGTCAAATCTCATCCGATTTTCACGAAGTTTGGCTTTTTCTTCATAGTTTTCCCTCTAGATTAATCTGGCATTCATATCTGAACACCGAATTTTTAGTCGAAATTCATGTCCAAATCTTACCCCAAGATTCGTATATAGACATGGGTCAAAATTTACCACCCCCATATCTCGGCCAAATCTCATCCGATTTTCACGAAGTTTGGCTTTTTCTTCATGGTTTTCCCTCTAGATTAATCTGGCATTCATATCTGAACACTGAATTTTTAGTCGAAATTCATGTCCAAATCTTACCCCAAGATTCGTATATAGACATGGGTCAAAAATTACCACCCCCATATCTCGGCCAAATCTCATCCGACTTCCACGAAGTTTGTATTTTTCTTCATGGTTTTCCCTCTAGATTAATCTGGCATTCATATCTGAACACCGAATTTTTAGTCGAAATTCATGTCCAAATCTTACCCCAAGATTCGTATATAGACATGGGTCAAAATTTACCACCCCCATAACTCGGTCAAATCTCATCCGATTTCCACGAAGTTTGGCTTTTTCTTCATGGTTTTCCCTCTAGATTAATCTGGCATTCAAATCGGAACACCGATTTTTTAGTCGAAATTCATGTCCAAATCTTACCCCAAGATTCGTATATAGACATGGGTCAAAAATTACCACCCCCATAACTCGGTCAAATCTCATCCGATTTTCACGAAGTTTGGCTTTTTCTTCATGGTTTTCTCTTTATATTTATCTGGCATTCAAATCTGAACACCGATTTTTTAGTCGAAATTCATGTCCAAATCTTACCCCAAGATTCGTATATAGACATGGGTCAAAAATGACCACCCCCATATCTCGGCCAAATCTCATCCGATTTCCACGAAGTTTGGCTTTTTCTTCATGGTTTTCCCTCTTGATTAATCTGGCATTCATATCTGAACACCGAATTTTTAGTCGAAATTCATGTCCAAATCTTACCCCAAGATTCGTATAGAGACATGGGTCAAAAATGACCACCCCCATATCTCGGCCAAATCTCATCCGATTTCCACGAAGTTTGGCTTTTTCTTCATGGTTTTCCCTCTTGATTAATCTGGCATTCATATCTGAACACCGAATTTTTAGTCGAAATTCATGTCCAAATCTTACCCCAAGATTCGTATAGAGACATGGGTCAAAAATGACCACCCCCATAACTCGGTCAAATCTCATCCGATTTTCACGAAGTTTGGCTTATTCTTCATGGTTTTCTCTCTACATTAATCTGGCAATTAACTCTGAACATAGATTTTTAGTCGAAATTCATGTCCAAATCTTACCCCAAGATTCGTATATAGACATGGGTCAAAATTACCACCCCCATAACTCGGTCAAATCTCATCCGATTTTCACGAAGTTTAGTCGAAATTCATGTCCAAACCCAAGATTCGTATACAGACATGGGTCAAAAATTACCACCCCCATATCTCGGCCAAATCTCATCCGATTTTCACGAAGTTTGGCTTTTTATACCCTGAACCCATTAAAAATGGGTATAAGGGTATATTGTATTTGTGCGAAAGCCAAATGTATGTAACAGGCAGAAGGAAGCAACTCCGACCCCATAAAGTATATATATTCTTGATCAGTATAAATAGCTGAGTCGATCTAGCCATGTCCGTCTGTCTGTCCGTCCGTCCGTCCGTCCGTATGTATGAACGCAAGGATCTCAGAACCTATAAGAGCTAGAGACTTGAAATTTAAGATGTAGATGCTCCTAGCTCTCGCGCAGATCGAGTTTGATTCCAATAATCGATAACTTACTCAGTTTCCAAGCAATCGATAAAAATCGATACCGATATCCTGTTTTTTGGGCAATTTTGGTAAATAATAAGAACTAGAGTCACCAAACTTCACATATAGCTTCTAAAATAGAATATATATATGCATTTGATGTTGGAAGAAGAGGGTTCAGGGTATTCCCTAGTCGGGAGCTCCCGACTAGAACCTCTTACTTGTTTCAATATTAACTATTAGTTTTCGAATCACGACTTAAATATTATTTATATACATATATACATATTCCTGAATTCCTTGCATTCTAAGCCACTTAAAATACTTACAATACAAATCGTCGATTTTTCTCTAAGTGCATACATATCATTTTAATATCAGTTAAGAATCCGAACTACGCCCCTGGGCCATCAGGTAGCACAGGACAAGCTAAACGTTCAGCATACGCAACAATTTATGAAAGACCCTAATTCAGTTTGTTGTAAAAATGTTTACATGCCAAACAAAATGAAATGAAACAGGATGCTAAGCAACATGAAGCGGATAACGTGTTGCCAGCAACAGAAACAACAACGACGACAACAACAGCAACAAGGACAACAACAAGGATAGCGGTGACGATAGACATTGCCTCCGCATATAGCCATCAAATATTAAATGGAATACCTACGTAATTAAAGTGAAATGAATTTAAGTACACAAATTGAACGTCAAGGCAGTCAACCATGCCCCAAAGTGCCCCGCCAGGCACGGTTGCTGCTGCCACAGCTTTGAGTACTTGCCACGTGGACGTGACTGTCCCACGCCGTATGCACACACGGATGTTTGTCTGTTTGAAGCACTAGTGTAAGGCAGCCCAGCAAACACACACACAACACACACACAACAAACAGCGACGTGATTGTGGCCAACATGTCGCTGGGCTAGGAACTTGCCGCTGGACGCTTCATTTGACTTCGACCAATCAAAACGTTGTTATTGTTGTTGTTTCGCAGCGATTTTCAGCTTTAATAAGTGGCTATGTAAATGTTTAATCTGTGGCTAAGAAAAAGTTTGTATATCATATCATGGCTGACTTAGAGATACCCTAAACCCAGCAACTAGCTGTCGTTAAAAACATTCTAGCTCCCTTCTATATACACACATACAGAAGCTCGACTGTGCTTCTTTACTTTGCGCTAGACTATGGAAAATATATTATTGCATAATTAAGGTGTTTATTGTACGATATTGATCCAATTTTAAAGACTTTAATATGGCACCCCAAGGCGCGCAAAAGTAGATTTCTTTTTAGCCTTTAAGGAAACTTGGGAGGTATTAAAAACGAAATTTCGATTTGAAACAAACTTAATCTTCGAGTATTGTAGAAGTTCCTACGTTCATATTTAAAGTTTCTGATGCCACTCATTTAGAGTAATACACAGGCAGAGAGAATGTTGATACTCCTTGAAAAATAGCTATATATACTTTATTGGTTGGAGTTGCCTCATCCTAATAGAAGGCTGGCAAATGCTTGCACCTTATCTGTCACGAATATAAACGGGTATATATATATCAAGTTTCTAGCTAAACTGACGGCACCAGCCCAATAAACTCTCATTAATTTTATGATTGGGGTATGGGCATTATACGCCAACCAATTAACCATTGAAGCAATTGGCTAGAAATGCATATGGAATTGCTAGCTAATACTCTCTGGGCTCAATTGGACTTGTTGACGCATAAACACATAAATTTCAATGAAATCCCCAAAGTAGATAGATGTGTATGCAAACAGCTCGATGAGCAATCATGTGCTTGATTAAATTCTGTTTGAATATTCTTAACAAAACCGAAAGAAAAAAAAGACAAAACCAAAAACCAAAAACGGAAAGGAATACTTATAATCCGGTTGATGTATGCTTTTTGTAGAACACACACGACGCTTTGCTATGATAACAAAAACTCAATCTTGGGCTCTGCTGCTCGAGCAGCGGCCAAGGAAAACAGTCCAAAATACACACAGACACATCCCAAACAACTTGGTAACACTTTCCGCTGTCGATACGTATGGCATAAACGCATACACACACTAACACAGCGCACAACAACGTTGTCACAGTGCCGACTCCTACACAGCTTATCGCATGCATTGGCAAATTGTCGCCATCATTGGAGGCCACAAAAGATACCAAGCCGCGGCAACGATCCACAGTGGCCAAAATCACAGTCCAACTGCAGTAAATGAACTTACAGATATTTAGAAGAAAACTCCAAATCAAGTACTTCTTTATAAAATACCACCTGTAAAATGGTTCTACAGGGTTGCCTGTAAAAAGTTCAGTTTAACATAGTTTAAGTATCAAATTTATTAATAATATGCCATCTACATCTGAAAGACTTCTTGACTGATAAAATAACTGACTTATCGTAAATCAAAATGCACCTACTAGTAAAACATGGTCTATCAAATTTTCTTAACTCAAAGTAATCTTTTGTACCAAAGTAATCATTTGTACTAAAATATAATCAGAGTTCTTTTCGACTATAGATTAGAAGAATACAACTAAAGGCAAAGTATCGTTTATCGTTTATCAACTGTTAAGTTATCCAACCGATAGGTGATATATATTTAACGAAAACCGACTGCTAAATATATCGTAGTCAACTTATCAGTTATTGATTTACCATTACACCGCTCGTCTTTTAAGTTTAATTATCGACTATCAATCGATTATGTTATTGTATAAGCCTAACGTTTATTGACGGAACTCATAGTCTATCTTTTCTAGACGTTGCCGCAGAAATAGTCATTTTTGTCCCACTGTGCAACATCGGCATTTATGTTGCCAGCTACTTGAGAAGCGATTTTCTCTTCGTCTTATACTCATTTTGGAGCCCCTTTCCCCGCACTCGCAAATGCCCATTCCCAGTTCAACTGCGGTTTCATTAGGCGCGGTCTGTCGAGTTGTTGCTGCTGTTGTTGTTGTTGTTTTTGTGGCTCTAACTGCGGCTGTGGTTGTATCTATGGGCTTTGCTGCTTGGCTTCCTTTCATTTCGTTAAGTTTGGTGGCCGCAGCAACGGCTATTGAAATTTTTTTCGCATTTAATGCCCTATAACCATAACAAGTTGAACCCACAGTGCCAGAGAGCAAGCGTTGCGAAGTTGTTGAGAACTCTACTTTAATAGCACCGGAACAAGCCACCCATCCAATTCCACTCCCCACCGAGCCACGCTCACTGCCCAGCACCACGATTACAGCTGTGGCTCGTTTTTAGCAAATGCAATTAACAAAACACGCTTCTAGCATAAAGTCATTAGTTATTCCATTTCATGAATACGAGTATGGCCCTCAAATTCGAATGCTTCAATGAGTGCGCCAGCGAGTGTGCGTGTGCTTGAGTGTGTGCGAGTGCGAGTGTGTGTGCGAGTGCGAGTGCGAGTGTGTGTGTGCGAGCATATGTAGCATATATGCGGGCTTCTACTATACGAGGGCAAGCGGAAGAGTAAAAGGCCTCGACAAGATGACCACTACAAAGTCTCCTTTCACAGCAATACACTTATTCCAGCGCTCCAGTTCTGCCCGCTTTGGGCAGTCCTCATCAAAAATGCTTGGTCCTCCACGTTGTCCAATTTTTAATACTCGATATCGACGGTTTAACATTTCTCTTCAGTATTAAAAACTAAAGAAAAGCTGAGATTTTAACTAATTGCGGCCGTGCTTGTTCTTAGCTCATCCACAGACTTTGGGAATGGCTTTCTTCATTAACTTTCAAGTTTTTAGTTCGATCTTTCTGAACCCAAGTGAGTCATTTTTCTAATTCTGAGGGGGATGGTGGAGATATACACAAAGTGAAATATTCCTACAAATATTCCCTGTGCATACTATAATACAATAGAGCCTACATTCCAAATTACGTGTATCTTCCTCTTATAATCTCCTCTTCAATGGACAGAAGAATATGACAAAATCGACTCGGCTTGTCATCGTCCAGATCAAGAATATATTTAGATTAAGTATCCGAGAAGGTTCCTACTGCCTGCTCCAAATATTTGCATAAATTCTAAGGGTATAAGACCCTCTTTAGACATTGTGAATGGGTTCAGGTCTCGTTGCGAACGTTGCTTCGTGTCGGGGCCAATTACTTTTCAGCCTGCCCTCTTATGTGTATATGTGCGTGAGTTTATAGTTACAGCATTATTTTGGTGGATTTTGGCCAGCGTCCGGGTTGCTGGCCAACAAACGAACGCCAATAGCCAATGGCGACAACCCTACTGCCGGCAACTGCGCGACGACCCTACGCTAAATTGGCGTCCAATGTTGCCCGGCTGGTCGGGCAAAATGTTGTTGTACATAGGCCGTCCGAATTGGTATTCCGGCGCCATGTTGTTTGCTTTCACCTCAAGCAGAGTTCGGGCAAATATTTTGAGGCGAGAGAAAAAGGGATGCCAGCCGGATAAAGTTTTCGGCGTGAGTTCTTACTTATATAGTATATGCAAAAATGGTATTCAATACTTAAAGATTTATGAGTCTATGAATCTTGCATGCTATCTACGTGTGTGCGGGTGTGTGTATGTGCGGGTGGGTGTATGCATGGCGACATGAAATACTGATACGCCAAGTCCCCATAGTGCCCCGCAATCTGTTTTAGCCAAAGTCCGACGCACTGGCGGGCACGCAGTGGCTCAGACTCGAGCTGCGGCACATATAGGGCTTTGCATAAGCCAGAAGAGCGTCGGCCAAAGCCGAAAGTCCAAAGCAAACACCGCAAATTAGTCGACGCAAAAGCAACTCTCTCTCTCTCAACAAAGAAAAAAGCGGTAGAAACAAAAAGAACAAGATATTTAACTCAACTGACTAACTAGCAGTTACCCTCATGGCTAACGGCCCAAAGAGAATTGTCGGGGGCTCGAACCTTGCTCTTTGCACACACACAAGCTCAGGCTTAAGTTTGAGCTTAGTCTTGTCACATATTAAATAAATATTTCGGTTTAGGATTTTATCTCGGCTGTTAAAGTTTCGTTTTATAGTGCACTTAAGGCAAAACATGTAGGCTTCGAGTCGTTATGGTTCAAATCTGGCTTGCAGCTAAGTCAGTGTCAAGCAACTGCTTGCACCAGGCTTTTACACATTACAGGGTATGCGAATCAAGCAAATTCCTTAGGCCCTGCGGCTCGAGGCAAAAACTTTGGCACAGCTTGGAAAAGTAGCAGCTGCCAGGACACATGAATCAGCACAAAGTCCTGGAAAGTTTTTCAATGATTTAATTAGAATTCTTTAAGGTAAATATCTACGAAACCTCCTTTGTGTGTGAGTTTAATTATGAAATTTTCAAGGTGACACAACAAAGCGACAATGTGCGTTTGCGCTTCAGGGGCGGGCGCGCCAAATTGCCAACGTTCAGCATTCCTCAAGGTTTTGCGGTAAATTAGCCAGAGATGGATATCCAATGTGTTAACATGAAATGTTAAAGATATACAGCCTTTGATTTGCTAACTGAAATCCTTTCATCAAATGGCGTTAACAAATTAATAGGTGTCTGTAGCTCAAGACATGACTGTAAGCTGTTGCGATTCGAATCGAACTTGGGGATCGAACCCGCCTGCAAGCGAATCAACTGGATCGAACACGTTCGTCACCTTCAATTTCGATTCGTGAACTGGATTTGCCACATTCACGTACCAAAACAAATTTTCTTTGGTGCCGTTCATTGTGCCAATATACGACTTCGCCTTAAGGCTCATTTCGTGTTTATGGTTTCCCACAGTACGGACTTTAAACATTAATTTGTTATTGTGTGCTCAATCAAATTAAATAAATAATTCAATACATAATTTATATCAGCTCTAATTTCAATTAAACTAAGAAGTGGATATCGTCTTTCAAATTAATTTGTATGCTGCTTTTAAGTTCACAAAATTTAAGTTTAAGGTGGGCAAACAGTTCAAAAGCACTTTACAGCCTTGCTGGAAATAGATCCCAGCATTCTTAATCAACACGAAATTCAATGGAAGTCGCAAATCCTTGACTTGCAACCACAGTGTTGATAATTGCAATCCAGCTTAGTTATGCCTCATCTTTCAACTGTCGAAATTTCTTGGTATTTTTGTGCTACCCAACAGTTTCCAATGACAACATGGCATCAGGCTCTTGACACTGATAATTGGCATCTCATGCCTAGCACTTCGCCTGCTTCGATTAAACTTCAATCTTTTATCGAGTTTGCAGCAGCGGCAGCCGTGTGCAAATACGCAAATGGCGCTGGATGAAGGCAAAATCACGTCAAGATTAATGTTTATTGATTTTCGCGGCTTGTGATAATATTGCGCCTGGGACCAGGCTCAGCAATCGAAGGGGTCCTTTTTCGTTGGCTAAGTCTACTAGGGATTTGCAAAGCCTATTTAAAATTTGTCTTGCGCTTTGCCGAGTTTCGTTTGTATTTACATTTTACTGAATGCTTTTGAAAGCGTCTTTTGGTATTGGTTTTAGACTTACTTCAAGTTTGGCGACGTTGCGAAGAGTATTTCTCGAAGCTCTTTGGCTGTAAGAAAAACAATACGTCAAAGTCTTTGAAGGGATTTTCAACAGGCAATGATTCTTTAACATTCACGAAAATAGCTGTACGCTAGCTAAACCAAGCTATCAACGCGTGCTATACCTCGGAACTACTTGGATTTGCCTGCCAGACAAAGTGGCTTGTCCAGTATGACTAATAAACCGCATACGAAATCTAGAACCTACTCATTATCTGATGAAGAAAAATTGATATTGATTTTGTCCCAGCTATTGCAAAAGCCGTTGATAGTTAGTCATACAGCGGTAGCTAAATGTTTAGAAATTCTTGAGAGATAATTTGAGGCACATTTTAGTACTATATTTAAATTCAATATACCCTTTCAGGACTTTGAGGGTCGTCGTCTACTCAAGCAATGGATATGTTGGCACAACTATTCTAAACTTAGCATAAGAAACTCGATAACCTGGTGTTTTGGTCAAAATTCAGATGATGAATCACGTAAAGTTAATAGTATGTGTTATTTGATGTTCATGCTCAATAATAGGGAAGAGCATGACTTGATAAGCTATCAGCTAAGGTGCTTCAGCTATATCTTGAATAAGGCTTTCTACCTCTATACGCCACGCTTATCACATTATAATGCTTGATATTACCCAAACAGTGGTTCGAGAAGCCATTTAGCAACTTTATAACTCGCGATGTATTCTCTGTGGACACCTTCTTATTCCTCATTGGCTTGTTATTGGTCGTGATTTCCATGCGTTCCCTGGAAAGGTATGTTTGAATCGCCTTGCCTCTGGCTTTGTGCTGGGTGGTGTTTGCCTGCATGAGGGGCTATGGTGGTTTGGCCAATAGCTTCCTTTCTTCTCCAATGTGGCAGCCGCTCTCGAAACTTTCCTACTGCGCCTACATCTTTCACATAGTCATACAACAAACCGACGTAGGACGCATTCGGACAAGCCTTTATTTCTCCGACTACGATTTGGTAAGAGCAACAAAACAACAAGGAAGAACTCTCTGGATTGTGATTAATATATGTATTTCTTCGTCCTATAGATACTTCGTTTTTGGGGCACCTTCGCTTTCACCGTACTTATGGCCTACGTGATGTACATCATCGTAGAGACACCCTTTGCCGTTCTAGAAACCATGCTTATGCCCAATCGTAGAGCTCCTCCAAAGGCTAATACCCCAGAGGAGTCAACTAATGTACCTCCAGTTGAAGCTACCCTCGAAGCACAGTTTCGACTTAAGGCATCCAACTCGAATATAAAATTTATATTAAAAGGTTTTTAAAAAGATCCTCCTTTCAATTTTCTTCGCTTTTGAAATATATATTTATCAAGATTTTGGCAGCAAAAAACATGTTATAGTCAATAACATAACATATTATGTAAAATGTAATGATAACTTATTTTGATTAATAAAAAGTTAAATTATCAGTAGATAAGATATTTGTTTTACTACGAAACTAGGAGTAATGAAATCACGAGTAATCAACTCCCGATTAACCAACACCCCGCTTAAGTGTATACAATCTCGGGGTTATCGACGTGTAAAAGAACAAGTAAGAGGTTCTAGCCGGGAGCTCCCGACTAGGGGATACGCTGAACCCTCTTCTTCCAACATCAAATGCATATATATAGTCTATTTTAGAAGCTATATGTCAAGTTTGGTGACTCTAGCTCTTATTAATTACCAAAATTGCCCAAAAAAAACAGGATATCGATATCGATTTTTATCGATTGCTTGGAAACGGAGTAACGGAAACAAACTCGATCTGCGCGGGAACTAGGAGCATCTTCATCTAAAATTTCAAGTATCTAGCTCTTGTAGGTTCTGAGATCCTTGCGTTTATACATACGGACGGACGGACGGACAGACAGACAGGACATGGCTAGATCGACTCGGCTATTGGTGCTGATTAAGATGCTTCCTTCTGCCTGTTACATACATTTAGATTTTGCACAAATACAATATACCCCTATACCCATTTTAAATGGGTTCAGGGTATAAAAAAGCAAAGGCCATAACTGAAATATAGTCCCAGACCATAACAAAATGACAGCTCAATTACATTATCCACAAAACAGCTAAGTAATTGGAGCAAACATCTTGTTTAACTACAATAATCAAAAATTTATGTTTTAAATTTAGTTTGACACCTTTTTTCAGAATTTTCGACGGCGAAATCAAGTTAATCAATAATCAGATATGGAATATGAACTTGGAATATTTTAGACTCTTCAGAATTTTCTTTGAAATTTAAATTTAGTATTCCATAGAACAAATGTTAATTTTTTTTAATTTGATAAATTATCAATACAAGGTCTTTAGCTATAGCTCGGAACTGCTTGTATTTACTTGTCAGATGGCTTGTCGAATGTTAAGCTAATCGCTTTATTATTTAGGAATCGATATTGTCTTTTTCGAGCTGTTACAAAGGCCGTTGGCAATAAGCTTTAGGCTAATAATTAAAATGTTGTAGCGGACATCTTGTTATCAAAAGGGACCAAAGAAATATATGTATATACATATATATTCCTTGCTGTCTTTTGATGCTCCATGCATATTTGCAAGACATGGAAATGTTTGCATAACTGTATATCAAACCTTTATATCAAATTTAAATACATGACCACATGATCAGAAATTTTCTGCCGAAATTTGAATTATGACTGACGTGATGTTGATAGTATTACGCGGAATCTCCTTAAGTCCAAAGAATCGGTCAAACAATAAAGAAAGGCATGGTTTGATAAGGTATCAGCTATATCTCGATGAAGGCTTCCTTCCCCGAAACACTATACTTATCGCCATACTTTACCTGATATTCTGTGACTATAAAAGGGCTGCACCTAACAAAACTTTGTCAAACACAAATTCACACACGACATGGATATAACCATTGGAACGCTGCTGCTCTTCGGGCTGACTTTGGTCAATTCTTTACAACTGGATCCAGCTGACTTGATATCCATGGAGGATTACCAAAGGATTATGGAGTTCCGTCCACTTGCCGTGGAGTTCTCCCAACATTTTCGAAATATAACACAGGAAGACCTGGATTTACCCAGCACAAGGCTGCCCAACAAGCAGGATCTGCAGTGTCTGGCAGATATGACTCAGCTGACGACTGGCCTGACCTCTGGCAAACTCTGGACGATAAAAAGTAGGTGTGCCTTAAATACTAGGAGAACTTCCGTTGACATCTTATGCATTTAGTGTTCGATTCGTGGGGCTCATTTCCCAAGGGTTTACTCTACGGAAACCTGATTGACATGGGCAACTACGATGAGTGTGTCGGGATTAACAAAGTAATATCCGATAACTTGAATATCCAAGGAAAATACTGCCGAGCAAAGTTAACTTTAATCGAATCTGTACCTAAGCTGCAAGTGGGCATTTGCTTACCGGCCTCCTGCTCGGCCGCAAATATGAATACATTTCTGAAACAATTGATACAAAAGCTATTTGGCCTCAAATCCAACAGCCAATTTGTGAGCGAGGATGTCTGCAGGACTTCCGATCGAGAACCTTTTGACGGTCTAACCATATTTACCATGTAAGTGAAACTTATTTGAAAATCTATCTTCCCTCCATCATTTTGTTTTCCTTACAGTGTACTACTCTCAGTATTGTGTGCTATCGCTGTTCTGGCCACAATTTGCGATTACTTTTTTTCTAAATACCAAAGTGAGTCCTTAACAAACTAATTACTGAAATTATAAAATTTCTGAATCCCCCCTTTCGCAGAAAAACTTCCCTTTCTGGTAAAGGCCTTCTCCATACGCGCCAGTTCCCGAACTCTTTTCCGCCTGGTGGAACCCAATTCGAATCCCAATGTCATCGACTGTCTCCATGGCATGCGCTGCTTATCCCTCATCTGGGTCATTTTTGGACATGAATACATATTAGCCATGATAGCTCCAAATATGAACTTCCTGACCGTATATAAGGTAAGCATTGCAAACAGGGGCGTCTAGTTCCAAATTTATATTCCTTTTTACCCAAACAGTGGTTCGAGAAGCCATTTAGCAACTTTATAACTCGCGGTGTATTCTCTGTGGACACCTTCTTATTCCTCAGTGGCTTGTTATTGGTCGTGATTTCCATGCGTTCCCTGGAAAGGTATGTTTGGAGCGCCCTGCAAATCCATCCATTACAAACCACTTCTTGTTTATCAGAACTAAGGGAAGGTTAAACATTCCATTGATGTATCTCCATCGGTATTTGCGACTCACTCCTATTTTGGCTGTGGCCATACTTGTCTATATGAAACTGCTGCCTTACTTGGGAGATGGTCCCATGTTTGACAGCATTCATTTTGATGACTATAGTCGCTGTGAACGCACCTGGTTCTGGAGTTTACTCTATTTGCAAAACTACGCCACTGCGGATTTGGTAAAAAAGGCCAATTCGAATGAATAGCCCAATCCTAACTCTTTCCCATTACTTAAGTGCCTCAGTCACACCTGGTATTTGGCTGTGGATATGCAACTTTATATACTGTCACCCATATTTCTGCTCGCTTTGTATAAGTGGGGCAAGAAAGCTGCAGCTGGAATATTTGTTTTCATGCTTCTGCTTTCCGCCTGCCTCTTCAGTACGATGATGACCAATAAGTATCCCATATTTATGGAGTAAGTTACTGGGCTTGAAAAGGCATTGTTGATATTACTATTTATTTTACTCTCTCTATGCAGGCAAGGAATCCTCGCTGGTGAAGGTCAACGCAAACTTTACTTTGCCACACACACGCATGCAGCTCCTTGGTTGATCGGCGCTCTGTTCGGCTATTTTCTGCAACTAAATCGCAACAAGAATTTTCAGCTGAACCGCCTTATGATCTGGCTAGGCTGGCTCATAAGCTTGACACTGATATTCACCTCTGTATTCGCGCTCCACGCATCTGCTCAATGGTCTGCGCCAAACCTCACCTTGCTGGAGGCGGCCTCCTACTATACACTAAGCCGCATCGCTTGGCCTCTGGCTTTGTGCTGGGTGGTGTTTGCCTGCATGAGGGGCTATGGTGGTTTGGCCAATAGCTTCCTTTCTTCTCCAATGTGGCAGCCGCTCTCGAAACTATCCTACTGCGCCTACATCTTTCACATAGTCATACAACAAACCGACGTAGGACGCATTCGGACAAGCCTTTATTTCTCCGACTACGATTTGGTAAGAGCAACAAAACAACAAGGAAGAACTCTCTGGATTGTGATTAATATATGTATTTCTTCGTCCTATAGATGCTTCGCTTTTGGGGCACCTTCGCTTTCACCGTACTTATGGCCTACGTGATGTACATCATCGTAGAGACACCCTTTGCCGTTCTAGAAACCATGCTTATGCCCAATCGTAGAGCTGCTCCAAAGGCTACTAACCCCGTTGAGTCATCAGTTGTGCATTCAGTTGAACCTACAATCGAAACCCCAAAAACAAATTTAGCTACAGTTGTGGAGCAAGATGTAGAAGCGTCAACAACTAGCGCAACGGCGACTTAAGGCTCTTAGCTCAACTCTAATATAAACTTAGTTTAAGGATTGTCACATCTATAATTTAATAATATGATATTGTATCTGAACCTGATGTCAATGCTCATAAACGCATCTCATATAACACCAATTCTGATTATTCAAATAATACACAGCTGTAAAGGACCTTAATGAAGCCGAGCTATAATCACTGAATAATTGAGAAATGTTGTGCTTCCAATGTTAGATCAAAACCCAATTCGACATAATCTTGTTCGAAGAAGCTTTTTATGTTCAGTTTATACCTTTTCATATTAAGAGAGATAAACAAGTAAGAGGTTCTAGTCGGGAGCTCCCGACTAGGAGATAACCTGAAAACTCTTCTTCCAACATCAAATGAATATATATATTATATTTTAGAAGCTATATGTCAAGTTTGGTGAGTCTAGGCACTTATTATTTACCAAAATTGCCCAAAAAACAGGATATCGATATCGATTATTATCGATAGTTTGGAAACAGAGTAAGCTATCGATTATCGGAAACAAACTCGATCTGCTATCGATTATCGGAAACAAACTCGATCTGCGCAGGCACTAGGAGCACATATATCTAAAATTTCAAGTCTCTAGCTCGTATAGGTTCTGAGATCCTTGCGTTCATACATATGGACGGACGGACGGACAGACAGACGGACGGACAGACAGACGGACATGGATAGATCGACTCGGCTATTGATGCTGATCAAGAATATATATACTTTGTGGGGTCGGAGATGCTTCCTTCTGCCGGTTACATACATTTGGATTTTACACAAATACAATATACCCCTATACCCATTTTAAATAGGTTCAGTATATGCTTTTCGGGTCTTATTGGTACTTACATTTGCACGAAACCATAACACCCCTATTTTTTAGTGGTTACAGGGTATAACAACAATGGTAATCAATTTTACTTAACGTTAATTATGATTATCTGACGTAAAAATCCTATTTATAATGGAAGAAATTTTAGTGTTATCGTACACCAATTTAATTTATGATCCTTATATTTAGTGAAACCACAGGAAACCCCAGGTCAAATTTTTGTATTATTATATGATACAGTAAATGATACAGTTGTTAGCAATACTAGATGGTCAACTGGGGCCGATAATCAACCATTCCATTTTTACAACAAAATGCCACTTGTTATTTGTTTACTATCAGTAAAATATTTCATTGATTATAATCCTCTTTGACACTACAATACTATTAAAAGATTATATTATTTATGTACTAACATGGCATAACTAAATAAATGGCAATCAAAAAGTCGGCCATTGCGTTTTCCCTTAATGACTCAGCCACATAAATAACTGATCTACGATATACTACTTAATTCATAGATAATTCGTGACGTCGAGTTCAATAAAATCGGTCCCTTTCAGATTAGATTAGCTGCAAATTGCACAGACTACCTATTAATTGATATGAAAACGCGTAAGATTGGTCTAGTCGGGGCTATCCGACTAGGAGCTACCCAGCACATATTTTCTTAAGCTTTAAGAGAAGATTCATGCCAAAACTCGGAGTCACACTCACTCTCACTCTTATCATTGTAGAAATATGCTCAGAAAAGTGTAACTGAAAATCGATGCAAATCGATTTTCGGGTAATTGGCGGGAGTTATCGATATAAACATTTAAACTGAATATGTTTTAACTACTTAGCTCGTTTACTCTCAGAGAAGAACAGACAGACGGAACTGAAGAAATCGATAAGCTTCCTTTTTATGCATTTTCCATATTGGGTATCAAAATAATACTCTAAAAGAAATTGATAATAATCTGCACGGTTTGCACGGGTTTCACGCCCCGATAAGCCCCTAACTGAAGTACTTCAAATTTATCAACCGTATTTGAGCGAAAGTTTTATTTTCGCGCCAAGCTAGTAGCTTATCAGGATTTTTTTGGAGCGTATATAACGCGTGTGTTTTTTAGAATTGGCCCAATACTCACTAAACAGCTCTACTATGGACATGGTAAAAATAATTGTTGCGCTGTTGCTCTTTGGGCCGGCTTTGGTCAATTCGCTGCAGCTAAAACCAGATGAGTTAGTTGCCATGGAGAATTACCAAAGGATGGTGGAATTACGACCACTTGCCGTCGAGTTCTCACAACACTTTAGGAACATAACTCAAAAGGACCTGGATTTGCCGAGCACACGGCTGCCCAGCCAGCAGGATCTGCAGTGCCTGGCAGATATGAGTGAGCTGTTAGGTGGCCTTACCTCTGGCAGTTTCTGGGCCATAAAGAGTATGTCGCATACACATTTAAAAGTACTTGAAATAAACTCTTAAGATTCTAGTGTTCGATTCATGGGGCACTTTCCCCAAGGGCGTGATTTATGGAAACCTAATGGACATGGGCAATTACGATGAGTGCATCGGCATAACCAAGGCCATTGGCGATAGCCATGCCATAAAGGGCAAGTACTGCTTGGCGGGCCTATCTTTGGCACAACTTGGCATTAGGATAAGAACCGCCGTTTGTTTTCCCGCATCCTGCGCCGCAACGCACATGGATAGGTTCCTGCAACAATTGCTGCAAAGACTCCTAAATATCAAAATAGCGCAGCCCCTGGTCACTGAGGATAGCTGCAGGATCTCGGATCGTGAACCCAACGACGCTCTAACCATATTTACTATGTAAGTATGCAAATCAGTCAGACGCAATCGCAGTTTCAAGTTTTTGTTTAACAGTGTTTTAGTCTCGCTTCTGCTTGCCTGCGTCGTCTTGACAACTATCTATGATTATTTCTATTGCGAGGATCAGAGTAAGTAGAAAACAAATAGACCATACTTTTTATACCCAATACACATTGCGGTTGGGTAAACAGACAGAAAGAATTTGGCAGAATAAGTCAGACGACAAACTGATTCAATTGAGCCCTGCCAGCTGTCCGTTTCACGAGCTTTTCGGTCTTTGTGTCCTCCGTATGCCACGGAAAATGAAACATTTTTCTCAAGTTATCGATAATCCAACCGATTTCCCTAAAATAAATCGATAATTCGATACGATACGAAATCGATAGCCATCGATTTTAAGCACAAGCTATTTTTTCACATAATAAGCTTAAGAATATCTTAGTTTTGAAACGTCTCCTTGAAAATTGCTTAACAATCGGACGCAGCTAAAGAATGCAGCCATTTACAGGGTATGATTTAGTTAGACATTCTCGAACAGAGCATACGTATTTGTTTTTCATTATCTTTAACTCACGCAGCGCAACTGCCTGCCTTGATTAAGATCTTCTCGGCACGTGCCAATTCCCGAGCGCTCTTTCGCCTGGTGGAGCCCAATTCGAATCCCAATGTCATCGACTGTCTCCATGGCATGCGTTGCATCTCGCTCATCTGGGTTATCTTTGGACATCAATACCTGTTCGCCTTGCTAGCGCCGAATGTCAACCAATTTCGCTTGAAATGGGTAAGCTGTTACCCAGCTGTTGATTGCGTAAATACGGATGCTTCTATTGAAGACTTTTGCTTTCTCTTTTAGTGGTTCGAAAATCCGTACACAAGCCTTGTCCTACATGGTACGTTCTCCGTGGACACATTCTTCTTTCTAAGTGGCCTGTTGTTAGTCATGATTTCTATGCGTTCCTTGGAAAAGTAAGTTTAAAGTGGACCACAAATCCCCTAGTTTCCAGCTACTCTTTGTTTCGCAGAACCAAGGGAAGATTAAACATTCCGTTGATGTATCTCCATCGTTATTTGCGCCTCACGCCCATTGTGGCCCTGGCCATACTCGTGTACATGAAACTGCTTCCACTTTTGGGCGATGGTCCCCTGTTTGATAGCATTAAATTCGATGATTATAATCATTGCAAGAGCACCTGGTTCTGGACTTTGCTCTACTTGCAAAACTATGCGACTCCAAATCTGGTAAGCTTTACTTCTATAGAAACTAAGCAACCCTATGAACCTAACCCATCTTTTCCTCTCTTTAGTGCATCAATCATAGCTGGTATTTAGCTGTGGATATGCAGCTTTATATACTCTCACCCATATTTCTACTCGCTTTGTATAAGTGGGGCAAGAAAGCCGCAGCTGGAATATTTGTTTTCATGCTTCTGCTCTCCGCCTGCCTCTTCAGCACGATGATGATCAAGAGATATCCTATATTTTTGGAGTAAGTCCAGAATGAATACGCTAAGTATAAATGCAAATGCCTTGTATTACTTTCCGCACAGAATCGGGCTCACTCCAGATGAGGCTCAGCGTAAGCTTTACTATGCCACCCACACACATGCAGCTCCTTGGCTAATCGGGCTACTCTTTGGCTATTTCCTGCATGTGAATCGCAACAGAACGTTTCAACTGAACCGCATTAAGATCTGGCTGGGCTGGGTTGTGTGCTTGGCTTTGATTTTCACCTCGTTATTTGTGCTATATCCCTTTGCCGATTGGAGAAATCCGGTGCTGACCATGCTGGAAGAGGCCCTTTACTATACACTGACCCGCATCGCTTGGCCTCTGGCTTTGTGCTGGGTGGTGTTTGCCTGCATGAGGGGCTACGGTGGTTTGGCCAATAGCTTTCTCTCTTCTCCAATGTGGCAGCCGCTTTCGAAGATCTCCTACACGGCCTACATCTTCCACATTTTCGTACAGCAAATTAATGGCAGACGCATGCGAACGAGCACCTTTTTCTCCGACTACGATGTGGTAAGGGGAAATATTCGTACAAACAACAAAAGAGTCTTCCGTATAATACTCATTCGATATATATTCCATCGACAGATGCTGATATTCTGGGGCGGCTTTGGCTTTATCTTGCTGCTGTCCTACGTTATGTATATCATTATGGAGGCACCCTTCGGTGTGCTAGAGAGCATGCTTATGCCCACACGCAGACCAAATCCAAAGCCTGCCGTCCACACTGAGCCACAAATGGATCCGCAAGTCTTCGAGACGAGCAAAGCTGCTTTGGAGCCACAGCTAGAGACTGATACAACAACAGATACAACAAACTTTGCGCCTTCCAGTTATCAATCCTAAGCTTTTTTCTTACTATTCAATTAGAATAGGTTTCTATTTATAAAACAATTTACTTTTATTTTCTTATCAACTTGTTATAAAATTGTATTTCGGCCTAATTCTGCACTTGTGAGCTGTCAAAAACCTCAACTGCCCAAAGATAGTATATCGCTTTAGACCATCTGAACCTTGGACATGATTGTAGGTCTTTGAATGTTAAATATTTTAAGAAAACCCCGCCGCTTGTCCAGCTGGCAGCGCAGCTAAACAATTATTAGGAACTGATTTGTTATATTATGGCGATTAGTTTATCTTATATTCGATTATATTTATTAATACATGTTTTAAGGGACTATTTATTAAATTATTAACGCATTGCTCTATCGTAAAAAATGACTTTGAGTAACTCTAGCGTTTTACTGCATCTCAAGCTTATTTTAAAATCTGCAATTTTGCCCCATTTTCTTTTTATAGATTTTTATATATTTGTTCATATTTTAAAACAAAATATATTTCTTATCAAAATTTCTCGCTAAAAAAAAAAAAACTAAATGATTTATGAAATATTCTCGATGAGAAAACTAACAGTTTTTGGTCAAGATTCAATGTGGTCGAATCAATGTTTTAGTAAATTGAAAAGAATAAAAATGATTTTAAGATTTAAAGGATATCAAAAAGCGAAAGAGCTTGGCTGAAGCCATGTAATACATTTTTTTTCTTTTTTAATTTAAACGTATTTACTTTGTGATTTGAGGTAAAATGCAAAGATATCGGCCTGGCTTTTGCCAGGCCGGGCGCCATAAAAGTAAACATATAAATCGCCCAAGAGGTAAAATGTGTCAACAGGGCATATTGTTTAACATGAATTTAGGCGAGATTAACTGGAAGTGAAATCGAAACCAGAAAACAGAAAACTGAAATTGCGCGAATTGGCAACAAGGCAAAACCAAAGTCAACCTAGTTTTTGGCCGACGCAACAGACGACAACGAATGCAAAGCGAATACATTTGATATGCTATTGGCTGGCAAGGGTGTGTGTGTGTGGTGTGTGGTGTGTGTGTGTGTGTGTGTGTTGGGGTAGGAGGGGTAAGCTGAATTGGCGCCCTGTGGCGGATTATTGAATTTTCCAACATTTGACTGACACTTGGCGCCTGATGCGCTTCGCTTACCTTATACGCTGTTGTCCTTGTTGTTGTAATTGTCCCTGTTGTTGTTGTTGTTGTTGTTGTTGCTGCCGCTAATGCTGCTGATTTAGATGCGTGCGTTGCGTTGACAAAATTCCAAACGCGTTTTTACATAATTTACATGTTTTTGAATGGCGCAACGGACACTCTAGAATAAACACAATGCTCCTCTAAATACATATATGGCTGTGTGTGTTTGTGTGCGTGTGCGAGCGTGTGTATGCGCGTGTGTGTGTGTGTGTGGTTGTACGCGATGATACATGGAGCAACACAATAGGCATAAGGGGGGGGCAGCGCCTGCCGCAACGAAATTTATACCCGTTTATTTAATTTTTTTTTATGCTGGCCAAGGAAGACCCACTTTTTGTTTGGCAAATTTGTAGCGAACGCGTATAATTGTGGCTATTATGCCGCTTGCCCATAAAATCTGGCAACACTTGAGACACACACACGCAAAGAAGCGGCAAAGATGGAGGGGTGCGTGCATATACGCAATTGTTGTCTTTCTCCACCTGATGCGATACGCAGTGTATGTGTGTGTGAGTTGTTTTCAATTAAATGTGATTTAATTAATACGGGAATTGGCGGCGGCACTACACACTGGCACGGTCAGCTGCCTAGTTTAGCACTCGACGCGCAACGAACAAATACTGAAGAAACTGGCGTTGGATGGCAAAAGGAGCAACGGTAAATTTCTTTCGTTTGTGCCTGATGCTGCGCGCTCTTTCGTTGCGCAGTGAACAGTGCTGCCCAGCGCGGCGAATTCGGCTTGCGCTTGCCTATACTCGCCGCGGTTTGTATGCGCGCGTGTGTGTGTGTCCGAGGAATGCGATAAAAAACGAAACGTTAGAATGAAATGAAAATGTAGCATAATTTATGACTGCATTGTCTTTTAAATAATTGCACGCACACATTAATACACACACATATATATACTAACACACACATACCAGTTAAGGTAAAATTGTTATTTTTAAAATGTGTTTGAATTTGTTCGGCAACTCACCTGCACAGCGTAGTCTCATCTTTATAATGCCGTTAACATATTTCATCTTTTATAATATATAACTCTTATAATTTTTAATATAATTTTATGGTAATTTTCAAAGCTTAATAACGGTTCTTTTTGCATTTTTCTTACATTCTTGTATAACTGGCTGACAACTCTGAAAGCTCGATTTATAACGAAAAATTGTTTTATCAGTTCTGTTCTCTTTATTTATATGTCTGATTTCAATTCTTCACATGTTCTATGCTTTTTTCAAAATAAAGACCAACTAATAAAAAACTTTTTTGAAATGAAATTGGCAACTCTATAGTTGATTAACACGTTCTTGTACTAGCTGACAACTCTAAAAGCTCGATTTATAACGAAAATTTGTTCTGTTCCGTTTAGCGTTATGTCTGATTTCGATTCTTCAAGTGTTTTATGCTTTTTCCAAAATAAAAACTAATTATTAAAAAACTTTTCTTAATGAAATTGGCAACTCCTTTGTTAATAAAAACTTCCCAGTTCCGTTTCCGTGTTCATTCCACGCAGTCAAAAACGAAACACTTAAAAATTATGTCTCGTTTCATAAGTACCAAGGAGAATTGAAATTAAAATGCAGAATAGTCTAGACGTATTATACTTTAATAAATTCAAGCATATGCTGGAAGAATAATGCATAAGGAACGCACATATTTATTATTAATTCCATTTTGTCATATAATATAATGTTGAATTTGTAAGGATCTTTATTAAGTTAGTGTATTTTAAAGAGTATGTGTAGCTCGTTGTTAAGCTCAATACACATTCTTCACATTGCTGTTTGTCATATTTGAATGGATCACATTGGGTAACTGTGTAAAAGTTTGTCATGCAAGTGGAATAACCAAAAACCTAATGACGGCAATGATGATTATGTGTTTTATAACTATAATTCAACGTTGTTCAAATTGGAACCGGAGGAAGTGGGCAAGTCAACATCACTGGGCGGCACAAAGGTGCCCATGGTTTGGACACCCTCGTGCTTGGCGCTGAGCTTCAGCATCTCCGATTTGAGTTTTTCGAGAATGGCATAGTTTGGTTGATTCACAGCCGCCTTGCTCTGCAGCACGGTAATCTCCTGCTCCTCGAGTTTCTTCTCCTTAAACGTTTTGATCGAATTGTTGCCATACAGACGCAGCAGCGAGCCCCAAGTTTGAATATGCGGATGCAAAATCTACGGAAGAGTGAAGAAAATAGTTAAAAGACATTATACAGAACAATCAATCTTTTCTTGGTGTCGACATTTAATTACGATTGCAGACATATAGCAGAATATCAGAAACAAGAAGGAACATTTTTCCCCAGCAAACCGAAGATTAAATTGCCTAGTAAAGCTTTCTTTCCGACCAATTGTTTTGGAAGTATTGATGAATGCTTTCCATATAAAAGTCCATAAAATAGGGATACAATTTTGCAACATTTTGCTATAGCAGACAGACAGGCAAGCCTATATCGACTTGGCTGCAGATACAGGTCAAGCAGATCAGATCTTCTTAGACATTGTGGGACATATTTCTAAGACACTCTGCTAGCTTTTACCTGCAGTATGGCCTGCGATGCCAATTGCTTGCCCTCGCGCTTATTCTTGCAGACCACCTTGGCCGTGTGCTTGCCCACAGTCATCGTGAACTCGTTTTTGTTATTGGCCGTACGATTGATCTCCTGGGTGATCTGCACATCGCTGCCGTAGTTACGCTGCAGGCAGGTCAACAAGATGGCATTGGGCGAGGGCTCTGTGGTCTTGTTGCAGAACTCCGTGACGCGTGGATCCTCGATGCGGATGTCATCGAAAACCTATTAGGCAATATTTAATTATATGTTCTTTGATATGGATGCCAGGCACACTTACAGATAGATCGCTTTGGGTTTTCTTGGCAGTGCCGCTTTTCACATCCTTATTATTGCCCGTTATTTTGTCCTTCACATCGGGAATGAGTATCTCGAGTGTTTCGCGTGCCGCCTCCGACTTGGCCTGCTTTTTGCTGGTGCCATAACCCGTGCCATACTTGAGATTGTTCACCGAAACGGTTGCCGAATAGGGCGTAGCTGCGTTCTGCAGCTCCTTGAACTCATAGGTGGGCTGCGTCTTTAGCGCATGCTGCACATACTCATGCAAGATGCACACAAAACTCTTGCCATTCGGATTCATGATCCACTCTTTGCGTCCACGCGGATTTGTGGCACCTTCCGCACCGCTGGCCGCCAAAATGGGAAACTTGATCAGCTTGGTGCCGTCGGGCAGCGTTGGCCGCTGTATATTCTTGATATGCTTGCGATTTTTTGTGAACTTGCGCCGTGCATTCCAGCTACGAAAGCGCAGCACGCGTATTACCTTGAACCGGAAGAGTTTCTGGCAGTACGTGTTCAACTGCTCCGGTGTCACCGACTCCTTTTGTGTATTCTCATTGACGGTTACAATTTTAGCTGCTGGTATTAGTGACTGCAATGCCTCAGTGGTTGTCTCGCCCGTTTTGGACTCGGATTCAGCCGAATTTTGGTTCTCTTTGCCATCCACATCCATGGGCTGTGCTGCATTTGCTGTTGCATGCGCTACAGGACAAACGCCCGCAGTCATCACCTCATTGTTGTTCTCTGTAGTCGGCGCATTGTCCGTATTGCGCAGCTGTTGCTCCGCTGCCTCCATTTCCTCGTCCAGGGCACGTCGATAGTTCAGACAGGGTATGGCACCCAGTGGCACCGCATGTTTGCGTGCACTGCCCGTGCCAAGAAAATATGGACGTGCGGCACAGCAGACACGCGTCTTGCGATGCAGAAAGAGGGGCATGCCGCTATTGTGCGTCACCTGCACCCAGCCCTCCGGCAGCACCTCGAAGTGGTTGTGGCGTTTCTCTAAAATGTGCGGAAAGAAGTCAATAAAACCAGTCTGAATCTGTGTATCATAATTCACAAATACCTTCAAGCACAGTCTTGAAGCGCTGTTCGTATTTTGGTCGCTTGGATTCGCGCAGATCTTCGGGTAGCTTTTCATCCAAAAGATTCTCAATTTCCTCATCATCAAAGTCGGAAGAATCATAGTCGCCGCCGTCACCTTCGCCCTCCTCCTCGTCAGCATAATTCTCACCGTTCTGCTTGTCGCTGTTGTCATCTGCGAAGTGTGTATGGAAACTGTTTTAGATAAGCTAAGTATATACAATTGAATATCAAAGTAAACCTGATTGAAAAGCTAGCCTTTCGTTTAGCTCCAGGCGCACAATGGGTATCATGCGCATGTTTGCGAGCAGCTCAGAGATTACGGCTTAGGGATCACGTATTACAGACAAGTTGCTCATTGAGCTGCAGCTGCGAGCAGCTTGAAAATATTGAAGCAAATGCGCTCGGTAGATACAATCATCCATTAAATGAATCTGGCTGGAAACTACAGTGAAAGCTCTCTAGAGCTGACAAATTACGATTTGTTTGCGTGCTGCGTTGTTCTAAGCGAGCTGCTCTCTTAAGATCTAAAGATAAGGCAACAAATTGGCCCTGCTGAAGGCGACCTACGCCCAAATTTTTTTCGCGGCCATTAAATGTGATTTCCACTGTAGTTTTATCAGCCTCCTTGGCGTATTGTTTACACAATGATAAGTTCTTGTAAGATCTTCAGATAAGACATGTAGAAGCTGTTTCTTTGCATTTTATGGCTAAGGCCATGTGCCTGTCGTTGGCTAATCAACAAGAATGTGTATTCCATATAGTAAATCTCTACTGTGTGCGCCCTTATCGCTTACCTGAATCATCATCCTCACTGGCGGTGCCTACCTCGTCAAGCACCTGAAACTGGCGCAGCTGCTGATCAATGGGCTCGGATAGCAGCTCGGCGTCACGTGTCTGACGCATTTCCTCAATGGCGCTGAGCGAAAAGCCAGCAACTTTCAGTTCCTGCTCCTGCTCCTCATCCAGACGTGGACGCTTGCGTGTGGTCAGTGGCTCCTCCGTGGATAGCTCTTCAGCTGGCGATTGAGCCTCTGCCATTTTCTATACGTATGTACTTAGGTGTGGGCTTAAAACTTATGCTATTTTGTTAGGTGTCTTTTGTTGTTTATTTTATTTTTGGTTTCTTATAGCTGTGTTTGGGTTATTCTGGCCAATAACCAATACTGAGAACATCCAACGATTTCGAATTGATTTTTCATTGGAAGTGCCACATTGGTTAAGCTAGAAAACCCAATCGCTCGCTTTGTCGTCGATTCGGGGTTCGCTTTCGAGAAGCTCCTCTCTACTCGTGTTTCAAACGCACTTCACAACATAATTAGAGCATGCATCAGCATAACACGTTTTCTGTTTGGTGTTGTAATTTTTTAGCCGGCTACGCTTTAGCAGCTGCTTTTGCAATGGATTCTGTGCTCAACAAAACACCAAGGCAAAAGTTGCTTAGCCTGACCCACTGTGTTTATATTTATAATCGATTTAATTTGCATAATGTACTAAATCTAAAAAATAAATTATACGTATAGGATGTCTCGACTAGGGCCACGCTCAGACATTTTGTAAAAACAGATCAGCTGTATCGCAGCCATGCAGCGTTGCCACATCGCTTTAATTTCCCTGCTCATCGTCTGACTCGCTTTTCAATAGGGCGCTTTTAATTCAAATGTAAACTCTACCACCAGCTTACGGATTCTAGTAAACTTGTTTTATCCCTTTCTCTTCGCGTTTTTTTTAATACATTGCAAATCATAGTTTTTTTTTGGATTAAGGCAATAGGTTTTTGTCATTAAACAACTGTTCTCTGTGCTTAGAATTCAAATGTCATTAAAATAATCAATAAGTGCTGTTTTTATTTATGCCAGCTTATTCACCGAACGTACAAAATATATTAAATGTTTTCAAGAATATGTAAAATGCCTCAACTTTGGCTACGCTATACACTTAAGTCAATACACGGACATACGGTAGGTTAACTGAGCTGCCACCCTGCTCAAATTTCCTTGTTCAGCTTCTACAGTTTAATCGTTTATCGATAAGGCGCTCATGATTCAAATTAAGATAAATATGAACAAGGTTAATTACCTACCAAAACAACATTAAGTATGGAATTTGATGAGTTAACGGGCTCAATCTGTATAGAATAACAGTGCTATAATCATTTAAAGTACATATATAACTTATGTATTCACAGTACCTCGTTAATATCATCTGATACACACGTGCCGGATAGCTCCAGATGCAATGGCAAGCGACGACAATTGGAAGACCGCATTTCATTCCCCTTCAAGTACTGGATGATAAAGAATATAAAATCGTTACCAAGATCCGGGCATTGAATGACATATAGCGTGGCCAGGAACTTAAGATGCATGATCAAATGCCGGAAATCATGGTCCCGCAATTGCTGAGCAGATGTTATGCTAAGCACTCGCAAGTTGGCCAATTGAAGGACAACGCCGTTAACGAAATGATAGCAAGGATTGTAAATGTTCAGGAGCGTAAGACCACGCAGATAAGCAATGTGCTTGCCCTGCTTCATTGTTATTTCCGAACCAATGCGTAAATGCTCCAAAGCATCCGGACGCAATTCGGCAAATCTCTGGAATAGCTTGTCACGCGGATTTACAAAATAATCTATATCCAAACTTTTCAGACGCCTTAGCAAAACCAAAAATTCATAATTCGGATGACTGGCACAATCAATAACCAGATTCTCCAGCTTGTGCAAATGTTTACAAACTTCAATAATTATTTCGGGCAGCTTGTGATCAATACATAATATCAGCGAGCGCAGGTTCTTGAGATACACACACACGTTTATCATATGATTGGCCTTGCTAAGCAGCGGCTGCTCAAAATATTTGTCATGCAAATCCGATACAGACAACATGCGCATTTTGTGGCCATTCAGCCTGAAAAATGCCTCAATCTGCTGAGCGGTCCAATTGTTGGTCGGCTCGAACCAGGTGAAACAGCGAAAATGTTGCCTATGCATCATTTCGTAGATGCACATAAAGCGCTGACAGGTAAACGCAAAGTAACACTGACTCATCACATCCAATTGCTGGAGCACCATCAGCAGGCACTCGTCGGGCATGTCCATAATGTGTAGGGAATCCATTTTTCCAGAGCAACTTTTAAGATATGTTTACTTGAAATGTACACGAATATGTATATATCTCTATAATATCTCCATCGACTTAAAAACTATGTGTGCTACGCTTCATGATCTCTAATACTAGATTTTTTACATTAGTTAGACGACGAATGCTTCTTTAATATATTTTAAAACTCCCTTGCCATGGTCACGAAATGCGCTCATGATTCAAGTATATATTAAGATAGATATAAAGAACAACAGTGCCATAATTTAATATGTGTTATATATTCTATGAGGTATACGAAATGGCCAAATGAAAGCTCTAAGGCGGACAGTCAATTTTGTTTCGAAAATATATGTGTGCATAACAAAACTTCTAGCTTAAGAAATTGCACGAAAATCAAACTTAAGATTTAGGTGTCCGCTCAAAGGAGCTGTTTATATCTGCCTGGCAATATTATAGTAAGCAATATTGTTATATGGGAGTCACATATAGAGATTCGAATTCGTTTTATCAGACATTTTCAAATCGAACAAACAATCATAACAAGAACTACAACGAGTTAATTAGCCGCATTTGAAATTAGTTCTCAAATGGCAAGGAGCAGCACACCATTGACAAATGTCTCTTAAAATAAGCTTAAACAAAGTCATTGCAACTTAAAACGACTTACAAACTAACTACGCTTAATTACAGATTCTATTGTAACACATTCTCTATATCGATGTCCACATTGTTGGCCAAATCAGCGTAATTTTGTGCATTCTGCTCGTGGCCCTTTGAACGGTAATGGGCATTCAGGTGTGGGCGTCGCATAAAAGATACTTTGCATATCTCGCAGCTGTAATAGATAAACAGAATTTAAGCATTTAAATATAAATGTTTGGGGAACCTTAGCATTAAGTCTACAGACTGAAACTTTACGAACGCGCTTGAACCGAATCTGTTGTCAATAAAACTTGGTAAGCAAATAATCTGTGGACATTTATAGATATTTGTACAATTTAGAAAGAAAAGCGCAGATTTACAAAATCAGAAATGTATCAATGCAAGATTCAAATCAAAACTTAAGTCTAGTGTAGGTTCATAAATCGATTTAAGCAAGGTTCACGAATCGTAATCCAAACCAAGGAGTTTTCTTTGGGTTTCCAGGCTTTATTTATTTTATACTCACTGAAAACTACGCACGCCGGAATGGCTAAGCATGTGCCTCTTGAGCTTGTTGCTGACCACAAAGGCCTTGTCACATTTGGTGCATTTATAAGGCCGATAATTCGTATGGCGGCTGTTAAATAATATGATATATATAATATATGGGGCATAAATTGGCCAATATTTGGTCACATACTTGCGCTCGTGCTGAATGCGTCCGCTGTGATCGGCAAATGTTTGGCCACAGTACTGACAGGGATATGGCTTCTCACATAGATGCGCCAGCTCGTGGCGCCGCAGCAAGTGCGGCGTGTAGAACTTCAGGGGGCACTGTTTGCAGGTGAAATTTTTGACACCCGTGTGCCGCAGCAGATGCACCTTAAAGTTGCTGGGGCAGGTAAAATGTCGGCCACACAGCTCGCAGATGCAGTCACGCTTGCGGCGTTCACGCTTAAGTGCCACTATCTCATCCTCCGACAGCTTGCTCCAGTTTATGCGGGGCGTGTTCCTAGCGTTGGTCGCAAAGTTGACCGTGGCATAGAGTTTGGAGGGTGGTCTGCCCGGTCGGCGTGGCGTATTTGGCATTGAAGCAGGCGCATTTGCAGGCGGTTCTATCGTTGGCTCATCGGTTTTCATGGTCTGCACAGACTCATCGGCTTGACCATTCACTGACAAAACTTCATTTGCCTCCCCTGCATCTTCCGAGCTTTCGTATTCCTCACTCTCGCACTCTGTTATGTCCTCATATGTGTTAAAGAGCTGCATCTCTTCGCCATCTATCTGCAGCGTGTCCAGCTTGTCCACTTCATCCTTGTCAATTTTTTGGAATGCATCCGCAATGTTGTTGCTATTTAGAAGCAGCTGTTGTGTTTTTATAATGCGTTCGCGAAATACGATGGCTTCTCGCAGCGCTACTTCGCAGGGTCCGCAAATATGTTCTGGAAATTCCATATGCTCTGGTAGCTATAAATAATATAAGATGCTTTATAAATATTTGCGCTTGATATTGTTGAATTGCATACTGACAAATATTCCAGTTAACGCTGCAATTTGGTGTAGCATGATGTTGTCGGGCTGTTGAAATAAATTCTTTGAGTTTAGACAATAAATAATCTTGCCACAGGTACGACAGCGCGTCGACATTTTTTAAATCATTTTCCAAATCAAACGAGCTATTTACTTATTTCCCTTAACAATTCGCGTCGTTCGCGGGAATCAGCTGTTTATGTTATCTGGCAACGCCGCGACTTCTGTGAATATCGATATGCGCATTCAATATACGCTCAGCTGTTTTATAAAAAATCATACATTTTTACAAAGATGTAGACGTCTATCAGGGTTAGCTCTTATAAATCGGTTATAATATATTTGATCACTTAATTTATGGCGCAATCATAGAAGAAAATCAACTAAAAACTGCTCAAATCTGAAATCAGTCACTGCCTATCGATAGTTGGCTGCCACGGCGTCCATCTCTATTGGGGAACTCTACTGCATTTTAATTATTGTTGGTGTTATTTTCGAGCCCATGCGCGTAAATGAGCACACAAAACTGCTTGGACAGCGTGTCATTCTGGTGCCCTACGAGGCCCGACATGTACCCAAGTATCATCAATGGATGAGCAGTCCCACGCTGCGCAGCCTGACCGCCTCGGATGAGCTCACCTTAGACGAGGAATATGCAATGCAACAAAGTTGGCGCCAGGACAATGATAAGCTCACATTCATTGTCCTTTGCGCTGAGATCTATGAAAAGACCAACGATGAGATAACCGCTATGGTGGGTGACACAAATCTGTTTGTGCGCCACGATGAGGAGTCGCAGCATTATGTGGCAGAGGCGGAAATTATGATCGCAGCACCCGAGGCGCGCGGCAAAGGATTTGGTCGCGAGGCTATGCTACTTATGTTCAAGTACGCCCAGCAGCATCTGCCCCTGAACAAATTCGAAGCCAAGATCGACATGGACAATGCCATGTCGTTGCGCCTCTTCGAGAGCTTTCAGTTTGCCGAGGTGCGACGCGTGGAGGTATTCCACGAGGTGACCCTAGAGCGGCTTATAACAGACGACTGGCTGTCCTGGCTGGATGAGCAGGTGCAGCTAAGAATTGAGAAATATGATGATGCTTCAAAATGATATACACTTAGTTAATGTTCTGTTTATTACATTTATATTACAACTACTTTGCCTTTAAGATATTGCATTCTATCTTTGCTCTGGCTGTAGTCGTTGCGTAAGTAATGCTGTGTGTGTGTGTGTGTGTGGCAGGAAGGGCATTGCATAAAATGCAGCCCAACTCGAGTTATCAAATTTATATGGATATATATATCTGGCTGTCTGTATGATACATAAAACTAGTTGACTTAACGTTTTACAGCGTGGTGTTTCAATTTTTTATAAAAATTATTATTAAATAATTAAAGGCAAACATAATTGTAATTGCAAATCAAAACTAAATATTTCATATCCTTTTTTTCCTTGTTTGCACATTTGCTTAACTTAACGATAGCTGCTCAAATTGTATCCTTAAAACTAACATTTAGACGGGGTGTGCTTCTTGCTATGAATAATAAATATGCTTTTGCGTGTGTGCGTGTGTGTATGTGGGTGTGTGGTTGTATGTATGTATGGTCAGTTTGGGAAGCGCGATTTTTTTAGGCAGCGGCTCCATCGATGGGCATAGCATGCAGCACCTCGTCGAGCAGCTGCAGTGCACGATGCAAATGCACTTCTATCCAGCAGGGCGTCTCTTTAATGGATTGACGCGGATAATCAGGTCCCCAGCCCTTCACAAAGCTAAGCCGCAATATGCACAGGCGACGCAGATCATCCACACCAATGCCAGCGGCAGCGGTGATGCCTACAATACAAATAGATATATATATATAAATAAGTTTGCAATTATCTACTTTTACAACTCAGTCGGCTTACTTCTGCCGCCGCCGCCCATTTGTTGGTTGGAGACACCCGCGACAGCAGCCGCTTGCGCTGCAGCAGCGGCCTGTGCATTGGTGGCCAGCGAATGCATCTGCTGATGGCACTGACGCAAGTCGAACACCTACACAAAACATGATTCGGTTAGTTATAAATCTTGAATTTGCATTTGTTTAGCATTTACTTTTATGCAAGCGGCTGGGTATATTTTGTGCACTGCATCGCCCGGCGTACGTCCCGCCTCGCGATCCAGATAATAGCTTTGTACGAACACCGAATTATCGCTAAGGCAGCGCAGCCAGACATCACCCTCGCCGCGCAGATCCAATTGCACACCCTTGCCTATATGCAGTCTAAAAATGGCGAAAAGTTGTTAATATCGGCATAAGCATATACAGCAAGAGTAGCTAGAGTAGCTCTGCTCACCTGGCACGCTCCGATTGCTCGGTGCGATGCACATTGCTGAGCGCGCCCAGACAGAAACGATTTCCTCCCGACGGATCCACATAGCCGTCTATGATGACGTTCGGTTTAGCCGAGGGCACTTTAAATGTCTCGCCCACCTGTGTGTCCAGTTCAAAATATGCTATGGAGCACCAATATTCCGGCGCCGGTTGGCGAGAGAGCAGGCGCTGTTGTTGCTGTTGCTGCTGCTGTGGAGGCGCCTGCTGCGGCGAGGCCAGATCGCCGGGCAGCGGCGAGTTCCCTGAAAATGCATATATGCTCAGCAATTACAGAAGTTAGAAGGGTGTCATCACGCCAACTTACAGTAGCTACCGGACAATGAGCGCGGATCTGGCGGCTGCATGGACTGTGTGTAGGTAAGTGTATTGGGTCCGGTCCAAGTGCCTGCGGCACCACCACCACCACCACTGGCTTGTACAGCGCCACCAGCATTGGGCTGGCTACCGGCTGTTGCCTGTTGCTGTGCGGACGGCGTCTGAGTTGAGCCATAGCTGCTAGCGCCTGTACCCTGACCGCTTGACTGCGGCACATAGCCATTCTGTTGCTGGGCATGCACAGTGGCTGGTCCCGAGCCGCTGCTGGCGTTGCCGCTAAACTTGCCCACATCGTTGCCCACGTTCTGCATTTGAGCGCCTGTTGGCCCCGCTCCATAGTACTGACCAGCGCTGCCAGCAGCTCCACTCGAATTGCTAGCAACGCTCTGGCCATTGGGTCCCCCGCCACCCGGCGGTGGTTGCTGCTGCTGCTGTTGCTGCATGGCCAGCGTGGCAGGATCTGTGGGTGAGCTGGCCTGGGCATGATGCACGCCATTGCCTTGTGCGCTCTGTGCTTGTGTGGGCGGGGGTGGCGGCGCCATAACTGGACCGGGGCCGGGATTCATGGCGCCCATGCCCGGCATGCCATGAGGTACGGCTGTAATGAGTATTTTAACAAAATGTAAATAAAAGCTCGAGATACAAAGAGCTAGTCCCGCATAGCTATCCAAAATTAAGGAACTAAAGAAAAACGCTTACAAAGAGTGTGCGGCGCTGGCTGGGATTGGGTTTGTGGCTGCTGCTGCTGTGACGCCGCCTGCTGCTGCTGCTGCTGTTGCTGCTGGGCAGCCTGGCCCAACGGCGTCGGCGGATGCCGCAACATCCACGAACTACGCACTGGCCCGGCACTGTCCGTTGGCTCAATTTTTGGTATTGCGCGCCCGGCAGCAAACATTGCACTCATTTGATTAGCATCGGGAACTACAAAATCAACAAACGATAAAAGAAAACAAAGCAAATCAGGCAAAATCAAAATTAAAGTAAAATCAAGCAACATCAAATCATATATATACACATATCTAAAAAGTAAGCAGATTTCTGGCAAAACTAATATATTGGCAAAACAGAATCGTAAACTTCACTCGGCGCGCCGAAGATTAAAGACCCTTGTAATACGAGGAGAATTGTAAAGTTCGTAATTGTTGAGTCAAGTAATCTGGAAGTCCGGGAAACTATTAAATGACGGACTTGAGTTCTTGTTCATGCAAGATCTTCACTTTCGAGCGATCCTTGCTGTGACAGATATGTAATATACAAGTCCAATCCAACCGTGCTGCCTTCAACAGAAAGACGGGCGGGCTTCCCTTAGGGGAAGGGTCACGACTTAGAGACACAGACAGACGGACAAGTCCGTATCGAGTCGACTATTGATAGAAATCAAAAATATATATATAAATCGTGAACTGAACAATGTCAACTGCAATAGACTACCATAATGTCTGGGCATACCGTACTCACCGGGCCCGGGCCCCTGTGGCGGATAGCCATAGCCACCCGGGCCGACCATCTGCGTGGGATGATGTTGTATGGTGCCAATGTCGTTGCCATCAATGTCCATGCTGCCAACCAGAGAGCCAGCTGAGTATTCATCTTTGACCAGGCGACTGGGGCCCGACTGCAGGCTCAGCCCGGACAGATCGATGCCCGGCGAGACGACGCGCTCGTAGTGGTAGGGATTCACGCACACCGAGTCGCACTTGAGATCGAAAGCAAAGGCGCAGTATTTGACATGCTTTAGCTCGTTCTTGTGCAGATCTGGCCAGCGCCAGATGCGCGCATAGATCACATGAGGGAAGCCCTTGCGACCGGCAACCTGCAGTCCGCCAAAGAGCAAGAAAACGTGAAACGAAAAATGAAATTAAAATCGAATAGTAAACACACGTACGCGTCGCATATCGCAGCCGGAAATGCCACAGCGTAAACAAACAAAACAAATTAAGTGCACTACTCTAGAGTGCAAGACTACGAGATACCCTGTAGCCAGTGCAGTTACCTAAAAACTCGTATATACCCAACTCAATATGGCTTGAAGATTGAATATTATCAAAAAATGGTGTGGAAAAGACGAAAGTACTTCAAAAATTGAAATAAATTTGATTTTTTTGTGATATGTGAGAAACTGCATACGAAATTTGTTGTCGATACGCTCTAAAAATCTACGTTTATCATTATTGACGATTTCATATTATATGAAATAAAACCTGACCTGAGTATGAAATCGTAATTTATAGAATTAAATAAATTAGCCCGTTTTTCCTCCATCCTATAATGTTTGTACGATTGGTACAAGTTCCAATATACTCTATTTACACCTTTACACTGGGTACAGGGTATTGTAACATATAGACCCCACACAATGCGGGGCGATAAGAGGCGTAGCTGAAACTGAAGCTGACGCCGCCGCTGTCGCTGACGCTGACGCTCACCTGCAGTCGGCCGTCGAGCGTGCGCTGTATGGTGACGCATTTGCTTGGATGGGCGCCGTTAGTGGTAATTGCCGTTATCAGCGAATCCAATTCGTCGCGCTTCTCCTTTAGCTTCTTAACGAGCGACTCGATGGCGCGCTTGGCAAAGCCCTCGCTCTCCCCGCCCTGCCGATGGCACATCAGCGAATGGACAATGCTCAGGCAGGCATCCGCTGAGGTGGGCGCATTCGAGGGTGGCGGTGGCGGCATTTGAACCATGTCCCGGACAATTACTATGAGAAGCGGGAACATAGAGAGGCATCGTTAAAGCAGATCATAATTAGGGTTAGATAATGGGCTCCACTTACTGTCCTGTTGCGCTATGGCGCCGTACATATGTGCCGGCGGACCAGCGGCCGGTCCGGCCATGCCAAAGTCCTGGGCAATGCCCAGGCCACCGCGTGCATGTGCATCCACTTCGGCGTTGTTGGTGTCGCCGCCGTCACAAAATCCGTATCCAGCTGATGGCCACAAAGCGAAGCTGTCGCCGCAAGCGTTGCACACAAAATAACAAAAAAAAAAACAAAAAAAAGAAAACACGCAGCGACCAGCCGAAACAAAGAGAAGCACGCGAATGTGCGCACAAAACAAACGGCAAGTCAGCGAACGTCCAGTCTCTCTCTCCCCTTGTTACTGCTTCCAGCAGTTATTGTTATTGTTGTTGTTGTTGTAACTTTACAACAGTTTGTGCCAAAGAGAGCGCCTTTGGGGGTGTTACGCACACATTGAAAATGCTTGCACACACACACACGTACACACGCACACACAGAGGCGCGCGCTGTTAAACTTGAACTCCCACAAAGCTGCCGTAATTATGGCAACAGCAAGGCTTTTCTTTGCGACTAGGAGTGCTGCTTCTTCTTCTTATCTCTTGCTCTCCGCTCCTCTGCTCTTGCTACTTCTTTAGCTAAAGGTCCGGCAGCAGCAGCAACAGACACAGACACACACACTCTCGCACAATTAGCGAGCTGTTGTTTTTGTTTGCGATTTTGTTTCTGTTTATTTGCACTATTTGTAATTTATTTTAGTTGCAGCGCTTTTAATAATCGGCACCAAAAATGCACTTAATAATTTTCCGTACATCCATAGCCAGTTTTCCACCCAATTTGCTTTTCTATGCTTGTGCTCTTTCTAGAGATGTGTGCTTTTTATATGTGTAACTGTTACTTGTTACAAGTAACGGATCACAATAGCTAAGAAGTTCGCACACATCAAAAATGATCCCAATATTCATATCATTGAAATAACTTTATTTATATTTCTGCACGTAAACAATTTTTAAAATATATACAAAACTTATGCAACATAAGAAAACATTTAACAACATTTGAATACAGGTTTTGGTGTGTATGCGATTTAGTGTTGGGTGCGTATCGTGTTTTATATCGTTATACAAGCACGCACGAAAAACCCCAAAAATATGTTTCTTAAATACATACATAACTTAAGGAATATGCAAAATATTTTAAAAACATTACATTTATGTACAAACAATATAGTAAAAATAATAATGATACAATTATAAAAAGAGTTCACAATTTTGAACGAAATCAAAAAATGTTATAAAATAATTATTAGCTTTAGTTAATTTTAATTTAATTTTTAATTTTAATTTAAATAGCATATTTTATCTTAGAAGAATAAAACGGAAATGAAATAAAAAAAAATACGCATACTCCAAAATTCGTGCCATTCGTACACATCTCAATTGCGCACCTTGAACAATGTCCATCGCTTTTTGTTGTCTAGTGCAGCCCTGGTCTAAATTATTCTTCAAGCTGTTGCCATTGACGAAAAGAGGCTAAACATATTTTTTTTTTGGATAAAATGAGCACGCCTGCTAAAAACACTGGCACCGGCTTGGAAGATGTTAACATTCCGGGTCAGGCATTTCTGCGCGAGGCGCTCACCTCATGCACGGATCCACTGAAAGCCATCGAGAGCTTCCAGCTGGAGAATGGCGTCCTGTTGCCGTCTCTGCGTCCGATGCTGCCGCTGCTGGATTTGCATGGAGTGCGTCGTCTGGACTTTCACACATCGCTGATGGAGGAGCTACGCGACAAGTTGATTGCGCATATTAACGAACTGGGACAGAAGGATCCGCGCGAGCGCGAAAAGAAACTGAAGGAGCTGCTGGTCAAGAGTTTTCCCGTGGTGCGCGTCAAATATTTGCGGCCCGTCGTGATGGCCATACTCCGGAATACCCAGCACATCGATGACAAGTATTTGCGCATTTTGATGCGCGACCGGGAACTCTATGCGGACACGGACACCGAGGTGAAGCGCCAGATTTGGCGCGATAATCAATCGCTGTTTGGTGATGAGGTGTCACCGCTCCTCTCGCAATATATACGCGAAAAGGAGCACATCCTGTTTGATCATACCAATCTGAATAATTTGTTTTTCCAGCCGACGCCCAAGGTGCGCCGGCAGGGCGAGGTTGTCCAGAAGCTGGCCAACATGATTGGCAACAGCGTCAAGCTGTACGACATGGTGCTGCAGTTTCTGCGTACTCTCTTTCTACGCACACGCAACGTGCACTATTGTACGCTGCGCGCGGAGCTGCTGATGGCACTGCACGATCTGGAGGTGCAGGAGATTATATCGATTGATCCGTGCCACAAGTTTACCTGGTGCCTAGACGCTTGTATACGCGAGAAGAATGTGGATATTAAGCGCTCGCGTGAACTGCAGGGTTTTCTGGATAACATCAAGCGCGGCCAGGAGCAGGTGCTGGGCGATCTGTCCATGACACTGTGCGATCCATATGCCATTAATTTTCTGGCCACCTCGGCCATCAAGATACTGCAGCATCTGATCAATAACGAGGGCATGCCGCGGGATAATCAAATTTTGATTCTATTGTTGCGCATGCTGGCGCTGGGCCTAAGCGCCTGGGTCATGATCGATTCGCAGGACTTCAAGGAGCCCAAACTGGACAACCAGGTGGTGACCAAGTTTCTGCCGGCTCTGATGTCGCTCATGGTGGACGATCAGTGCCGTAGCCTGCACGCCAAACTGCCACCCGATGAACGTGAATCCGCATTGACGACCATTGAGCATTCGGGCCCGGCGCCCGATGCCGTGGAGGCCTATATACAAGAGAGCTCGGTGGCCAGTATTCTGGCCATGTACTATACGCTACACACGGCTCGCGTCAAGGATCGCGTCGGTGTGCTGCGCGTCTTGGCCATATTGTCCGCCTGCAAGGATGATCGCGCCTATGAGGATCCCTTCCTGCACTCGCTCATTGCCCTGCTCATACCCATGAGCGAGGAGTTCGCCACAGAGGACTTCTGCACCACACTCTTCGATGAGTTCATATTTGCGGGCTTGACGCGCGAGAATGTCACCTCGCGCCACATGCTCAAGCTGCTGTGGTATGTCTACAACAAGCTGCCCGCTGGCCGCCTGGCGACACTGATGAAGGCCATGCAGCCGACCACGGCACACAACGAGCACATCCACAAGCTCTACGAGACGCTGCAGGAGCGCATCGGCACAGCCGTTGCGCCAGAGACGCCCATTCTCGACCAGCCTCCAATTGACTTTGATTCGCCACTCAAGAGCGTGCCCACGCCGGGACCACATTATAGCGCACAATAAACTGAATAGCATATAGATTCTTAGATATTAAGCACCAAGCTAGTCTTGTCTATCATATATTACCTATATATATATATATATATGCATCTATACACAAAATTTACATATAAATTTGTATGTACGTTAGCTACATACAAAGTCTCCAAAAAAAACACGGCTTCAATTTTAGTTTATATAGAAACCTGATCAGTTGCGAATTATATTATATATACATACTGAACCTATATCGAAAGCCGAATCCATATATATATACATATATGCTGGGTTCTTCCATTTGATGAAGTTTACCTCTGTCGAAATACTAGATAATAGAAGCTATCTGTCAAAAGGTCAGTTTTAACAGGATCACATTATATATCCTAAAATATCTAGACTAAATTCGGTAATTAAAATATTATTTACGTTCGTTATGTAAGAAGAAAATAGTTTATAACTAAATTTCGCTGCTCATAAACAAGATCTTTATCGTATAGTTTCCATAACAAAAATCGATCCAAATGAAATTAGTGCAACAAATAAAAGAATATACAAATATTTTATTCATTTAAAAAGGCAACAGGGAACTGTTTGTTAATACTATTCAAAGTAGTTAAGCTTTAGCTGCTACGTCCAAGGCATTTTTGATGTCATCTATCAAATCCTCAGCGTCCTCCAAGCCCACCGACAGGCGTATCAGGGCATCCGTAATGCCCAAAGTCTGGCGATCCTCAGCGGGCACCGAGGCATGCGTCATAACCGAAGGCAGTTCGGCGAGACTCTCGTAACCACCAAGGCTCTCGGCCAGGGTGAACACCTTGAGTGCCTTGAGGAATGCCGTGGAATGTGCGAGACTACCCTTGATGTAGAAGGAAAAGACACCACTGTAGCCATAGGTTTGAGCAAGCGCTATCTGGTGTTGGGGATGAGAGGGCAGGCCCGGATGCAAAACCTGCTCGACAAAATCATGTGACTCCAGAAATTTGGCCACTTGCAGTGCATTCGCCTGGTGCTGTTCCATGCGCAGCGATAAGGTCTTCAAACTGCGATTCACCTGATAACAGTCGAAGGGCGAGGGCACAATGCCCATCGAATTTTGCAAAAACTTCAGGCTGGCATGTAGCTTATCGCAATTCATTGTGATGCCGCCCATGACAACGTCCGTGTGGCCATTCATGTATTTGGTCAGGGAATAGCAGACCAAATCGGCGCCCAGCTCGAGGGGTCTTTGGAAGTAAGAGGTTAGGAAGGTATTATCCACAGCAATAACAACCTTGCTGCTCACTTCACGGCAAATCTTGACCAAAACCTTGATGTCAGCCACTTTAATCAAGGGATTCGTTGGGGACTCCAGCCAAACCAGTTTTGTCTCCGGCTTGAAGGCTGCTCTAAAACTATCCAAATTGGTGGCATCCACAAAAGTGGCCGTTAGACCAAAACGTGTTGCCACCTGGCGAATCAGTCGGTTCGTTCCGCCGTAAACGTCATCGCCCATTACGATATGATCGCCGCGACTGAGCATTGCCAGGACAGCGGTTGTTGCGCCCAGGCCTGAGGAGAAGGTCAGGCCGTGCTTGGCATTATCGAGCGCGGCCATGCACTGCTGCAGGACATTGCGCGTGGGGTTGCCACCTCGCGAGTAGGCATATCCACGATGCTCGCCTGGCGCATCATGTTTAAAATTCGTGCTCGTGACGATGGGCGGTATAACACAGGCGCTCTGCCACTGCTCCGGATCCTGGCCAACGTGTATGGCCTTCGTGGCGAAACCTTTTGGTTGTTCCTTAAAGCTCATTTTTCTTCTTTTTTTTTTGTTGCAAATAATGCCGCTACACACTTCGGCAATCAATATGAGAATCACAAAAGATTGATCAGGCTATCACGCCTTTATCTATTTATAGCATGGAAAATACCATACATACGAGTAACAGTGGCCATTAACATTAACATTCATGTAACTGTTATCTTTATATCATAATAAATGTATTGTGAAATTGTTTCTTTCGTTTTAATATAAATTAAAACAGCTCATTTGTGTTTAAAATTTAACAAAAATAAACATTTTGACAACAAATTTAAATTCGCTCTCATTTTGAGCGCAACAATTGTTGGTTCACTCGCTCGCTCCAGTTCGGAACCGGTTCTAATGAACTGAATTGCTGCTTGCCAGCCCTACGCTGGCTCATTTCATTTAGATATTTACATATATTTGGTCGTGTCGCAGTTCACAAAAAAGAAGACAAATACTGATTAAAACACAGAGGCATCCGGGTAAGTTATTTAAAAAGTGTATAAATATTCATCTAACATAATGGTTAACTGTGTTTCAATGCGAAAAGCGACTTTGTTGGCGTTAACTGCGTTTTGCAAGTGACCTGCGCCACGCGTTTCTTCCAATAAGAATGTGTGTGTGCGTATGTGTGTGTCTGTGACGAAATCTAAAACGGAGGTTATTGCTTATTTTACTTTGGAATACGTCATTTAAGTGGATTGCTATTGAAATATTAATTTAAAATTCTTTGCCGACTGCATTTGTGCACTCGATTGCGGTGTAAATACAGTTTTTATGTATATATGTAGCAGGTTGCTGCAATTTTCTGGAAGCACGCACACACAAGCGAATGTGTGAACGTGCATGTATGTGTGCGTATGTGGAATAGCAAATTCCCTTCTCCTCAACCCCGCTAGTTCATTCAATAAATCGCTTAGCAACAGCTTAAATAAAAAAGATTTTCACTTTTCTCAATAGCAGGGAAATTATAAAGTGAAAATTATAAGCATAAAGGTACGGCGTAAATATGTTCAACGTGCTATCAGGGAAAATTGAGAAGTTGAAAGATTGGTAGATGATAGATAAGTATTATGTACTCTTATGTGAATTATATTTATAGTCATTTACAATAGTTTGTGAAATTAGGTATGCTTAATCACTACTTCTATGGGTTTATATTTATTTATTTGTTTTAATCTACATTTGTGACTGTGTAATTAATTTAAAAGAACCGCGCTTTCTAAAGGCTGCCACCCAACGGAGTTTCTAATGCAGGATTGCCAGTATGAAAAAAAATTTCAAACCACCTAACAAGTGGCAATATGTATATAAGAAGTACGTATTTGGGCATATTTGCGGTATTTAAATACCAAATTGTATGTCAACATACGCGCTCTTGTACACAAGTGTCTCAGCATGAGCAAGCAACATTTTCTCGCTCTTTCAACACGTAGCATTCGTAGCAACACAAGTGAGGCAACATTTGAACGAGTGAGGCAACATGCCCGTTCTGTTGCCAAAGTCTGTTTTTCTCCTCTTTTTGAAACGTCAGTTTACATTTGGAAGCAACAAAGCAAAGTACCGTTTGGACTGTAATAGAGCGCGTGTGTTTGTACTTGAATGTGTGTGTGTGTGTGATTTTGCATAAAAAATTGTGTATAATTTGAATTTGAATTTACTACATGCAAGATCAAATGTATATTTAACATAAAATAGTACAGTAGCAAAGTCCACAATAACAGCAAAGATGTGCAGCTGATGGGAAAAACCTACCACTTTTAAACTAGTGCGTGGGAAAAATCGATCCACAAACTGTTTGCAAAGAACATGAAAAATGTTGGCTTAAACGAGAGACTCTGACAAAAACAACAACAACAACAATTTAACTGTGATACATTTTTGCAGTACAAATTAGTTAAAAGAAACACTTAGAATAGCAATAAAGAACTAAACGACAACTCCAACAGTACACTTATTTTTTCAAGTGCAATAAAACAATTTTCGCCAAGATTCTCAAGTAACTAATTCATCTCGAAACATTCCTGCGCAACATAAAAACAACAAAATGGCTGTAAAAATGTAAGCATTACTTATATAAAAGATCAAAAATTTCATTGCGTTAAATCAGAAAAAAGGCCTAGTTTATGTTCCCTAGTCAATTGTTTTTAATAGAGTGTATGTACATTTGCACGCATACATAAGTACATTTGTATGAAAGAAAAGCAACTATGAAGAAAAAAAAATTGTAGAAACAATTTACGTGTTTGTTTCAATTCTCAATCTGTTTCCCAGCTGTTCGAGCATAAATGTATATGTATGTGTATGTATGTTCGCGTACCTATATGCTTTTCATTGTGCGTGCATGTGTGTGTGGGGAGGGGGCAGTGGAGCAGCTATTCATAGGTGTTGCTGAGAGAGACGTAAGAGAAACTATGCTTGTATCTCAGTAGTAGTACAGTTATCCAAACAATTACGCACAACAGTTGTGCTATATACAATTTTCTGAATTAGCACACATGAATTCTCTGCATATTGAATTAACCTTATACTGTTTGCAGTTTGATTGCAGTGGTTATTTTTATTGTCTTATATTGTTATCGAGGAACTGAGCGAGAGCTCCAACAATTATGGCAGTGTTTCAGTTCCAAATCGTATCGTTCGTTTCTCGCTCTCTCTGTTAACATATACACTTACAGTGCGCAAACAAAGAGTTTTCTCTGTGTGTGTTATGTTCGTGTTCCCATTTGGTTTTTGCTTTGTATTCTTACACCAATACGAACGAATGTTTTCTGTGTGTGAGTGCAAGCTCAAAATTGCGTCAGCCAATTGAAAAAATTTATTTATACTTGCGCATATTTACATGCCCCAAAGTCTGCCAGTTTTTAACTTGTTTTAAGACTTTGTTTAATGTCTTTAAAATATTTAAACCCATCGTAAGTCTCACTATTTTTTTTTTAGTTTTTATTGGTTGCTGTCTTGCTCTGGCTCTCTCTCTGCTTGATTTCACCTTCAGCGTTTTTTGCTTTCTGGGTCATATTTGTTGATTTCAATTTGTTGGTGTTGTCGCAGCAATCAAAAATTGTTGCTATATTTTAAATTTTGTTTCTCTTTATTTAGCCATGGACAAATAACCTCCATAAGGGCTCCTACACATACTAATTTGCATTCGTTTGTGTGTATACATATATATATATATATATATGTACCGTTTGTGTGTGTGTTTGTGTTTGTGTGGGTGATGCTTTGCTTTGCGTACCGTTGTTTTTGTTTATTTCCTCATTTACGTACGCCCCTTTTTACATTATTTTTACATTTGAAATCTTCAACTTTTGCTTTGGTCAACTTCTTTGGCGTCTTTTTGTTGACTTTGAGGCGTTGGCGCGCATTTCGTGTATGTTTTTATTGTTGCGTCTTGTACACAATTTGATTTGTAGCTTCCTCAGTGTGTATGTGTGTGTGTGTGTGTGTGTGTAACTGTTAGAAAGAGTGAGCGATTGAGAGACAGAGCAGCCATCTTGATCTTGACTGCGGTCAGCCGCCCCTTAAATTGCACGTAAATCCGTCTCTCTATCAACAGAAATTTCACTTGTAGTGATGCACAGTTATGTATCGTATCTACCTGTATCTTCGTTTACTAGTCAAAAAAAATATTTCTTTTAAATATCCCGTTACTTGCCTGGCAAATTTTCAACAGCTGTCGCGACAGTCTCAAGTGAAACTTGAGTCTACCTTAAAAAAAAAGTACTTTAAAGGCACAAAAAAAAAAAAAATGAACAACACTGGACAGCTGTTTGTGATTTGGGTACAGTGGTCACAAAAAAAAGTGACGCATAGTCCAAAATTGCGGAACGTTTTGCTTCTATCTATTCACCAACTCAGCGTAAATGAGCTCAATAAGCATTTTAAAATGCGCACAGCGAAAGTTAATCTATTGTCATGCCCAGAGCCGCAGTTGAAATAGACTTTTTCAACCCCCTGATATGCATATAGCGGTAATCCGAGTTGCCCCTGTCAGCAATAGACGTCAGCTCGTGCCAAGCCAAAACGACTATCGAGGGTCCACCCCTTTTTGAATAGCTGCTACTTTATATTGTTTTTTGTTTGGAAGGTGCGCCTCTCTAATTCAATTGAGAGGGTGCCAAAGCATTCCAATGCAGCTGCTGGTTTCCAACACTGGCAGCTGCTAGCTATTCATTCCATTGTTATCATTCAACGTTTTTGTGCCTGCGGCTATGGACTTGCAACTGGAACTGGAATTGATACTGTGAATGATGATGAGTCAATACTCTTGTCGAGCGATAAGATCGAATTGTTTTATCTCAGTTTACGTCATGGAATGCTACAAGACTCTGTCTGATATGAGTACAGTGGAAACTATTGAAAGTGGACACCAATTTTTAAATTGAATTCCTGTTGATTTACTGCAGGCTGTTCGTTAGCAGAGCTTTCACTGTATATCACTGCCCAAAGTCAACTTTGGCCATAATAACATTTAACTCATTATCACTTCCGGCGAGCGTTTACCTTTATCTAATGTAATAATTACCCATTTAGATTGGAAAGAAACATGCATAAATATTGAAAACCCTGATAAAAGTACATTCAAAGCCCGCTTATCAGCTCTTGTAGTTCACTTTGTTTTCATTTAAGTCTGGTACAAAGTGCACACGGTTTCGTTAAGTGTAAGGGCTTATCTAAGTTCTCAAAATGCCTTTATACCAATTACCTTCAACGTTGAAATCCCGTCTGTCATGGCAATTTCTGTGCACAAGAATGCCTCGATGCATTTTTCTCATTCCCATTCTCGATAATGAAAACTTAAGGTATTTTTTGTACTATCTTCATTTCGTTTTGTGTGCCAGCATTTGGTGCATAAGTCAGGCGATAATAGAAATGCAAATATATTCGCGTCTGTGCTATTTAAGCGAGTCCGTTGATAGATTGTCGAGACAGGCAATAGACCGCACATAAAATACTTACGTAGATAGTGAACGGCAATTCCGTCAGAGAGCCGAACTAGTGAGAGACAAAGTTCGGCGAATGAACTTGCGAACGGGTCGGAACGGAGCTAGTCGCGTGATTTGGAATCAGAAACAATATTCAAAGGAAGGAAGTGAAAGAGCGAGACGCAGCGCATTCAATAATTAACAGAAAATTGAGCACAATGCCCGCGACTTGATAACAAATAGTTGAATCGTTTTTTCGTTTGTTGAATTGTTTAGATTTTAATTTTGTATTATTTGTTTAGTTTTTCGCCTTTGTTTATATACGTACGCTATGGCTACATAAACATAGGCATACCTACACAAAATGAATAGTTCCCTCTTTTGTTTCATTCGAAATGCAATAATTTATCTCCTAGCTCATGCCATAAGACAGCTGCTGCGCTTGCGTTCTGTCAACGGGCAACATTTGATGTTTCCGCTTTGGCTGCGTTTCGCACTTTGTTACGCCATTGATATTTACATATGCCTGTGTGTGTGTGTGTAAGTGTATGTGTATGTGTACGTGCTGCTGCGCTAGTGGGGTTGAAAACAAATTTTGGACGTCGCGACGTCTGTTTGGCTTCCTTCCTGGGCCGTTGGCAGCAGTCATGGGGTAGGGGGTTGCTTGAACCCGGGTCGGCGGGCCCTTAACAGCTCGTTGCACAATTTCGTTTGTTAATTTCATCAAAGCCAAAGTTGTTGCCAACGTGTTGGTTATTTTAAGCTTATGAGGGTTGGTTGCGCTTATGCAAAGCATGGAGGGGTATGTGGTGGCGGCATATTCACATGTCATGGGCAGCTCCAGCTGTTGTGTACCTGTTTGGCGTCACGTTTGACTCCGAAGTCGCTGCGTGCAGCATGACGCAAGCAGCGCAGAAACTTCCCGAGCTGCTGCTATGGCTTGAGCTGATGCAACGGCTGTTGTTGTTGGCGCAGTTAACTGTTTGCTCGCACTCGAAAGCTGTCTTCATATTATTATTTTTTTTTTCTTGTGAACAGTAGCTCCAAGTGGCTGTCATTTGTTGACCTTCAGCAGCTTTAAATACGCAGCCCAACATCAATTAAGCGCTGATAAATGAATAAACCGTTGAAAGGCAAAAACAACACAAAAATTGCTGAGTAACAAATGCTATCTCGCTCGTGCAGGTGTTTGTGCGAAACTATACACGTCCCTGTCGCACTTGCGTGTGCGTCTGCATCTGTTAATTAAACAGCGACACAAATAAAAATGATGGAAAATATTTTGCAAGCTTTTAACTTGCTTTTGTTTTGATTTCGTGCACTTTAGCTAAATCAATGGAGAATAGACAAACACACACACATACAGACACCACTTTCGTTTTCTAACACTTGTATGTGTTTTGTATGTACTAAAGATCAGTTCAGTAGCGTCTCTCGCTCTCTCTTTCTCTTGCGCTCTTCACTTATTTTAGTTGAAACTCGTTGCATGAGCGTATTTATGCGCATGCATATGCATGTACATACAAACATATTTTCATATTTCACACCTGAGCGGGCATGACCACGCCCCCACAATCGCTGCCGCCCATCGCAGTCGTCTTCGTTTAACGTGCGTTTTGCAGTTACGAAAATAGGCAAAAAGTGAAATTTTTTGTAACAAGCGCTCGAAAAAACATTGGCTAAGTTAAGCAGTCAATAACAATAACAACAAGAAGCAGCCTAGGTAAAGCTCGTGTATAAATAAAAACAACTACACACATACAGCTACCACACATACAAGCGTATCAGTGTGCGTGTGTGTGTGTGTGTGAGCGTGTGTGTACGTGCTTTGCGTCAGCGGCGCGCGTAATACTTTTTGTTTTTCGTTGCCCAAAAGATCAACAACAAAATACACGCAAGAAACCAAAAGGCAGAATCATCACGATAAATATGTATGTGTGTCAGAATAATTTAGAAAAATATGATGAGCCTTGAGAAGATCAATAGAACGTGTGCCTCTCTCTCACTCGCCATCTTTGTTTGGATTTACATCACAATCCAGATTAACAGATCAAGCAACACCAACACAGACGCATGCGCACAACTCTCCAAGCTTTAGTTATCTCATCTACTCGCTCATTCGCACTCTCATCATTCGCACTGTTTCGCCTTGTGGGCAGCTTTATGCTCGCCGTAGCGTACAGTTGAACTTTGACTGGTGCCGTTAGTTTGTCGCTTGTCAGATTTTAAGCTCTATAGCACCATGGCATCATTGCAGGGCTGCAGTGTCATGCTTGAAGCCTATCTAAAACTAGTTTCTTGGCTTGACGACCTTGAATTGAAATACTCGGCTCTACAGCAAGTGGGTTTATTGTTTTGTTTTGTGAACGGAAGTCAAAAATAGCATGATTCGTCTGTTTTTTATAATGAGTTGAAGTTTTACTTAAATTCTGCATATGCGTCAGATATGTTGGTTATGCCCTCATCGATTGGGTTCGGCTGATTCACATTCGATATACGATTAAGGTGCGGTCGGTCGGACTTTTGGCGAAAGTTCAGCCGAATTGATCAACACATTCTTAATAATATATACTTTTATATACAGAAAACACATTTTGAAATGAACTATAATTAAAACGAACTTGAATTATAGCTCATTTAGGTATTTTAAACTTTGTAATGTTCAGCCTTGTAAACGGGGTCTTAAGCTGCTAGCCATGAGGCAGGTTAATGACAATTGTTTTGAAACAGACGGTATACACTTGTTATGAGGTTTTTCAGGGCTGCATGTTTACAAATTAAAATCGCCCATTCAACTATAAATAGCTGGAAATATCAAAATTGTCTTCAACACCACATCCCGCTGCTACTTTAAATAATATTTCATACGTCAATTGCAGTAGCTCTTTCCACCAATGCCATAAACATGCATCTCACACTCTCAAGTGGCTCTGCTCAGCTTCAGATTTCGAAACTGTGTGTTTTCTTTGGTTAGTTGCATGTCATTTATCAGCTAGCCCCTCCTCGAGTGTTTAGATTATTTAATGTTTTGGTTTTTTTTTTCGCTTCCTCCATTACAATTACCAGCACACAAGCATTAGAGAAAGCTCGCCTGAGCTGCGGCCCAGCCCTGGTGCTGGCTGTTGTTATTATTGCTCTTGCTGCTGTGTTATCTCCCAATCCCAGCGTAGCCGCCGTCTTTGTTTTATTAGCTGTAAGGCGAACGCTGAATTGGAACAAGATGGCGGCCACTTTGTTTACTCAAGTGCGAGCATTGAGCTTTTTTGTATTTTATCTTGTGTTCTTGTTTTTGTATTTATACGAATTTTCAAATCGGAAATCAATCATTGTAGATGCCTCAGGGAAGTCAATATTGTCTTTAATTCTCGAACAAGTTTCTGTAAATGTTGGATATACACAACCAGGCTATTTAAGTGGTTCACCTTGAGACGGCGATCGACCACCCCCACCCCCCATCCCCCACCCCTTCTCAGGCAGCCTTGTGTCATGTTTGTGATTTGAAAAAAATTGTGAACATTTTTTGAGGTCAGATATAAATCAAATGTATTCCAATGTCAGAAGTCCGTTTATTACGCCCACCTGTCACACTCTGCTGTGCACTTGGTTTTATGCTCAGTTTTACGCTCAATCAAAGTTCGTTCAACGCATTGTAAACAGTTGAGTATTTTAAATAAAATACAATAAAAAACACCAAAGAGCAATGCTCTTGCCATATTAACACAATAACATGAAATTGATGAACTTCATTTGACATTTAGCATTTACACTTACAAAAAAAAAAAAACCACGTATTTTTTGTTAACATTTTTATTTATTTACCCTAATAATTTTTTTTAATGTGCTTGCATAATTTTGCAGCTCGTAAGTTTTTATATATTTTAGCTAAAAGAGAGATTTTTCCACTCACTACGAGGAAAAATTTATGAGCAACATTAATAGTTCTACAACGAGCTACTAAATAAATACACTGTAACAAATTTCAGCGTCTCGCGTTTATTATCGTAACAAGCACTGAGCGAACACATAATAAACCACATTGACGCTAGAAATTATATATATATATTTTTAAATATATTTTCACAAATTTGGTTAAAGAAGAAGAAGACATTTGAAGAACAGCGTACGTTAAGACTGACTGATAGACACAGAATATATATATGATATAGATATATTCACAATTTGTCATCGTTATTGTCGTTAGTACACTGCGCACATTTGTCGCTAATATTATATTGATAGATATTTTGTCAATATATATGCACATTTCATTGTTGAGGGCGTTTTGTTTGTTTAACTGTTTGCAAATTGTTGAAAGAATTGCATTAAGGTTTTTTCGGCCATTAACAGAGCTAAAAGCTCTAAAATCATATACAACTCGTATTCGATTTTAGACTTTAATATTGTTTTCGGCTCTGGGCTACTCGAACCGGTGTGTGCAGCACAAGTAGCAAACAGTTCATTTTATTTTCGGTTGCATTTGCGCCAGCAGTGGATTATAATAATAATTATACAAAAACCTATAAAGGCATATATATATATAATCCCTGAAGCGCTGCATTTTCGGTCTTAATTTCGAGCTGCAGATTGAGAGCGCACTAGTTTTTGTTCTATACAAGTGCACTCGCTGATATCTTAGCTAAAAAAAAAAAAAAAAAAAGAAAAAAAGTACTTGGCTTGAAATTACGTTTTGGGCTTTTGCTGAAAATAAAATCATATCAAACAAGTTGTTTAAGGGACAACCCATTTATTTGGCCTAAACGCAAAGGGATTTTTGTATCGTTTGCGTTTTATTATACATATAAGAAAAACAAAAACCTTGCCATATACAGGTACTAGGCCAGCCCTCACAATGTCTGTCCCTGTACGCTACTCTGCTGCCGCCGAATACGCCGTCGTCGTTGAAAGTGGTTTGGATAATACTCTAACCCAAGAAGAGCAATACCACCAACAACAACAGCAGCAGCAGCAGCAGCAGCAACTGCAGCAACAATTCGAACAGCAGCAATACGCGCAATACCAACAGCAATACGAACAGGAGCGGGAGCAGGAGGAGGCTCTTTTGTATTGCCAATTGCAGCAGCAGCTGGAGGCGGAGCAGCAGGCGTTGCGGCAGCAGCAGCAGCAGTTGATGCAGCAGCGGTCATCGATGTTGATGTCCTCAACGGCTATGCCAGCACTTGATTTGCCCAACAACAACAATATAAATAACAACGTCGCCAGCATCAATAACCACCACCATCACAACAACAACAACAACAACGTTAACAACATGGATGCAATTAGCATCAATGCTATCCTGGTCGATGATGAGCAACCATCAACATCGGCTCAGGCAGCGGCGGCTATTTTAAGGGGCAAATCAATGGGCAATGGCATCGACGGGGGGGATCAGAATGCAGAGATGCCAACTGATTGGATGAGGATTGCGGACGAGGGCCGGTATGGGACACCGGGTGCTGCTGGCTTGGAATATCAAAAGTACGAACAACAAACACTGGAAACTGAAGCTGGAACCGCAGGAGCTGGAGCAGCTGGAGCTGAGCCGACAGCGCTTAAAAAACTAGAGGATCAATTACATGCGCTTAGCTCGGATGAACTGTATGAGACTCTAAAAGAGTACGATGCACTGCAGGATAAATATCATACGGTATTGTTGCTGCCCAAGGAGTCGAGGGTAAGTCAAAGATTCTATATATTTACATATGTATTTGACTGACTGACTAGTTGATTGGAGCTAGGAGCTAGATATACTTCATTAACTGTTGACGCTAAGATGAGCTTTTGCAATGGAAACTTATGAAAAACGATTTTATGGGATGAGCCTAAGACTTCATTTTTCTTCCAATTGCTTTTAAAGTGTGTCAAAGAATTTAATTCGTCCGATCGGACCTTAACTCAACTTCAAAGCTCTGAGAACATAAGTAATAAATATGTGTTTTCCCAATTGTGGAATACCATAAAACCAACGGACGGGAAATGGACGAAAAACTATATGAATGGTGTACATATAGAGCTCATATGATGATCTTATTGTTTGCAGCGCGAGGTTACCGCCGGCGGACGTGATGGATCAGCGTATGTGCTGCGTTGTCTGAAGATGTGGTACGAGCTGCCGTCGGATGTGCTGTTCTCGGCCATGAGCCTGGTGGATCGCTTTCTGGATCGCATGGCTGTCAAGCCGAAGCATATGGCCTGCATGAGCGTTGCCTCCTTCCATTTGGCCATCAAGCAGCTGGACTTGAAGCCCATACCTGCCGACGATTTGGTAACAATATCTCAGGTATGTCACACACACGCACACGCACACACAAATACTTAATATCAGGTATATACAATTGTCTACTATTATGCTTACATAGTGTGGTTGTACCGCTGGCGATCTGGAACGCATGGCCGGGGTTATTGCCAATAAACTGGGCGTACAGATGGGACATGCGCCCATCACATCCGTTAGCTACCTGCGCATCTATTACGCACTCTTCCGCAATTTGGCGAAGGAGATTGGCGGTGATTTCTTCAAATTCTATCAACAGCTCATCAAACTGGAGGAGCTGGAGAATCGTTTGGAGATATTGCTGTGCGATGTCAAGACGACGGTCATTACGCCGGCGACTTTGGCTCTAGTGCTCATCTGCCTGCATCTGGATTTCCATATTAAGGAGTCGTACACACGCGGCAGTCCCGAACTGAAGCATGTATTTGAGTACATACTCTTCCTGCAGCAATACATGAGGGTACGTTCAAATAACAACAATTTTATATTATTTTTATAATAATTGAGTTGTTCGCTTTGCAGATTCCCGATCGCGTTTTCACCTGCGGTTTTAGCATTGTCTCGGGCATTCTGTCCCACTACAATGGACAGAATAAGGCGCCCTACAAGCAGCGGCTTGTCTGGAAATTATCCAGTCGCACGCTGCGCGTCCTGCGCCCGATCAATCGCTTCTCATCCGATTTGCCCACCATCGAGGAGGGTATATCGAATGCCCTAGATGATGGCCTGCGCTCGAGGTAAGTTCATATATATAATATATATAAAACGATTGTCAACGAAATGGCTGAGAGACAGAGAGAGAGAGAGGGAGAGAGTTGTAGCCAAGTCTACCAACCACATTTGAACCGAGCCGGGCCACGACCGGAATCCCAGTTTAACTGAACTTTCAATTAAACCAGATATGAGCAAAAACTAACAGATCCAAAAATGGCAAAAAGGCGACAATTTGAAATTAGATGAATAAGCAAGGCTGATCAAAAGCCAAGTTCATGAATGAGTAAATCCTGGCTCACGAACCGAATTCAAAGCGTAAACCGAACCGAAACCAATTTGTTCTTAGGCTTGCAGCCCTGGTTGTACATTTCCCTAGATAGAAGCCAAACGAAGTTTTCCATTCTAGAACATTTCTGTTCGTTTGTCTAGCTGAAAGGCTGAGGGTCCGTTATTTATTTTTAGCACTCTTTGGACTCATTCGTATGTAGGCGAGTGTATGTGTCGGGTTTTTGGCGTAAACAAGTTTTTAAAATTGACGCGATTTTATTATCACAACAGCAACAGCGACAGGAACAACAACAACAACTAGCATAGAAAATCATGAGACCCACTGGCTGGTTTTGCCTGCCCAAAAGTGGTCCGACAACAGCAACAAAAACAACAACAACACCTATAGCTATACACCCCAGACACATATGCACATGAATATGTATGTGTCTACTATATACACACACTTACCTATACATATGCATATGTATTTATATTACTTTGTTTTGTCCGTGTGTGTGCGTGTTGTTTTTTCAACAACAATCTTATCAGAGAGCCCGTCTAAGCAGCAGGGCACACGCACACACACATACACTCGTACGAGGGTCGCCGTTACAGTTACCTAAGAGAAATTTTTGGAATTCGCATCATTATGAAATTCTCCGCCCCTGCGTGTGCGTCAATCGCTTGGCGTGGGCTGCGCTCTTCTGGCGTTTGTCCATCGATTCTTTCTATACATACATACATACTAGTTTCAATATCATTGCAAGACCTTGACACTTACGCCCACATACACTAGCCAAAGGGGGCATATTAGATATGACAGCGCGTTTGTGTATTGCTTGGAAAAAGGATGCGTGCATATGTTAAGTTTATAATAGATTCTTATTAGATAATTATAGGTAATAATAGACGAGCTTGTTTGTTATTGATCTAACAAATGAATATGGGAGAGAGTATTTCAAAGCTACATTATTTTTTAAATCAAAAATAATACATCCATTATGCATATATGCATATATGTATAGATGTAAGTGCTACGTACAATAAGATTAGGCTTGTTATTTTTTTTTAATTGTGTTTAAAATACAAAATAAACTGAAAGATTAATCCTTTAACGATTTTTTATATATACACAAAACATTTGCAAACATGTTTGTATATATGTATATTTAATTTATTTTCACATGGATTAATTAGTGCTCTTGACATTGAGTCGTCGGCTTTGGAGCAAAGTATGCTAAGTTTAGAGTAAACAGAAAACAAATACATATATTTCTTTCAGTTTTTGGCAACGGCATTCAAAATTCAGTGCAATACCAAATTTTTGTTGTTGTTTTTGCTTTGTTTATTTGAAGGCCTTGTGTTGTTTTCTTATCTGGTGAGGTGGGTCTTATGTATATTGTATATTGCTTCAGATTAGTCATAAACACGTTAAGTTCATTGCCCGGTTCGACTTTCGCACTGCGTCAAAAAATTGATTGCACTTGTGCAAAGTTGTGTTCGAAAGCAAAAATCAGCTGATCAGGCTGATTAGAGAGTCGACCTTCAACTTGATAATGCTAATAATGATATAATATTTATTTAATGTCATTCTTCTTTGTCTTTGCAGAACCGAGAGTATTAGCTCCGAGGAGGAGGAGGACTGGCCAACTTCACCCATTATTCCAATTTTCGAACAATGTTAGTAGCACCCAGCAGCAAAGCAGCAGCCCCCAATAATAGGACAACAGGGGGAAGGGATTGAAGCAGCAGCAGCAGGCAGGCAGGCAGGAATCATCATCATCTATGCGTACAACATTAGCAACAGCAGCAGCAGCAGCAGCAACAAATTGTGGCAGCAGTAGAAAAGACATATCTACAGCTAAAACGAGAACTGAGTAACTGCTCCACAATTCGTGTGACTGTGCGTGTGCGTGTGCTAGTGTATGTGTGCAAGGGGTGTGCGTGTGTGTATATATTGCTAAAAACAAACAAAATGATGCATCATAATTCGTTTAGCATACACATATATATACATATATATATATTATTTACGCTGGTTCTACCATTTAAGAAACTATTGAAAAATGCGAGGTCAGCCAGTCGTCAGCCCAGCCAGAGCTTGATTTGCTTTAGGCGACAGGCAGCATATAATTTTTCAATTAACATTTGCGGCAAGACAAAACAAAAAATACGTTAAAAAAAACACTAATGAAAAGAAAAAAACAAAAAAAAAACTATTATATAGAAATGATGCGGACCATCATACAAAAGATTGATGTCGTTCCGGACCATTTTGAGATCGGTGAAAGAAAACGATATGAGAATTGATAACGAACCGCCCCGCCCACAAAACGGGCGGGCACAGGCATACGGAATATGACAGCAATTTTTTGTTTAAACAATTCAAAAAACAAAAACAAAAAAAAAAACAATTACCACCCGCGCCACAATTGAAATTAGTTTTAATAACTCTTTGTTCTCCATGTTTGTTTTGTAAACACTTAAAAACTGGACCTAAAAACGAAAAAAAAAAAAACAAAAACAAAAGAAAAAAAAATCAACAAAAAATCTAAAAAAGTACAAAAATTCATTAAATATAGACAGACTATTAAAATATAAGTTAAATGTTCAAACCCGAAAAAAAACAAAAACAGTTTAACCATAATTATTGGCCGCGCTCAGAATTCAAGAAAAACTATGACTAAGAACTCGTAACAGTTATAATAATTAAAGAAAATCAAAGCAAAGTAAACCTAAATTCCCAATATGTAGTTGTGTGTGTAGTCGAACATTTTTTTCTGCTCTATATACATATATATATATAACAAAAAAGAAAATTCTTGCAAGCGATTTCAGTTTGCTGTCAAGTAGAAAAAGCAACAACAACAACAAAACATTCTTCATGAATTTGTTATTATTTGTTTAACAACGACAAACATCAAGATCTATTTTTTCTTTGGGGGGAACTTCCCCTTTTCTGAATTGTATTTGGAACAATGCAAAATACACAAAAGTGATCAATTTTATATAGATGCATATCTAGTTTTTTTTTTTTTTAAATATGCATATATATACACTTTTCTCTTCTTCTTTATTGTTATATAATTTAATAACTATTTAATTTATTTCATACAAAAACAAATAAATAAAAAAACACTTGTAAAAACGAAAACAAAAGAACCATGCATATGTTGTACTAAATATACGATAGATATTATTATAACAAAACTCCAACCAGCAAAAAAAAAAGAAACGAAAACAACAAAAAATCAAAAAAATTAGCAACTATATCTAACAATATATGTTCTACTTTTTTTCTCAATTGAAGCGCGGCGCTCTCTGATTACAAAATTATGATGCATTATATAGTAAAAAGTATATATATATATACACGTAAAAAACTACAAAGAAATCAGGCTTAACACTTGAGTTGAGCTGGAAGAAAAACCTAATTCAAAAGAAAAACAACAACAAATTGTGCAAGAACTACCCGCAGTATGACAAAAACAAAAAAGAAACAGATTTAAAATTTTCTCTTAGAATTCTTTCATTTTAACAAACATTAAAGCAAAAATGAATAAATCGACGGCAAGAAACGTTCGATTTCTTACAATTTTCTGTAAATTTGAATAAAATGCGCGTGTCACTGTGCACAGTGGCGCACAAATTTCTGATGAAATATTTGCAACAAATCCAAATGTTTTATTTACCTTTGTGTGTGTGTGTGCGTGTGTGCGCTCTCTGTGTGTGTTTGTGAGTGTGCAGCAACCTCCAGCCAGACTAGCCGAAGCGCAGCCCCAACCCCCCCCCCCTCCTTGGAAGCGACGCCTCCCCTCGCCTGACCAAATGTGAGTACATTTCGAAAGCGCAAAAAGAAAAACCTAAACAGGTCGCACTCTGCACACTCTGCAAATGTAAATAAAACATAATTTTCTGTAAAATTTCAAAAACCTCTCTGAATGTGCAATAGCTTCATTCTATTTATTTTTTTATTTTTAACTCTTTGTCTATAAACATTTCATGTTTTTTAAACTAAGAGTTGCCGTAAACTATTTAAAATATTTAAGCGAGCCAGAAACAAATTGTGTGTTCATTATCAGGCGGCTGCAGAAAACATTGTTTGCTTTTAATTTCTTTTAAATCTTAGTCTAACTTTTAAAAATGGCAAGTGACAAATAAGACAAAGTAACAAAAACAACATAATAAGGAAGTATAGACTTAAGACTTTCTACAAAATGCCGAACAAATATGCCGCCAGTCGGTTATTCTGACATTAATTGTAAACTTATTTTAAAACTAGCAAATTTTACACATATTAAGTGCGGAGTTAGTTAAATATTTGCAAGGAAAACTATAAACAAAAAACGAATCATTTTAATGAACAAAGTACATGCAAAACAAATCTATATTAGTATTGTACAATTAATTAATTTATTAGTACAAATAAGAACAAATCATGTACTAACCTTTTGCGCATACATTTTAGTTGTAGTTTTAACATGAGATTTTAACTTTAAAGTTATTTTGTATGCTTGATGCATTGAAAACAGAAAAAAATAAGAAACAAAAAATGTACATTTCTCAGCTCTGAGCCTTGTTTAAGTGCTAGAGGTTTTTAGTTTTAATTTGAAATTTCAACTAAAAACAAAAAAAATCAACTCATTTTGTAAATTATCAATCATTCATTTATTTAATTTATTTGTATATCGAGTTGTATTTAAGTTTAAAAAACGATTCATGGCAGGAAAAAGAACAATTAAAACAATTGAAGATTGTGTATAGAATATGGCTGGAGCTGTAAAAGAACAACAAAAACATCGTATACACATGACAACAAATAAATGGAAAAAAAAGTATTATTAACTGGTAAACAAATGTCGTTTTCAATTCAAATTCCTTGCAACAATAACAAAAGGCAAACTGTAGGAATCGATGTTATATTTATTATCGATAATCAGCCAGTGCTCTAAGCGGTCGTGTTGAAAAGTGTGTTAGCAAAGAGTTGCATCAAAGTCTATCGATAGCACGCATGCAGTGTTTTTGCTTGGTGCTGGCAATGCCGTGACACATAACCTTCCTTTTCTAAATAATTTTTGTGCTGTGTACACGTGTTCTCCACAATGGCACCCGTCGAAAAAGCTAAAAAGGTCGCCAAATCGGCCAAAAAGGGCAAGAAGCACCCCCTGAACTCATACCTCAAGGGTGGTATTCTGCGATACTCCAAAGCCCAGGTAAAAACAGACAAAAACACATTCAGAAAAGATGCCAACAAATGTTGCCACCAGATGTGACGCGCTTCCTTTGCCTCGTCTCGCAATCGACAATATGTGTGAGACTTGTGTTTAATATATTCATTTGTTGGCTTACAGATGTACAAGCGCCGCGCGCTGTACCGCCTGAAAGACAAGAAGCACCCCGTCGTGCAGAAGGAGAAGGTGCCCATCAAGAAGGTCAAGAAGATCGGAGGCCCCAAGAACGGAGGTGAGCGTACCGTTTATCTGCGCAAGCCTAAGGCCAACTATCCAACCAAGACTTTCGTGAAGAAGCGCCCCGGCAAGGCTAATTTCAGTGAGCACAAGCGCAACACGCGCCGCAATCTGCAGCCCGGCACCGTGCTCATCCTGTTGGCTGGCCGTCATCAGGGTAAGCGCGTTGTTCTGCTGAAGACGCTGACCTCTGGCCTGCTGCTGGTCACCGGTCCGTTTGCACTGAACTCGTGCCCACTGCGTCGCGTTTCGCAGCGTTATGTTATTGGCACCTCGACACGGGTGGATTTGGGCGCATTCAAGGTACCCGAACATCTGAACGACGCCTATTTCCGTCGCCTGAAGGCTAAGAAGCAAAAGAAGTCCGGCGAAGCCGACATCTTCGCGGCCAAGAAGGAGCGCTTTGTGCCCAACGAGCAGCGCAAGAAGGACCAGAAGGAGATCGACAGCGCCCTGCTGAAGGTGATCAAGGCCCACCCAGAGGGTAAATTCTTCAAGAAGTACTTGCAAAACATGTTCGCTCTGCACTCTTCCCAATACCCACACCGTCTGCGCTTCTAAGCGTTTGGCCCAAACAAAACTTCAATTTAAGGATTTTTAAATACTTTGATTACAAATAATTTTGTAAAAAGAAAATAAACAATTACAAAATCGTAATTATATGTGTCGAGGTACGAGGAAAACGAAAAACTAAGCGTGTGTTAGTTATTTTGCAGTTACCTCCTTCACCTGACAGTCTTCATTAGCGGGCTGGGGCACATCCAACTGCAAGTTGAGTGCGGTCATGAATTTGCGCCGCCCATGTATATACCAGAGCATCTCGCGATACGAGCCCGGCAACACCTCATCCACAATAGAATCCGTCTGGTAGGTGAGATAGAATACGTTGGTCGTTATGTTCTCGCCGCTTTTGGCATCCCAGTTTTGGGCAACTGTCATCAATTGGATATAGTTCTGCGCGGTGTACACAACATGGGCGGTCATTTCCAGGAATGCGGTTACCTGGACCGGATGCATGAAACTAATGTCCGATATGCACTTCAAAATGGGACGACCTCTTATATAGATGCTGGCCATTATGAAGCTCAGCTCGACGGCCTGACGCATCACATACCCACCGAAGATAGTGTTATGTGTATTGCGATTCTCTGGAAAGGGATTCATTATTGTGGTACGCTGACTGTCGGCCATCCAGCGGCATTTGGGCGGCAATATGCGTTTGTTTAAATCGAAGCTATCCGGTGCTGTGGTCAGTTTGAGCAGGCCATACATAATGGCCTGCTCGTGCTCCAGTGGTGGCGAAATGAATACACTTTCAGTCTTGGAGGTTTTGCGAATCTCCTGCCGCTTGTCCGCCTGCTCCCAGCATTGCTGCTCCATTTCATTGGCGGGCTTAATCTTATTCACCGGCGCAGGGCCCGTGTTGGTTGCATTGCGAGCGACCATCAGAAACAACGCTTTGGTCACGTTCAGATACTCCCCATCCAGAAGCTGGCGCACATAGATTGTTATCTCCATGGAAGTGCGACCCGCCCAGGATACAAAACCGCTCAGCTCAAGATCCTTGTTTACCTGCAAATCAACAATGTTTGTGAACTCGATACGATCCACCAGCAGTGTGACAAAAGTGTACGGCAAAGACACATCCTCGGGCAGCTCCGGCACGTTAATGTGACGATGGCACAGCCAAACTGGCAAGCGAATTAAACAGTAATATACACGGGATGCTTGTGCTGTTCGGCTCACCTGCAAACATATCCATGTCCTCCATTAGGCGACCAATACGCATTCTGCCCAGGTGATTGATGTAACGCTCTCGTATGATCTCATCCGCGCTAAGCGGCAAGGTGACCGTTGTATAGGAATCCTGCATGCTTCGCGGCGGCAGCTGCTCCGGCTTGGGCTGATGCTTCAGCAGATGCTTTCGTGACTTGGGTACGATATGATAGCCTATTTCCGCGCCCACTCGCTTACGTATCTTCTCCACAACTGCAATTGTATCCAGACTAAAATCATGCACAGCGTTGGTATTGTTGGTATTGAAGCTTACTTTCCGCCATGGTGCCCGAATAATGGTCCGATTGCTCCTTCAAAAATTCACCCATCTCATAGTGCCGCATAGCATAAGGCAGGCGCAACCCTGTTTGAGCTCTGCAACGTTTCTTATTTTGAGAGATTCCAACAGCTAGCCATGCCTCACCTGGACAAATATTGCCATGTGCCCGGGATCATGGGTCGCAGTCCTCTCACACGTTGCATTTTAAAAGTTTTTCTAAAAATTTGTGCCAAGATAAAAACCAAAATAAAAATGAATACTTATTAAAAAAAAAAAACAATTAAAAATTAATGAGAATATTTGCATAGAGCACTAGACAAAGCAGCAGGGCGATGAGGGGGTGTGTGGGGGGGGGGGGGGGGGGATGATATCAGCTACTCTCGGATCTTATATAGCAGACATATCTCAGGCAGTCGCCAAATTGTAAGTTTATCAGTCTCCAACGGGAGCATTGCAACAACAAGGTTTTATTACAGAGTAGTTTTGTTAGTACAGGTACAGTAAGAACTGCCTATGTTGACCGCCGAGTATTCGACTGGATTTGGCAAACACTTAACTACATATAAGGTTTTCGCTTATACTAAAACTAAACAGCTTTATAACTATATATTTTTGCTTGACAAGATGAGTTAAGCTGCATTTTATTTTACAGTGTTCACTCGGTTATTAGAATTGTCTAAAAATCGGAGTTGACATTTTTTTATTAAGGAAAACAACATTTACTTTTTCTTGCTCTTTTTTGAGATTTTGAAATATGTCTATAAAAATAATTAAATACAAATTAGGGTATTCATTAATTTAACTTTCAGATAATACAAATCGTTTTCTAACTTTGCGAGTGACCACTTTTAAATTAAGCACAATATGTTAGAAGGAAACTTAAGATTTAAGCTATGATATAACATAATATTAGTTTGGTTTTAGAAAAAAACAAGGTACTGCATTTGAGTGCGGTCAACTTTAAGAGTCTTCCCTGTGTCTGTGGTATTATTGCCAGCGGAGCGCCTCCTTATCATAGCCTCACGTCGTATTTAATTATCGTTATTCGTTTACAATCCTCAACTTATGTCTTCTTGAGACCCATGCTATATTCGAACTTGCGACGTCCCTGAAGATACCACATGGTCTCGTGGTAGGAGCGTGGCAGCACCTCGGTCACCGTATGCGGTGCCGAAAAGGTGTAGTAGAAGGTATTGGTGGTCACCTGGCTGCCGCTGTGCGGGTCCAGCACTTCGGCCACGGTCATAATCTGCACATAGTTCAGTTTCGTGTACACCACATAGGCTGTCATCTTAATAAACGAATCCACGCTCACGGGCTTCTCGAAGCTAATGTCCGAAATGTGCTCCAGCTTGGGACGCGTCTTGCAGTAGAGCACCGCGGCCGCCCAGCTAATCTCCAGAGCGGTGCGCATTAGAAAGCCGCCAAAGACCCGGTTATGATGATTACGATGCTCGGGAAACGATGGTATGGTGCTCATCTGATAGGAATCGGACATCCAGCGGCAGTTAGGCGGCAATATGCGTTTGTTCAGCTCCATGGTGTCGGTGGGCGTGGTGCGCTTGTACAGCTCGTACATGAGCGTCTGTTCCGGATCGTTGGGTTCCACCTTGAAGATGGACTGTGCGCACAGCAATTGGCGCTTTTTTTTGCGATCTATGCCGCCGGCTAGAATAACCGACTCCTCCTCGTTGGCTGGCTTAATGGGATTTACGGGCGCCGCCGCCGTGTTGGTAGCATTGCGCGCGGCCATAAGGAACAGCGCACGGGTCAGCTTCTTATAGCCGCCGTTTTGCATCTGCTCCAGCCAAACGACGACCTCCATGGAACTTGTGCCCACCCATGAAACATGGCCGGAGAGGCGTATATCCTCAGTGCCGGAGGCAAGGGTGTTGGCGAAATCAATACGATCCACGAGTATGGTCACAAAGGTGTACGGCAAATGCACATCTGCGGGCAGCTGGGGCACCACCAAATGCTTGTGGCAGCACCAGGCTACAACGATAAGCTAATTACATTGATAAACAATATTAATAAAGATAGACTGAGGCGAACCAGCAAACATGTCCATGTCCTCCAGCAGCCTGCCCATGCGCACATTGCCCAAATACGTCACATATTTATCCTGCAGCGAACGATTCGTGCTGAGTGGTATTATGGCCGAGGTAAACGAATCCTGCATGGCACGCGCCGGCAACTCCTCCAGCTTTGGTTGATATTTAAGCAGATGCTCCCGCGATTTGGGCAGCGGCTGATAGCCCGGCTCCAAGCCCAGACGCTGCATCATCTGCTGCTTGACTGTGCGATCATAGAGTTAACTAAGGTTATACACTAGAGATTATGGATGGACTTACTCTCCGACATGGTGCCGGAATCGTTGGGCACCGCCGATTGTTTGATGTGCGTGGGCGGCGCATAATGTCGGCTAGGCAGACACAAAGTTTTCGTTTAGTTATAGCTGTTACTTAAACGCTTTGCTACTCACATGCTCAATATTGAGGTCAGAGGCGCGATATGGGCAGTGCATAATTTCATAGACGCCGCCTGTGTACATTTTCTGTTAACCAGGCCGAAACACTTTTGTGCTCCCACGAAAGTACGCAACATTTTGATTTTACAGTTGTTCAAAAACTGAATTAAATGCGATTTTTCGTTCTGTGTTTGAGTTTTGACCCAGAACTAGAGGTGGCCGCGGCGCTTATGTACACACATTGAATACATACATACATATGTATATGTATGAGTATGAGTGCGAACAGCTGATTTTTGACTGCGCACCGTGGGCCAAGGCAAAGCATTAATCGCTTCAAATGCGTTGCGGCTAATTATTTAAGTATGATTAGATTTTGCCAATAATTTAGTTTTCTCCTTTTTATCTTATCTCATCTAAAGGAGTACAAGTGTCTACATTTATCATCAATTAAAATGTGCCCGCTTGCTTGCATGTAATTAAACAATGCGCCTGCAGCTAATTAGGTTATCCGCTGCATTTGCTCCACTGTTCATTAGCGGCGCTTCGTGACGTCATTAATGCCGTTAATATTTGTTGATTAGCGATTTATTTAATTAGATTGTAATAGCTCGAATAATCTAACAACAAATCAAATATTGTTAGGAAACTTAATTGAATATAATCAATATCTGTATATGCATGTGAACTACGAATATATATATAAAGATCTAACGCAGATTCCTTGGGTTTGTTTGGATGGATATACCTAAATAGAATAATAGCTGAAAGGTAGACTATATAGTGATCCGATGATAAGATTTTCTTTATATAGTTAAGGTTTCTTTGGGACAAAAGTATTGAAACCCCCCTTTTAAATCGATGGGAATGCTCCTTCACATTTTAATGCTACTCTAATCTCAAGATTACACTTAATACGAAAGTATTCAATATGTATTCAAATTAACAAATTCACATTCCATATATACTGATTGATTCATATGATTCACTAGAGATTCAATTCCTTCAGTGCAAAGTTAAGAACCATTGGTATCAAGCCGGCATCCTCCAGCTCCAGAATCTGCTGGCGCAAATTGTCCACATGTCTAGACGTAATAAGCTGCAAATACAAAACGCGATTATTTGAAGAACAACATTAAAAACCTAGTATATCTTTTAAACTTACCTTCTTTATCTTTTCGCGCTGCTCGGTGCTTTGACAGTAAATAAGCACCGTAGCGGCCATATGTGGACGATGGATGAGCATGCAGAGCTCGGCAAACTGATATAGATTCAGTGCGTCCACCACCGGGCAACCCTGCAGACGCAGCAGTGTTTTCTGCAATCGCTCCTCCAGCACAATTGAGCGCGTTTGCACTGCATTCTTGAGCGGATGCGTCAACACACAGTCCCAAGCCAGTGCAAGACCATCTAAATGCAAAAGCTGCGGCTTGCAGCTGAGTACATCGACCAATGCGTTTAGCTCGCGCACCATATTGAATATAACCATGCGTTTTAGTATACCATTCCAGATCTTGGGCAAATGTATATCGAAGCCCAGACAAATGTCTGCCATCACCTCCAGCGAGAGTGGATTCTGTGCATTGCGTTGCCAGACCATCTTCAAGATGTTAATCTTATCGCAGTTGTCATCAGCGAATTTCTCTATATTGGAATTGTAGCCGAGAGCCTTCAATTTGTGGACACACTTGATGGTGATGAACTCGCGCTGGTTAATGGTGTTGCTGAAGGAATTGCTACCATCATTGAGTTTAGAGTAGCACTCGTACATCTGCAGCTGCGTGGAGGTGTTGACAGGGCTGCCAAAGCAGAAGGTTACAAACACAGATACAAGATCAAAACTCCTATGGTTGGCTTCTAGCTTACCCGCCCTTAAAGATGAGGCCCACCAGGAACTGAACCGCCTCCGATTTGGGCCAGCTGCTGAGTAAATAAAATGCGCGCACAACATTTTCGCTAGCATTGCCGGTATCATCGCCATTACCGTTGCTGCCATGCTCCGGCCAGTTCTGATCTTCAAGGAAAGTTTCCTCTAAGATAGTACCGTCTGTGGTCTCCATTGTGACGGACAGCCAATGCTGCAACAGCTTAAACTGTATGTTACTTAGGGTGAGCTCGTGCAATGCACAAATCTCTTTGACCAGCGCATTGATGTCCACCTTGCTGGACTTGAGTATCAGTTCGTGATGGTATAGGCTATGTATTAGCTCTATGGGATGCTCTACCAGACGCAACAGTTTCTCATCGGTCATGCCATAAACGTAGAGCAAATGTTGTGTCTTTTGTATGGGATATCTTCGCTTGATTTTTGCCAACTGATCTTGGCACTTGGGATCATTGGTAAGCGAGCCATGGTCCTTGGCATATTTCCAGCACTCATAGGAGGCTTCCACCTGATCGGCACCCTCAGGCGCATAGCCGGCAACAAAATACAAGATAAGGAACACCTTGCTGGGACTGTGCACGTTTTTAACCAAACGGAGTATCTGCAAGTAAAAAGGGCTTCAAATTAAACTGCAAGCTGTGGGAAATGAACCTCAAGTTCGTACCGATTTAAGGAATGCATTATTGGTTGGATGCAAGCTCCAGGATTCCGACTCGTTTTTCGATTTGTACTCGGCTATAGAGTTCTTAACGGCTGCCATACAAAAGTAGTCACAATTCTGTGAGATATCCTTGGAGTTCTTAAGCGAAGTGCACATGAGTATGAGGGGGAACCAGCTCTGACAGTTGTCCACGTTGAGCTCGCTGTCTGCAGAATCAATTTAATAAATAAACAAATAATCTATAAGCGTCTAGCACAACAACCCACCGAGAATGTCTTTCAGAGGCTTTTCCACAATGGGTTTAAAGGGAAGGCGATAGCGCGCAATCTTGGGCAGCACTCCGTTCTCCTTTTGCGACTGCAGCCACATGTCCGTCTCCAGTTGACCAGGTCGATTGCGACGTCGCCTGATCATCTTGTGGCGCAGGAAATGTAAAATATTTATCCAGGTTTCCATCTGCTTGGGCGCTGCATCGAAGAACATAAGAATCTCAATAACGCATAGATACAGCTCATAGAAATATATGTTGATCTCCTCAATGAACTGCTTCAGCTTGGAAGTGAAGAGCTCTTCATTCTTAATTTCATTTATATAGGGCTGGCACATATCCCGTATCTCGTGCACGCTGCTTAACATGACCAGTTCTTCGTCACCAAACGTATCCGTTTTAATTTCATAGCGCAGCTCTTGTGCATTCAATATGCTCAATATTTGTGTGATGAGCATCTTTTGATAATCCAAGCCAAAATCGGTGCTCATTCGTTCCAGCAGCTGCACGTTGAGACGCTTGTTGTGAAATTCCTTTAGCAGCTGATCAATGTTGTCCACATCGGCATTGAATTTGCCTTTAATACTCGGATCCTGTTGGCAGAACTCCAAATAGTAATACAGCTTGTTGCGTCTGTTGAAATGCGAAAGTCGGATTAAACATAAAAAAAAAACCCCTAGAATTTAACATACTTGGCACGCAATACTTGTACATAATCCATTTCGTCAATATGCTCATTGTACATGGCGGAGAGCGTGAGAAAATGTATTTTCTGCTGATCCGTTTTCACCTCCACGGACAGCTTGTCCAGCAGGGCCCGGGATTCGGTATCCGCTACCAGCATGGTGAAAAGCTCTGAAAGAGTTTGAAGCAATTAAAGCGGAGATTAGGCAAACGCTTGAAAGTTTTACCAATTAAGTTGGCCTCCTTGTTGTTCATGGCATTGCGCAGGATGCGGCGTAATTGCAGCGTAATGAAACCCTCGTTAATGATCTTCCCGCTGCGATTCTGTTTCTGATATTCCAGCAGATACTGTGACATTATATACCAGACGTCGTGCTCCTTGGCCTTGGTCAAATGTTCCAGCGACAAAAAGAAATCGGAACGAGCGCCATCAATATCGCCCTTGACATTCTCCGGCAGCAGCTGTTGCAATTGCAGCAACAACGAATTATTTTGTTTCGTCTGAATGGTCATCAGAAGCAGTGTGCGCGCCAAGAACTTGACAATGGGCAGACTACCAGTCATGCGTTTCTAAAGGGTATACACATTGTAATCAATTTTTTGAAGTTGAGCTAGCGAAATCGCCCCGTACCTTCTGCAGCGGCTGCTTCTGTGGCTGCACATCGACATCATCGAACATAGACACGGAGTAACGCTTCTTGGTCGTGTGCTCCACAGCCAATTTCACCTCAATAGACTCATTGACCGCCGTGGAGAAATTTAGCGTTGTTTCGCCCAGTGCAATTGGCGCGCCATCCAGCGCGCGGCAGATTTGATCGTTTATGCTCTTCTCCTTGCCCAGATAGTGCGTCTCTATGACATCCATCGGATAGTGTATGACTGCGACGCGAACATACTTAATCAGCTCATTAAGATCGCGCTGGCGACTGCGCTCGTGCAACAGCGCCTCCGTTAACAGCTCGTAGGCCAGTGGAAAGCTCAAAGGATCACTTTCGTTCAACATCTTCAGCGAAGAATACATCTCTGTTGCGAGAAAACAAAGTATTTAATTAGTTTACTAACAAGAATTACTTGACTTTCCCAAAGACCTAACGCGTTTTCTGTTAGTTTTAACTATCAATCAATTCATTTAAACTATAAAAGCGGATATATAGAATTTTAAAGCCAATCGGACAAAGGAACGGAAATTATCCTTTAACAGCTTTCTGCTTGTTTTTCTAGAGTGGATTTTTTTTTAATTGATGAAACACGACAGACATAAATAAATGTTTACATACATTTGTAAACAACTAGATATGATGATGTATAGATCCATCATTAATACTTACTACTGCAGAATCTTTAAGCCCGTCGCTGATTAATAATTAGTTAGTCGGTTAATCAGACTAAATACTTACCAAGACCATTATTCTTGGTCTCGTTAATTTGCTGCACCAGCAGCTCAATGGCAAAGTTGATAAACTCAACGCTGTTCTCTGGCACACAGTCGATGAATTCCAGTACGTGATGAGCCAACGCACAGCTGAGCGGCAGACAGCCCATGCGCTGGCTGATGCGCAACAGTCCTTGCACCTTTTGCAGACCAAGTGCGCCGCATAGTTCAGCCATTTCACTGACTATAAAAGCGCAAACATTCAATGCGGCCTGAGCGCGTGACATGATCAGCTCGATGCCCTCATCGAGCAGCTCCAGGCGTCTTTGCAGCGATATCAGATCACTGCTGGCGCTTAGCTGCAAATTGAACTTTTGGCGCAATTGAAAGCAATGTTTGATGAGCAGATATCGCTGACTGTACGCAGAGTCCACATGCGGCAGCAACAGCTTGAATAACTCCAGCAGATTAACGTGCTCCTGCAATTTGGCTTCGTTCACAAACGAGCCCGAGCTCATCTCGAGCAGATTGGCCAGGATATCAACAACATCGCTGCCTTGTTTTTCAATATATTTGCATTTTAGCGACTTGAAGAACTCATAGGCTAACTCAATTTGACCACGTCGCGCCATCTGATAGCAGCAATTGAAATTGGCGCTGGTGGAGATCTCTGGCGCTGCTTTTGTCAGTGTGTGTATATCGTCCAGCATGTCCGGCAAATTTAGCTTAACAATGCGCATCATAAATAGCTCCAGATTGATGTCAGCCGCGCTATCCGCTGGCCAGCCATACTTGACCTTCATGATCTTTATGACCTGTATCTCGTATTCAGCATTGATCTTCGCGCTCAGCGGATGGGTGGAATTGCGTAGTTTAATAAGCGGTGACACCGTTTCTGGCCACGGCACTGGCGCATTTTGTAGTATCGAGAGGGCGCACTCCATGCGACTGTCCTCGTTGTGCAGCAGCTCTATGCAGGCCATCGCGCGCTCCAGCCAATTGCTAAGCGATTGACGATTGCCCACCAATTGAGCTATATACTGTTTGATGACATTTAAAGGCTGGCGACCCTTCTCCTTATAGATGGGATATAGAAAATCCTTTACCAGGTTCTGTAAATTATCCAAATGCACGCGCTGTAATATGCGCAAAGCTTTGTCATCTATGGAGTCCTGCATATAGTTATCCAGTGTAAAGACCAGCTTGTAGCTCGTTTTTAATACTGATAAATCCTGCAGAGCATTGACCAGATCGCGCAGCTTGCCAATGTTGCGCTCCTGCTGGCGACCCAAATGGCTGAAAAAAGCAAAAAGAGTTGCATTTCGTTTCAATGATTTTCAGCAACAAAAAACTCACGAGTAGATAAATTGAACTTCCTCGAATATTTCTAAAATATTGCTCGCAAATTCGAGACCAATATCGGGCCAGTGTTCGCTATATTGCAGCTTGCGGGTCATCTCAATGCTCCAGTCGGTAATAAACGGCATAATGGTTGGATGCGTACTGCTGACCATGGGCACGAATTGGCGCAACCACTGCACCACATTTAGTGGTTCGGTATTGCTGGGTATGAATCCCAGCAGTGTGCGCAATTCATCCTCGCTGAGATGCGGCAAAATGCTACTCGAGTGACGCCGCCAGATAAGACAGGCGGAGGGCATGTCGTTGCTAAACATGCCCTTGACCACCCTCACTAGATTCGTGTTGTACACGAACTTTTGCCACTCGGTGTTGCACTCATAGGGATCAATGATGGCCAACGTTTTAAGGCGATGCAGTTGCTCATCTATTTCCAGCATGTGCAGCTCATCTTCCTGTGTGCGAATATTGAATATATTTATAAGCGTGTTTTAGCATTCTTTTAAGCCCTCACCTCAAAATCCAATCTCTTCTGTATTTCCTTTAAGTAACGCTCCAAAATTTGACGCGAACTTAAATTAATCATGCGATTATTTTTGAGAAACGCTTTGCTCTCAATCTGCCCCAGCAATTTAAGCAGCATTTGAAACTTCTCTTCCAGATCGGAGGACTGCGCATTGTGGGTATTCGAATTGCACAGCTCGATGAGAATACGTTTGGCTCTGGCCTCGTAGATTGGCTGCAAACACAGCTCAAATTGTTTGCCAAAGTCCTGGACGAATTCGCAAAAGCAGAGACATAATAAAAAACTAATTTTATACTGATAGGACGTAATCAAGCAGCTACCTCCGCCTCTTCCAGACGTCCCTTAGCAATGAGTTTCTTTAAACGATCACTGGGATCCGTCTCGGAGACCATCATCATTTCCAGCTCCGAAGGAATTTCCCTCTCACTAATCGCCCGGGCAGCCAGATAATATAAATTAACGGCGCTCTTCGGTTGCCGTATGAGCCAGGCGTGCAGCGGCACCTCCACCTCGTTTTTGCACTTGAGCGCTAAAAAGTTGACAATCAGTCAGTAAATCAAGTAAATAAAATTAAGCATAGCTGCCGCTATCTATCTCATTATCGACTTGCGGGATAAGCAGAAGCAATACAACTTTTTGAATGCTTTGCTGCACTGAGCAGGATCAAATACGAATTAGACCAAAACTTACAAGGATATTCGACAATCTTAATAAAACGCTCGCCATCTGCTGTGGGCTTGGTAAGTATTAACAGCTCCACATGCTCCTCGCTGGACTCCATGACCAGCATGTCCTCGACGAGCAGCGTGCGATTCAGCGTCGACTGACTCAAGCTGACAGTTCGCGTGAACGGGCAAATCTGCAGCAGGTGGCCAGAATGGGTCAAGGCAATGCTGCGAGCATAGAGAACAACAAAAAATTGAAAATATGCAGAAATTTGTATGCTCAAACCTACATATAATGCTCCGCATTGTATGTGTCCTTTATGCTGCCCAGATGCGTTGGCAAATTGATGCGAGTGACATCATTAGAAGCGCTTTTAAAATTTAGTGTGCCCTGTGCGCCAGTTATAATCAGATCATGAGCAGCAATTAGCGACTCCTGATTGTTGATGACATAGCCGAGGCCTGTTGGCTGCTTGAGCAGCAGAGCGCTGTCCACACTGTTGACAGCACGTCCAGCGGAGGTGCGCTCAATGGTGACATCATCCAGAAGTGCAGCCATGTTTTCGTTATCATTTAACGTAACATTGGATAGTGATTCCAGCTGGCCTTCGTTGAACTCACTCAGACTAGAAACGTGAAAGTGTTTGAGCGACATAATCACTATATTTGAGTGCGGATTCTACTCACCAATAGACGCTGCCATTTTTGCAGGTAAAGTAAAAGTGCTGTTCCAATTGCTGTATGCTTGTAAATGTGCCACTATTGATGCTCACATCCTCCATTTTGATGCAAACACTGAACAGCAACAAGCCCTTGATATATACGCCATGGACTTCGCCATCCGTTAGGCCGCACACAATCAGGTTTCCGCTGTTGGATATGGCAATTGCATCGATCTGTGCGCCAAAACTGAGAAAACTGCACTTGGCCACCAGCTCATCCTCGAGGAGCAGCAGACTCTTATCAATCGATATCACCATTTTGCCACTTTGCACAGAGGCTTGAATAGTCGGATATTTCGCAACCTAGCAAACAAAATTATTTAATGATTGTTTTTTTTTTTTAATTTTATGTGTATTTCACCCCATCTTCGCTGCTTATTTTGAAAATGCTGCGCGAGGAAAATGCGTTGGAAATGGTCTCATCCTCTACCGTAGACGCTTCAAAGTTGCTCCACATTGTTAAGCACGCAAACTTTTAGTCGATACAAAAAAACAAATTTAAATCAGCCAGCGCCAAAATTGTAAGCGTCACTTGCCAGTAGGGATGAGAGTTAACATCATCTAATGGCGATAGTTTCGATAGTTCCATTGAGTGGGCATAAAAATGCTTCTTGCCACATTTTATACACCTGAAGACCAAATACTAAGCAGATTTATTTATATATGTTATTGCTATATGGCTTACAAATCAATGTAAGCCATAAACATGTTTAAAGTTTTTGCTTATCGATATTATCTAAATAGCATATCGATGGGCTGAACACGCATATGGATTGATGGTCACCCCAACTATAAAATAAAGAATGGAATTTTGGTATTTGGTTGTTGTCGAAATACGGTCACCTTGGCTGACAGGCGAGGAAAATTATTTATATTTTAGAATCCACGACGCTTCGCATACGAAAATTGCCGAATTATTATAGTTACGCACAAATTTTAAACGCATCGGCGTACAAATGACCAAGTGTGGCGCTAAACAACCCAAAATTATGTGTTATTTGTGTTCAAATGGTTACGCAGCAACCAATTCACACATAAAAATATAGTCGGACACCGCGGCCATCAACAAAAAACTAAAACCACGAATGATATTTGCGTGCGCAAACGGCAATACTGCATGCTGAAAATTAAAAACGTGCAAATCATTTCGGATTGCCGCACATAAGAATGCGCTCACAATTTGTAGTGTAATTTATAACAAAACGCAGCAAAATTGCTGCCGCTGCTTTGCGGTGGTGGTGCAAAAAGAACATTAAATCGGTGGCAAGAAGAAGAGCCAGTAAGTGAGAAAATTGTAATTAAAGAAAAAAACGAAAAGATAATCAGCGCTGTGTCTAACAAAATCAATTAATCATATCAAATAAAAAAAAAAAAAACAAAACGGTTAATTATTGCAACGTGCAGCCAATATCGCATATTGTGTTATTTGTGCTGCAGGTGCTGCTGCTGCTTGGCGCTACGCTGCTCAGAGACGCTGCCAACGCTGACGACATGCGCGCGTAGAGTTGCCAGCTCTGAAATTGCCAAGGTAGTCGCATTTGTGGCGGCTTCTGTCCTCACAGAGGTTTATATATTTTTTTTTGGACACTTTTCACATTGGGATGCAGTGGTAAATGGTGCAGCAATTAATTAAAATCTATAGAACACTCAAGGAGCTCCTTTTCGCACAGGTTGGCAGCCCCGCTCGGCTGAAGGAAGCAAACATCGAGAGCCGCATTTCCATACAATTTGTATTTTGAATAAACGCGTCGTGATCCCGCGGATCGACGACGCCATTAGATAGAAATTTTCGTTCGCCCCGTAGTTAAAGAAAAGCTGCCACCATTCGGAAGAAAAACACTTCGAATATGACCCACAATATCGGTATGGCGCCATATCGTTTGCCGGGTCCAGCGGGCGGTCTCTGTCCGCCTGATTTTAAGCCGCCGCCACCGACGGATATCATCTCGGCGCCGAGTAATCCGAAAAAACGACGGAAAACATCAAATGCGGCTAATTCGGCGGCGGCAGCTGCTGCAGCGGCGGCAGCTGCGGCGGCTGCCGCTGCCAATTCGATGCAACAACAACAATCGGCGCCGCCAACACCGCAGGATTTGTTGCCACCGCCGCCGATGAGCGGTTTCGGTGATACAATTGTCGCCTCCAATCCGTTCGATGATAGCCCCCAGGTATCTGCCATGTCCAGCTCAGCAGCCGCTGCCATGGCGGCTATGAATCAAATGGGCGGCGCCGGCGGACCCGGCGGCCATTTTGGCCCGCACCCGCATTGGGAGGAGCGCATGGGCATGGGCATGCATCCGCATATGCATCCACATCCGCATCATCCAAACGCCGGTGGCGGACCCATGGGCCATGGGCCACACGGACCGCATCATATGGGTGGACCTCCACCCATGCGTGGCATGAGCCCCTTGGGACCTGGCGTGAGTCCTTTAGGACCTGGCGTGCATCCGCATGGCATGGGACCCGGCGTTGGACTGCCGCCGCACATGAATCATGGTCGAGCTGGCGGAGTACCCATGGGCAGTCCAATGGGTGCAATGGCTGGCATGGGCGGCATGAGTCCAATGGGCAACATGGGAGGACCAAGCATATCCCCACATCATATGGGTATGGGCGGATTATCACCCATGGGCGGTCCCAACGGGCCTAATCCGCGTGCAATGCAGGGATCGCCCATGGGCGGTGCTGGTGGACAGATGCCCGGACAGAATTCGCCAATGAACTCGCTGCCAATGGGCTCACCCATGGGCAATCAAATTGGTAGTCCACTGGGTCCAGGACCTGGGCCCGGGCCGGGCCAACAGCAACCAGGAACCCAACAGCAGCAGCAGCAGCCACAAAACCCGCAACAGACGCACATGAACAATGGACAAATGGGTCCGCCGCCCCTGCACAGTCCGCTGGGCAATGGGCCAACAAATCACAGTCACATGTCCGGTGGACCAGGTCCTGGTCCGGGTCCTGGGCCGGGCGGTTTAGTTGGGCCCGGTGGCATGTCGCCAGCCAACAGCAACAACAACAATAATAACAGCAACATGATGGGTGGCAATGCGTCCAACAACAACAATAGCAATAATAATAATAATAACAATAACAACAATGGCAGCAATCCCAACAACAGCAACAACAATCAAAATCCTCATCCACATCTGTCGCCAGCGGCGGCAGGTGGCCGTCTGGGCGGTGTGCCCAATTCAATGCAATCGAACGGTCCAATGCCTGTGGCGTCATCAGCAGTATCGACAGCGGCGACGACGACGTCAACATCGGTAACAGCGACCACATCAGTGCCTACGTCCTCACCAGCGCCGCCCGCCATGTCACCGCATCATGCGTTAAATAGCGCCGGTCCCAGTCCGGGCATGCCCAATTCTGGGCCCAGTCCGTTGCAGTCGCCAGCTCTAAGCGGCGGTCCTGGCAGCAACAACAGCAATAACAACAACAACATGAGCAACAACAATGGACCCATGATGGGCCAGCAAATGAATCCAAATGTTCCTATGCAGCAGCAGCAGCAGCAACAACAACAGCAGCAACAACAACAGCAGCAACAACAACAGCAGCAACAACAGCAGCAACAACAACAGCAACAACAACAGCAACAACAACAACAGCAGCAGCAGCATGGCCCTATGGGCGTCCATATGGTTGGACCACCGGGCGGACCAGGTGCACCTGGTCACGGCCCTGGTGGTCCCATGGGCATGGGCATGAATCAAATGCTGCCGCCTCAGCAACCGCCACACCTTGGAGGACCACCGCACCCGCAGCTCATGAATCATCCGCACCCGCATCATCCGCATCCTGGTGGTCTGCCTCCACATCACATGATGGGACCCGGACCGGGCATGCATGGTCCCGGTCCAGGCGGCATGCCACCCCATATGGGGGGTGGCGGCGGTAATCCGCACATGATGGGTCCACACGGCAATGCTGGCCCACACATGGGTCATGGTCATATGGGTGGTGTGCCAGGACCAGGTCCGGGACCAGGCGGCATGAATGGACCGCCACCGCATCACGGAATGCCACCTCACCACGCACACTCACACCCACATCATCACAGCCACGGACACAGTCCGATGGGCGGGCCGAACATGTTTGGCGGTGGCGGCGGTGGTGGCCCCATGGGTCCGGGTCCTATGGGCAACATGGGTCCCGGCCCCATGGGTGGTCCTATGGGCAACATGGGCGGCCCTATGGGCAAGCCCATGACAATGAGCGGTGGCAAAATGTATCCACCGGGTCAACCAATGGTCTTCAACCCGCAGAATCCAAATGCGCCGCCCATATATCCATGCGGCATGTGCCACAAGGAGGTCAACGACAACGATGAGGCGGTCTTCTGTGAATCCGGTTGTAATTTCTTTTTTCACAGGTAAGCAACGTCTCATATGGCATACTAGCAAATATTGCCCGGCCTTGCACGGGCAAAATATTTCACATTATATTAAAAATCTTTGAGGTGGTATATCAGAAAAAAGTAAAGTGGTCTTTTATTCACTTTTTACAAATCTGTAAAGCTTTCAAATCAATTTATCGTCGATTGGATAAAGAAATACTTTTGCACAAAGCTTTTAATTCCCCCATTTTCCGCCCTGTAGTGCGGATTTGAATGAATTTTGAAAAAGACGCCTATGGAAATAAGTTTAAAGCCAATCAGGCGGAAACACCTTATCCCCTTATTTCCCACCCAGAGATGTGAATTTTTCAAAAATAGTAATATGTTTACAGTAAATTATCACAAAGACTCGAAAATACATGCAGCCATTTAGTTTTGCAATGTGAAAAATTTGTAGCTCCTACCCTTTGGGGTATGATCACGATAATGAATCAATCCTTCATTTAAATAATATTATATTTTCTAGAACCTGCGTGGGACTGACGGAGGCGGCCTTTCAAATGCTCAACAAGGAGGTGTTTGCTGAGTGGTGCTGTGACAAGTGTGTGTCTTCCAAGCATATACCCATGGTCAAGTTCAAGTGCTGAAGAACCACCAACAACAACAACAACGATGATAACAACAACAATCACCACCAGCTAGCACTCATTCACTCTGTATAAATATATCCAAGCATTAACTATTTTAATTGTAGGGTTTAAGCAGTTTAAGGTAACCCACATACATCATACCGCATGCGCTCACAATAGTCAAAGGTCCCCAACGAAACCCTCAATTTAAATGCAAAGACTCACTATATATATATACTATATATATATGTGTGGCCGGAGCAGTGTTGTGATTTTTCGCTTCGGCCAGGCTCAATGCGCGCATCCTTAACAAAAGCAAAATCAAACCTTAAGCAACACTGAAAACACGAGATATGTGTGCTAATTGTAATATAGTATAGCATAGTATACATATATATATATAAATCTATATCTGTATCGCATGTGAGACGATTCGTTGTTGTCAGCCTAGAAAGCATGATAAGCAGAAAGTAACGGAAATGGCAGAAAACAAAAGCAACAAAAATCTGAAATACACACTGAAAAAGGCGAAACGTCGATAACGAAAGCCAATATCAATCTACTCTAGTGTGTATTAAAAAAAAAAGGCAAAATTATGAATAAAAAAATAAAAACATCGGGAAATTCAAGAATGAATATAACGTTAAATTCTTAAGCAAAATGATAAGGAAAAGCAGTTTAGAAGCGGACACAAAACGTTATTTTTACAATTTGTTTTCGAATTATTAGAGTTTTAAGTGTGTGTGGAGTGCATGCAAATACTATACATATATATATATATATAATATACACACATAAGATATCTTTAAAACTAAATATCGATCTGACAATGAGCATACAAATTGTAACGTAAACAAAATTTAGCCGTGTGTGTGAAATTGTTTTCAAGAAAAAGTCTTTCGTGTGGTGTTTTTTACTCTTGCGTCAATTTTGCATAAACTTTTTAAACAAAAACAAACAAAAAACTAAAGAAAAAATACTTAATATGCTAAGCGAAAGAGTATTGACGTATCGATTGAACTGATAAGGAGTTTGGGTATTTACAAATTATTAAAGTTCGAGAAGCAATAAATAGAAAACGGAATGCGAGTGAAATCGATTGCGAACAAAAGAAAGCACAAGAAATTATTAAATAAATGCAGCGAAACAGAACTAATTTAAGCATTAAAAGTTAACGCGTGAATTCAAAATGAGAAAATTGTATAAATTGCAACTTAAGTTATTTATAATTAAATAAAAAAAAAAAGTACATACAAAATAAGTTGAAAACTTTTGATCGTGTTTACTCGCAACGTGAGAAAGCAAAACTGTGGGGGGAGTACGATACAATCAAAAAATTATATCGTGACTTCACCCAAATGCAAATAAGTAGGTATGCCACTTATTGTTATGAAAACATGTGTTTTCAGTTATCAATTAACAACAAATTACAATCATTTTTTCTATTGCCTAGGACTTGACAACGTTTCTATACCAACCTCTGCTATTCAAACCTATGTTCTCTTTGTCTCTCTGAATAATTGACTTGTTTACCGAAATGGTTGGCGTATAGAAGAGGAAATGTTAAACCCAAAAGGGTGGTATATATATATATATTCTTGGTCACTTTCAAACGTCAGTGTCTATGTAAACTAGTCCATTAATCTGAAAGCTATCTAATTATTCCTTGCATAGATACGTTCTTTTGTTTATGTTAGTAAATAAGTTGAGGTTGTCATACTTTTTGTTTTTCAAGATACTTTAAGAAAATTCCGCAATTACGAAATTCATTATTCTTATAATCAATATCAAATCACGTTGTATTAAAAGTCTATCGAAAATCAAGTTGAAACTCTTCAGTGTCTGTGGAGTGTTAGCCATATGCTATAAACATTTTGAATGCATATCTCTCTGAACCCAAAAGTTACGTAGTTTCTGCAGCTACGAAAATAAACTCTAGTTTGTCTTGTTTGAATACTCCTTTCCTTAGTTTATATTGAATATAATTGTGATTGTATTTCAGTTTTGGAATACTTAGACTAAACAGGTTAAATCTTTAATAAACAAATAATATAGATTGCTGGAATGAGTTTCTATAAAAAACAAAAAAATCCTTTTAGAAACTCACACAATACCCAAAGATTATGATTTAAGTGGAGGCTTTAAAGCAACTCACAAAAAAGTTGGCAAAAATTGAAATTGTTTTGAGGGGGGCGCCGCTTAAAGCTACATTATATATTTTTTGATTACATTTAACTTTTTGCTTTAATTAATATACTTTTCATAATTATAGTATTTGAAGAGCACGCAGAGATCCTATTAAGTCTCTGCATGGTGCGTAAGTTTATCCGATGGCTGCCGTTATGAGCTCGGCCACATCCTGATCTGTGCTACGCACGGTTAGATTCAGCGTGACACCCTCGGAGAGCGCCAATTTGGCACGCACCAGCACCTCAACGCCGCCACGGAAGGTGCCTGCAAAATAATTAGAATTAGTATCAAATGCTGGCTTAATAGTTGCTTTTATCATACCCGAGCAGTGTACGGTGTGCAGATGCGTGCCCTCGGGCACTTTTTCGGAAAGATTTGCAGCGCCTAGGCCCAGTATTTTAAGAATAGTATTGACAGCATCCTGTAGATTGTTAACGGCCGATAGTACAAAGGTGTCTTCGGCTTGTAGCCACTCTGTAAGAAATGAAAGAATAATATTAGGCTAAAAGTAAGAATGCTTAAGCCTAGCGACGGTCGTTAATTGATGTTAATTCCATCTAATCAAAAAGTTAAACATTCAAGATCTGTGTATGCTATATGAGAGCCTACATTCTAAATTTGGTGTACTTTTGTAAATTTGTAAAATAATCGAGATATCTTGGATCTTTGCCTAATATTATAGAGATAGCAGATGGACATATGTATATCGAACTGGTTAGTGGTACAGGTCAATAATGTATATATACTTTATGGTGTCAAAGCTGTCTCCTGCCATTCGCATACACATTTCTTGACAAGATGGTAAAACACTCTGCCTGGTCATACAATTATATATATATATTTAAACTGACCCTCACTATCGGCGGCATCCCAGGCCACCTGGAAGTTGTTCTTTTTCGTTTTCTGTATTTGGTCGGCGACTGTCATGTCTAAGTCCTCCAGCATATACTCATCATCGTAGCCCTCATCCGAGTCTGGCTCGCCAGTATTTGGATCGCAATCCTTGACCACAAAACGCAAAGTGGCGCCAAATGTAGCTGTAAACAGAAAAATAAATTCAAAAATTGAGTATTACAGAAATTAAAGTTCAGCTTGGACTTTACCTATGGAACTGCTGGCATCCGGCGGGAATTCGACAATTACGTATGTTGTCTGTAACTCGTTGTAGGCCAATTTGGGACAGGATAAGACGGCACGTGCCGTGTATCCCTCGGGTAGCGTCAACTCGACGCGCACATTCTCCAGGAATTGTTCGGCGAGCGTGTTAAGGCAATCAAATTGGAATACAACATGCTGTGCAAAGATATGCTTGATACACTGAACCGTATACTCTGTTTCGCTCTCGGTTAGCTGTATGGGCGCCGTGCTGCGATGAATTGGACCCAGAACTTGTATGCCCGGCAACTGAGCCAAACGTGCGGCGCTCTCTTCCTCTCGTGTAATTTTTGGTGCACGCGGCGCACTGGTGACCATCATCACATCGTTGGTGACCTCTGGTTTAACAATAGCGGCCTTGGGCACAATGGAAATGTCAAAGTGATTTTGCAGTTCGCCATTCAAATGATCCGTCAGCGCCTTCTCGAGCAGCGCTAGTGAGCAATTCTCACGCTCAATGATGTAGTTCTTGTAGAGCTCCGGCTTGGCCGAGTTAAGTATGCTTAGATAGTAGGTGGCACGATCGCGCACCTCATCATCCGGATCCATTTGGCAGCGTCCCAGCAGTACCAATATGTTGGCCAGCAGAGCGGGACACGAGGCGCCGAATTGGGCCAATGCAGTCACCGCAGCAGCGCGCACAATAGGGCTCTCAAGGATGACGCGATTATAGATGAAGCGTATGTACTTGGAGGGCGTGGCCGCAAATGGACCTTCCTTGCCAAGCAAATGCAAAATGCGCACGGCCAGCGAGACATGCTCGCAATCTTCAATGAACTCGCACAGATGCGACAGACCCGACTCCTTGGCATCGGCATTCTCCTCAATGATCGTTATAATGGTGTCCACAATTGATGTCTTGTACTCCAGACCGCCCTCCTCTCGCAGCATGCCACTCAGGAAGTTCATCAGGACTGTATGCTTACGCGGATATTTGGCGCAGAGTGCGCATATGGCATGCACAACCACCACTTTAAACTCATCGGAGATCTCGGCCACAAATGTGGAGATCTGCTTCATTAAACGCTCCACAGAGGATTCGGCGCCGGTTTTTAAGAGTGTTGTTATGGCCAGCGTGGCCACTGAACGATTCGAATCGGTAATCAGACTCTCCAAATCCAAATTACATGTGGTCACAGCGGCCGGATGTGTCATGGCCACCTTGTTCAAGGTGCGCACAGCAGCAAAGCGCAGCGTGGCCTTAACCGAACTACAAAACAGCTGCAGTATGGAGAAGGCCGGCGATAGCATGCGTGGATTTGTGTTCTTCAGATTGACAATGGCATGGGCGGCCTCATAGATGACCATTTCGCTCTTGTGCCGCAGACATGATTCAATAAAGGTATACAGAGGCGAATCTGCGAGCTCATCGGCGGGTATGTCCTCTTCCTCGATCAATTTGCAGGCGATACGTATCTGTTTGGAAGCGATATTATAAGCTTTAGTAGTTGCAATTTAACAACATTCTATCCAGCTTACCAGCATACACACTGCGTAGGGACTCTTGAGCGAGCCGCGCGTTAATTTGTTGACCAGCTTGGAGACAGCCAGGCGATCCGATTTTCGTATATGATAAAGCAGGCCAAGCGCATGGTACTGCACCATAATATTATCGCTATTCAAGGCCTCCTGAGCCTCATTCGCCCAGCGTTTGACAACATCGCCGGCGGTGTTGGCCAGACGCAGCGAGCTGACCAATGCGGCACAAGAAACGGCCGCATTTTTATCCACAATACATTGCTTCATGTAACGCTCGACGGCCTGGAGCATGGTGTGATCTGTTATGCTGCAGAGGGCACGTATGGCAGCGGCGCGATAGAGATCTTCTTTGCCTGTCATGTCCTTGGTCAGCGAACTGGTGACAATGATGACATCCTCAGCTACGGAGCTCAGCTCCTTAATGCCCAGATAAACCATGCGGCGCAGCACAACATCCTTGGACTGGAACAGCTTGGTCATGGCAAAGAAACAATCGGTTGCCTCGCGCGGCACCAGCTGCTCGCCCTGATTCATCAGGTAGAGGATCTTGGTCAGTATGTGTATGCATTTGCGTGCATTTACTGGCGTCTCATTGAAAATGCGAGTCTCTTGCAGCACCGAGGTCTTCTCCAGATTCTGGTACGCGTTCGTCGGACCTATGCGTTTGTTTAGCGAGTTCGAAATAAAATATTTCATTTTTGATGTTTTTTGTTGAACCGGCCGTAGGCAATATATAACGTTAGAACTTTAAAGCAGTTTCTATGTGTGCTGTTTGGGTTAGTTCTGAGACTGTGTGTGTGTGGGTGTCTTAATTTTGTTGTACTCCTGTTTTATGCTCTTTTTGGCTGCCAGCAGAGCACCTTCTGCGGTCAGCAGTGTTGGCAGTTGTTTTGTTGCCGCTCCGGCGGTACTGTTAGTATTATTTAGTTGTTACCCAATTACTTACCGTCCTCCTCTTCATCCTTCTCGCGGCGAAATGAGCCCATTTTATGTGTTGCCTACTTCAGTAACGTGTGAAACAAATGAAATTGAAAAATTTATTAAAGAAAAATATGTGATTTTTCGCTACGCGTACACGTCACACTACACAGCAAGAAGAAGTTTGATATTTACCATTCAGCTGTAAACGTCGTTTCCCACTTTAACAGTCGCCTTACAGCCGTGTTGCTCATATGTTCTGCATCATCGATAAATTGCAACAGTCATTTTCGTACATCGATATATTGTTCAATTTCCGTGCTTGAGTAGTGTTAGAAACGCAATAAAATGTATGTAAGTTTTAAGCTTATTCGAAAGCTCTTACATGGAAATTTTGGTTCTAGTCTCAACAGTAAGAATTAAGTTCAAACAATGGGATATCGATGTTCTTGGTATCGTATAAAGCTAAGTTATCTAAATATCGCACATTCTGTTTGCAATATCGGTTCATTCTTACGATATTAACAGATAGGATCAAACGTTTAGCAGAAAAATATTTTTATGCGCTAACAAAACAAATATTAAATATTTCTATATAAAATGCGCTCGCGTAGCAGGAGCCGTTCACGCAGCCCTCGCAGAGATCGACCACGTCAGATACGTGACAGCGGCAGATCCCACGTGCGACCGGACAGGCGGGAAACACACAAGCCGGCGGCTGAGTCTAGGCACAGAGAGCAGGAAAGGGAACGGCCGCGAAAAAATGGCTATGAAAACTCGCCCGTGCGTCGAGAGGGGCGCAATTCAAAGAAACGCGACTCGCCACGACGACAGCGTTCGCGTTCCCGCTCATCTAGCACGGACAGCAGCAGCAGTGGAACAAGCAGCGACGGCAGCAGCAGTGGCACAAGTAGCTCCAGCTCACGCAGCCGGAGTCGCAATCGTGGTCGTAGTCGGAATCAGAATCGCAGTCGGAGTCCGGTCAAACAGAGACAAAAATCGGTGGAGCGCTGGCCCAACGATCGTTATCACGAAAACAACGATAGGCAAAATAATCCATTTAGAGGGCGTGCACCAGAAGGCAGCTTCATAAACGATCCAGCTGAACGGCCAAGTCGTAGCCATCACCCACACCGGGGTGGCGGTCATCCTAAGGATTCAAAAGCCTTAAATGCGCGACGGGCGCAACGTGTGCGCATTGGCGAAGAAGGCGTTCCAGAAGTGTGGGGCACCAGTCCAACACGGACGCACCATGATGTGGAGCTAGTCAAAGGCTCCTTTGTGGGGCCTAAGAAAAAGAAAAAGCTAAAGAAGAGCAGTAAAATGAAGAAAGCCAAGTCTAAGAAGAAAGCAAAAAAAATTAAAAAGAAGAAAAAGAGCAAACAAGTTTCCAGCAGCTCGTCCGACACATACTCAAGCTCGTCCTCATCAAGCTCCAGCAGCGAGTCGAGCTCCTCGAGTGACGACAGTTCCGAGAGCGAGGATGAGCAGGAACTTTGGCTGGAAAAGACAGCGGATGGTATTAAAATGCCCCCCAAAAAGAAAGTGAAGAAAAGCACAAGCAAAAAGAACAAAAAGAATAAAAAGAAAAAGAAAAAACGAAAATCGGAGTCCGACAAAAAATCGTCATCCAGTGCAGCCAGGTCCAAATCGAAGGCAAGTGCTAGCAAAAACGAAGAGGATGTGGGTCCATCCCTGCGCAGCGGCGGCAGCCTGAATCAAAAAGACTTTGGACGCGCTCTGCTGCCGGGTGAAGGTGCCGCCATGGCTGCCTACATCGCGGAGGGCAAACGTATACCAAGACGTGGTGAAATCGGTCTCACATCGGACGAGATTGCCAACTTTGAATCGGTCGGCTATGTGATGAGCGGTAGCCGGCACCGGCGCATGGAAGCTGTCCGTATACGTAAGGAAAATCAACTCTATTCGGCGGATGAGAAACGCGCCCTGGCCATGTTCAGCAAGGAGGAGCGCCAGAAGCGGGAGAATAAAATACTAACGCAATTTAAGGACATGATTCACTCCAAACTGCAAGCTAAGGATAAGAAATAGGAAATAGTCATTTGTAAAGCAATAAAAATCATTTTTTAACTGTGCATAAACTATTTGCAAAACAAAATGCTCAAATCTCTATACCCAAAACTGTTTGTCCTGACGTAACGGTTGTATACACCATTTTTGTTTACCATTCGATCGGTGGGTGTTATTTTTGTATGTAGTTTGTGTCTATATACATGTTGTTTGAATGTATAAATGTTTGTGTATATGTGTGTATACGTATTTACATACTAACATACGTACACACATCAATTCAGACGCACGTATACACACATACTTATATACGTATATATATATATATACATGCCTGCAGTATGGAAGTATGTATGTGTGTTTATATAGATATGTATGTTTATATATATATAAGAACTTATGTATGCATATATTATGCATGCATTAATATATTTCAATTAATGTATATATATATATATATGTTTATATGCAAGACTAAGTTTATCACCAGCTGATTTACAAATTTAAAAAAAAAGAGTCTTAATTAAGACTTTAAGACTTTAGAATTAATTAATTTAACACATTAACTATGGAGGTGACTTCTGTTTATTTTTAATTCAAAAATAATCCAAAATGTCGTTAGCTTAGTTTACGATTAATAGCCATCCCGATAATATTGCTATCACAAAACGATAGCAAAGAATCAATTTCGATATATCTATGTATCGAATGATGTCAATCTCTTTTTCTTCTCTTCGTGCTCCGCAACGCGTGCAAATTGCTTATAAGTTATTTATTTAATTAAAACTTTCCGTGCTGGCAATATAAACATATAATTTAATATTTAAAATTAATCAACCAGCAAATAGTTACTTAGAAAACGTCGAGTACAAATTTATTAGGCGAAATTTATATCTTTTTGCAAAAATTCAATACATGTGCGTGAAACAGCGGCGGGATTACAACACGGCGTGAGCGACGCGGCATTGGTTAGAAAGAGCTAACGACAGATGTACGAAGTGGGTTAGCAAAACAATGAATGAAATGACAAAAGAGAATTGCTAACCGGCGGATTAGCGAATACGGGTATGAAGACATAAATTCATTATAAACTTGCAAATGTCACACCGTACATCACACCCTCAGGCACACACACACACACATAAAGACAAACACACACACACATACACGACACGCACGCACACGCACACTGACACCTAATCATACTAATCAAACGGAACAACGAGGCGACACTCCTCTAGCTAGCTTAATTAATTAGCTGGACACACCACACAATCACAAGTCAGTTTATTTTCGGTCAGTCTGGTTTTGTACTTGGAGCGTAGCGTGCGTGGCCGGCATAAGCGCTCCGCAACACAATGGCGTCCAATGATTTGCAGTCACCGTCAAGCGAGATGGTGTTGCTTACACCGAATACTGAAAATCCGCCCAGCATTGCGGCAGCTGTGACCAAGGACAAGGATGCCACGCGGGAGGGATCTGCGGAGTCGGACAACAGTCGTGTTGCGATGAAAAAACAGTTGGGCTTACTTGAGGGCGTGGCCATTATATTGGGCATTATCTTTGGATCGGGCATATTTGTCTCGCCCAAAGGTGTCATACGCGAAGTGGAGGCCGTCGGCACATCGCTGATTATCTGGGTGCTATGCGGTCTGCTCTCCATGATCGGCGCCTTGTGTTATGCGGAATTGGGCACAGCCATACCCAAGTCTGGTGGAGATTATGCGTACATCTTCGAGGCGTACGGCTCGCTGCCAGCATTTCTATATCTGTGGGATGCAATGATGATATTTGTGTAAGTATTTTGATTGTATTGCCTAAGCTTAGCCTCATTTTAATCCCTACACTTATCATAAATAGGTAAAAAGGGTACAATGGTTTTGTGTAAAAGTATGTAACAGGCAGAAAGAAGCAACTCCACTCCCATATATTATATATATTTTCGATCTGGGCCACTAGCTGGTTGTAGTCGTGTCTTTCTGTCCGTCTGTGAAACGGTAAGAGCGGTACCCAGAACGAGGTTAACATATTTTTGATTGATTTTGAGACGTGGTTAAGCCATTTCCTTTGCTATATAATTACAGTTCAATATATAAGAGCTTGCATAAGGGTGGGACTTCATGCACCGAAGTCATTTAAGATTGCATTCCGTATACATAGCCAAGGCAAGAAGCTCAGCCGCAATATAAAGTCGGGCACTCCCAATTAGAGCACTCTTCTTATAACATTGGGTCAGACGAACGACTCAAACAATTGTGTTGCAGCAACTCGTGAGCTTTTTGCGTATTTAGTTTCAATTAAGGCATCAATTGAAACTTACAGATTGACGTCTCTCAGATTCGTATGCTTACAACGAGCTCCTGGATAAGCTCAAAGCTGTCAGTTTTCATTCACTTTCATTGAATAATAAATGCTCTTATCAGTTAATACTCAGTATGTTGATGTTTATGTGGGCAGCCAATTGCTGCAAGATTGCATTAACAACTTTATTATTGTTATCACAATGCTATTTTTATTCACTTGTTTTCGATAAGTATTAGCAAAATAACCAGAGAGAACCGCTTTCTTTTGCTTGTCGAAGATTCAATACCCTTGCATAGCTAAACAATAAGGGCTTCTTGCTAATGGCTATCTGATAATGTAAATTAATATTAAGCGTAGTTAATCTTCTATGTTTCGAAATTTGTTGAAATATTACAGGAAACAAAATAGTTTTGAACAAAAAACTTCGGTTTTCGACTGATTGTACTCAAGATAGGTAGAATTGATAAGGGTTTATCAAGATAGCTTTCAGGCTGAATAGAAAATGAATAGTTGGCATTAAATCAGGCAGGCAGTCGACCGTGGCTATATGGACTCGGCTTTTGATACTATATATGCTTGTTTTTTATGTCTCAATCTGCGTGTGGTACCCATTTCGTGGGAATGTTATAATATCCTCTGCAAGGCTATAGAATTGAAAACATTTCCAAACACTTGCATTCATGAATACTTCTGAAATGTAAGACTTATGTATGTCTGTTTCTTACAGTTTCTTGTTGAATTGATATCATTATCTAAATATTTTCTGCCTTACCACAGGCCCACGACGAATGCTATAATGGGTCTGACATTCGCCTCTTACGTGCTGCAGCCTTTTTTCGATGATGGCTGTGAGATACCAAAACTCGCACTCCAGTTGCTGGCAGCCGTTACCATTTGCTTTTTGACCTATTTGAATTGCTATTACATGAAAATCACAACGAAAATGCAAAATATTATTATGTTCACAAAAATTGCGGCATTGGTACTGATCATTGTCGTCGGTGTGGTTTGGATGCTAATGGGCAATGTTGAGAATTTCAATCAACCCTTCGAGAATACTGAAACCGATCCCGGCAAGCTGTCGGTGGCATTTTACTCGGGCATTTTCTCATATGCCGGCTGGAATTATTTGAATTTTATGACGGAAGAGCTGCGTGATCCATATCGCAATTTACCGCGTGCCATTTATATATCACTGCCACTGGTCACGGGCATTTATGTGCTGGCCAATATGGCTTATCTGGCCGTACTGTCGGCACCCGAAATGATCGCTTCCAATGCCATAGCAGTGGTATGTAGGACATGATTACCAAATTCCATGAGATTTTATTGATTCCCCATTTTTGTTGCTTGCAGACTTTTGGCAACAAGATCATGGGCAACTTCTCGCTGATTATACCCATTATGGTGGCCATCTCAGCATTTGGCGGTCTCTCTGTGCATATTATGACCTCGTCGCGCATGTGCTTTGTGGGCGCACGTAATGGACACATGCCCGCAGTGCTATCCCACATAAGCGTTAAGAGCTATACGCCACTGCCATCGCTGGCTTTTCTGGTGAGGTTCCGTTTGGATAATTGTTGCACAAAAGAAGTTGCTTAATTAAACTTGTTTGCTTTGCAGTGCCTGCTCTCAATTGTGATGCTGCTTGTGAGTGATGTGTATGTGCTCATCACATATAGCAGCATTGTGGAGTCGTTCTTTATAATGCTCTCGGTGTCGGCTGTTTTGTACTTTCGTCACACACGCCCCAATATGGAGCGTCCAATTAAAGTGAGTTATGCCCGATTTTCAAATAGTTGTACACATTTCATATATTTTTCTTTGACAGGTCTCTTTGTGGATACCCGCCGTGTTTGTCATTGTGTGCGCCTTTCTGGTGGTCGTTCCGGTATACGTCGCACCATTTGAGGTCTTCATGGGCTTGATAATAACGCTAATTGGCATTCCATTCTATTTCGTTGGCGTCGAGTGGAAGAACAAACCCAAATGGGTGCATGACGCGATTGGTGCGTATACAAGCGACTTTCTAACCTTGACAATTGCTACATTTGCACATTAAAACCTCTATATTTACATAATCGCATATGAACAGCTAAATATCTACTAACCTATGTACTTTGTTTAGATTCGATGACATTCACGTGCCAAAAACTTTTCTTGTCCGCCAAGGAGGAGAAACAGGATTAACCGAACCCTGGATGTAACTGAATCTAGCCTTATCTACAGCGGAACTCATCACATATTTACTATAAATCACACACAATACATCGCAAAAAGAAAAACAGGTGCAAAGACATCGAATATTAGGTTTCTACTATTATGTTTTGACGCATTTGTGGATTACGCGAATTGTTTCGCGAATGTGCCACATGTGCCACTTATCTGGCAAAAATGTTGATGCACTTCACAAAGAGAGAATAACTTGTTACATAAGCAACAATTTGACCATTATTGAAAATCAAGCATTAAACTATGTGCTTTTCTTCATTTATCATAGAATATAATTAAATATTTTGCTAGATCGCCAAGATGTGTGAACTTAGCTTTATATTTATTATATTAGTTACCAAAGTACGCCAGTAATATGCCAAAGTCCACAATACATTATTAAATTATTAATTACAGACTTAATATTTATATTTCTTAAAATATTTGCTGCGTTTGATATTAAGTTGCGTTATTAAATTAATTTTTTTATGATTACTCAAACTTGTTAACTTGAGATAAATTAATACATTTTATACAGGGGAATTGCCATAAGGTATTTTGGTTTCCATTGTCAACTTTTAGGCGGCACCTCTTGACACATAAAAAGTATGCTATGGAATATGAATTAAAGTAAATGATAAATTTTTTAACAATCAGCGATGGCATTTATTGTTACTGTCAATGTATGCCAATCCATTATAACTGATAAGCTTTATTAATAGAATGTTATTATATTTAAGCTAAGCCCCAGTGATTATAATGTACGATGCTAGGCGATTTGACAGGTTTCTCTAAAAATAAACCCTAACTATTGTCCATACAACATTTTTGGACATGCCTGGCACGTCGCCTGCCATGACGACAGCTTTATGGATTGTGTCTAAGAACATGAACGTAGCACATGTACTCTGTATACATATATATATGTCAGGCGTGGATGTCAATTTCTAGGTGTTTTTAATTGATAAAAGTGTAGTGCAACTTTTAGCTGTTTAAGATGCCATTCAGGTGCTATTCATTTATTTATATCTGGTCAAGATTTTTTATAGTATTCGCGTGTCTATGGCTGCGTATTTTGTATGGGCCTGGCGCTCACATGCGCCAAATTCAGCGCCGATTTTTGTTCATTTTTTGGTTTTTTTTTTATATTTTTTTAATAGCTTTTTAAATATATGCCAGTGACAAGACGAATTACTTAAGTATTGTTAGATCAGTACCATTCAATTTTATGACTTTCTTTTATGTTCGAATAATTGTGCTTTAATGTGCTCATCATTTCGGATGTGGCACGGCTTGCATGCCAAATGAGTGGCCGCTGCACCCATAGCTTTGAGGATTTATTTGATCTATACTGACTTTACAATAAGTAGTTGAGCCAACCTAATCGACTTATAACAATTGAAAAACAAAACTTTAAAATGTGCCAATAGTTCACATGGTTTCATAGAATAGATGGAAAGTTTTTGTGAGGTCAATTTATATACGGGAATTTCATTTGAAGTGAATGCTTGTTAATAGATTAGTTGCAAGTTTAATGACTTAGTAATAAAATTCGAAAACGTTGCGAAAAATTTTTCCCAGATATTTAATGCAGGGTTCTTTTATGCTATTATTAGAAGATACCCCATATTCCAAACTGAACATCCCCTAACTCGAGCACGCATTCGTCATATGTCTCCGATTAACACGTTTTAAGGGTATCATTAAAAAAATCGTGTCTAGTCATTTTAAAAACAATTAGCACACGATCCACGCTATGCAGTCAGGCGTAAATTCAAGCTAGATATTGTTTATCAAATTATTGTAAATTCGTATATAATTGATAACTGTTATTCTAATTGCGAAATTTGCAATAAATTATGAAACTCAATCAAAAAAGAGTTTTTGACACAAATAAAATAAAATGTAGGTTATCTCTATATATACAAATATATTTATGTACATAAATATGTATGTGAGGATAACTACTAATTACTTGAACTGTTTTGCGCCAAGGTCTAGATTGCAGTTCGGAACTGAATTACATTTAAAATGTCAACTGCTTGCGATATTATCATACAATGTTCAGTTGTATTCGAGCTCATAAGTATATGAACATTCAAATGCATTCATTTTAGACTTGTCAACCCCTATTAATAGCTCGTTTTGTTTTGTATTCTCCATGTATGTCACGAGTTTCCGATACGCATGTAAATGAAATGTGAACGAAATTTAAGTAAAACAATCAGTGCATGTTTATGCCGAGAAAATCACGATTGCTACTGATTTCAATTAATTAAAATAGCATTTGAAAAGAGTCATTTTTGATATTACCAAATGTTAAACGCGTTAAATTGGCTACGCTTTACTTTCATGTGAAAACGTTGCTAAATTTATACAATTATGTATTGGTGCCTGGAAAAGTTAATTAATTTCATGCCACGTTTTCTTTATAGATATGTATCAATTAAAACATGTTTTTCAATTTGTGTCTGTTTAAAAATTAAATAATATGAGGAGGTATTTGGAAATAACGTTTAAACAGACTAATGAATTGAGCAAATATGACTTATAGACGTCTGTTTGTCTTGCCACTTCTGATAGAAATATATATACATGGTATAAACGTAACAAAACACTTACTTCTGTTTTAAGCCGAGCAGTAAGCGTGTGAAAATCGCTCAATGAATTTGTCTGGCCCATCGAATTCCATTTGAAGCGATAGCCACGCGATCAATTAGTAGCTTACTGCATGATATTGTCAATATTTGCCCGGCATTAGATGTCGCGCTCCTCATTCAAGTATGTGATAGTATATAAATGTTAGTATGCAAAACAAAATATTATCGAATGATTGAAAGCCGTTTCCTCTTGTGTTTGCGCTGAGCATTAACTAAGTGGGAATTATGACGAATCAAAATTTGAAATTTTCTTTGCTGCGGCACTATTCTAATTAATGTTAAGCATACGCACTGTGGTGCAGTTGGACTACTTCAAATTCGATTTCATTAAGTGGACGCATTAGAGAAAAGCTCCAACAGCTCAATACTTCAATACCCCAGACAAAACGATCGATGGATCGTGTGCTCGTCCGTCGTCCGGTGTTTTTCGTGCGACTACGATTGTAGCATGTGAGTGTCTATACCCTGTACCCAAGTTAAATGTGTAACGAAGTGTCTCATACTTTTTTGCACATATATGTCACAGGCAGACGAAGGCATTTTATAGCTAACATAGAACCAAAATGTAACTAATCCGTTGGCAATTATTTTGACATGAGAGGGGAAATGTTTATTGTGGAGATATCCAGCCTTATTCTTATACAATCTCATTTTGTAATTCCAAATTTTAAATAGATTTTATTTCTTAACTTTATCTCTCATATTAAATAAGACGAGATGTTTAAGATGTTATATTATGTATATTATATATTTCTCGTTAATCTTTCGCAATATAGATTTTAAGGCTTATTTTGTATATAAAAAGCCGTATTTTTAATGAGGTTCTTCTTTCGTATGCATAGTATTTGTTAACTCTTTATTTAAGACCTGAAGAATTCGTAAGATCTAGGCAAGGATCTATGAAAATTTGTTACGACAGCTCGGAGCTGTGTACAGGGTAACTGCAAGTCGGGCATACACGACTAGAGTCTCTTGTTTTTTATGGTTCGTGTCAGAGTGTGGAGCGCGCGCTATACGCGGGGACTTAAGCTTTCGAATTTTCAATTAGTTCGTTGACGCTTGGGGAAGTTGTGAAGGTGCTTCAAACGCCAAACCTCCGCACAGTTTAGAATCAACCGGCCAAGCGCAAGGTGTTGCATTTGCCAAGTGCTCGGGAACAGGAGCTCAGTGGACAAGGAAATCATTACAATAAATTGCAAACAGTTGACGCCTGCCATGCACTTGATAATACTGCAAGCCGTTTTTCTTGTGATCTGCTGGTCTCAAGGTAAAAAAAGAAAAACAATAATATTGGTAATAAGAGTTGTGTCTCCCTCTGTGTGTGTGTGTGCGTGTGTTAAATACACATTAAAAACATGAGTTATATAACAGCTGGCAGCCGGCTGTGGTCATGTGATACATTTGTCATTGTACCAAAAGTGCAATCATTAAATAAATCAAAGGAAACCAGAAGTGATAATCATATTGAATATACTAGGCAAGCCCAATCAATATCAATTTCAAGCTAACATACAGCCGCACGTTCTATATAAACAAAATATTTTATAGATAAGGTACTATAACTTTGATAGTTCCATGAAAAGCGTGCGACCCACCATATACCACGGTGTTAACAAATGTCAAGGTTGTCTGAATCATGTGCACCCAAAATAGCTAGAGTTCTGTGGATATTGGCCAACCTATGATATCACGCTTCTAAGTACTCTTAATTACGCACTTTACAAAGTTTATTGCATTAGCTTTATGGCATTTATGCCACTCGAAACTTTTTGTGTTTTCGAATGCCAATTAATACATTTACTGCTGTCATTGATTTTGATTAAGTGCACTCCAGTGATATAAAATAGGCAGTAGGCAAATAATTATATAATTGACATATCTGTTGCGTGATCTGACAAAAACTCTTACAAAAATTTAATATATTTAAGTGTTAATTTTCGAATAACAAATTAATTAGCTACTCCTAAAACTAATGGCCGAATAACTTAGTTTTATGTAAGTTAACAAATTTGTTAACACATTTTTAGAGGTCTTCTACACTCTAGATATATTTATTTAAACATTTTGACCAAGCCCAGCAAAAGGGCTGTCGAACAGTTTTAGAGCAAGTGTCGTTTTAATTTGAAGCTAGAATCATGTTCTATGTTGTTATTTAAAGCAAACGATTAAATAGTCAGGCCACGCCTACATGCGCCCCTTAAAAACATAAAAATGTCTATATCTGTAAATCATAGTTTGAAGGTCACTGTATTGGGTTACATTATCATTAAGAAGTTTCATTAATCTGCTTTAGTTATTTCAATTGATTTCAATTGTTATAATAAAAGTGTTTAATGTTATATAATAACAGTGAGGAAAGAAATATTTTGTTGGTATATTTTATTTTTATTATTATTACCAATATTATTATTATTATTATTATTATTATTATTATTATTATTATTATTATTATTATTATTTGTGTTGTTACTCATTATTATTAATAATATTAATATTGATCACGTTATTATTATTATTATTTAATTGTGATTATTAATGATTATTATTATTTTTTTTTTAGCTAGCTTGAGTTAATAATTTAAATGAAAAGCTGAACATTTTGGTTTAATATTTATTCTCCAATATATTTTGGCTGTAGCCGTCCGTTTATTATTACTTTTATTATAAATATTTTTATCATTATTACTATCATTATTATATTAATTATTCTTAGAACAATGTAAAGACCTTCTTTCGCTAGTCTAGGATTCGAACCCTCAAAGTTCAGTTACCTCAGTGTCTCGGTCGCTTATTTGTTCGAATTATTTGCATTCCTATATTTTTTACTTATTATTATTATTATTATTATTATTATTAATTATTCTAATAATGTCAATTAGTATAAATTCTAAAACAAATACATTTCTGTCTGCCTGCTAATTGAGAGCCGTAGAAATGTGCAATTGTCATATGATATGCATGCTAATAGTCAGATCGCTTGGCCAAATAAACCAATTATCATAGGCAAAATAGCGCTTAATTTTCCTTTCCAACTGTATGCCATTGTGTGAGACTTAGTCAAACGTGAAGTCAGACAAGTGGTGAAAATTATGGAAAAATATTTACCTTCGACACTCATTATCTATATCAATATCAATAATTGTGCCGATATCTATATTGTGTTTAATGTGCCCTTGTATTTTCTCTCTAAAATGTATTTATTGATTTATCTATTTGCTGAGCAGCAAACGGTTAACATTTGTTTGCTATCGTTCCATTTATTTGCCATAATTCACAAGTGCTCGTATATGTCAGAGATAAGCTCTATCTGCGGGTTCCGGGGCAGACATTATTGTGCGGGGCACGTGATCGAACGGGCATACAATTCATATGTTTCGGAACTATTACTAGTTTATGTTTACAGTTAGCAGCTAGTACGGCATACGGCGAACATTCATTATTTCTGATTTCAAAATTTTGATTTTTTTTTTCAATTTTTTTTTATTTACAGTGGTCAACAGTCATGTTTTTGGCTACTCGGAGCCCAACCAGAGGCGTTGGGCGCGTCATCATGGACACTGTGCCGGCAAGACACAGTCACCCATTGCCATCACCTCCAGTCATGTAAGTTTTCTTGAAAGAAAGCCAATGTTTTTGTACTCGAAAGTAATACAAACCTTTTTGGCAGTCTAATTTCTTAAGATAGTGAACTTTTTACTTTAATTACTTTTTTTATAACGAAATTCCTGGATATAAGGCTTAAGTTAAGTACTCTACTTAAGCAGTTTTTACTTACATTTCCAGTGTGAATATTTATATATATATATATATTTTTTTTTAACTAAATGGTGTTTTAATTTTGTTATCCAGAATGTCAAGGAGTTTGTTCATTTGTTCGGTTCCTGTTCTGAACCAGTTTTCAGTTCGGGAACTCGGTTTTTAATTTAAAATAAAACAAGACCATTTTTATTTATATTTACAAATAGAAAATTTCATGTAAATAATAAGTATAATAAATTTGGTAATAATACTTATGTATATAATTTTGATCCAAAGTTTCCGAATTGACAGGAATTTCAGCTTTATCTTGAAGATTCAAATAGCATTAAATTTAATAAAAATAGTAATTAAACAAGAAATTTAATTGGAATTTAGAGAACAAGACGACTTAATTTTTAATTATAATCATTAATCTTAATAAGAAGTGCAGTTTTCTCTCAGTGTGACAGCTGCAGCCAACTTAACAAGCTGCTAATTGCCCAAAAATCTAACCATTTCAGACAATACCCGTGCATATGCCGGCTGTGGACATGATTGGGTACCACAATCTGCTGCCCTATCCGCTGAAAATGATTAACAATGGTCACACTGGTAAGTCGGATGGCTCAAAGTACCACCATTGCATTGGCTAATTAGCACATTTGGCCCTTTTGACAGTCTCCATTGGCATACCCAAGCTGAATGAGAGTGAGGACCAGTATGAATTCCTGCCCTACGTACGGGGCGCCAAGCTGCCCGGTGAGTTCGAGGTGGAGGGCCTGCATTTCCATTGGGGTGATAAGAACAATCGTGGCTCGGAGCATGTCATCAACGATATACGCTACACCATGGAAATGCATATTGTGCATCGCAACAAGAAATACGCGACGCTGGGCGAGGCCCTCAATCATCCGGATGGTGCGGCGGTGCTGGGTTTCTTTTTCAACGTAAGTGTGGCTAGTTTTGGATAAATACGATGCAGCTAACTTGACATTCCATTGCACAGCTGGATGAGGACGAGGGCCAGGGCTTGGTAACCATCAATCGTCACCTGCATCTGATCGCCGATGCCAATCAGGAGGCATCGCTTAATGTCACCTTCTCGCTATCCTCGCTAATATCCAATGTCGACGTGGACAAGTTCTACACATACAAAGGTAAGTGTCTGCGGGTCGGATAATTGACTCTTCACTACGTTTAGCTGTCACTGTGTCATGTTCGATTTGCATGCCTGTTCGATTGGATCACAGTATGAATTAATGAGCGCCTTAACTGTCACGTCACGTATTATGCATTGCTTGCAGGTTCGCTAACCACGCCGCCCTGCTCCGAGGCTGTAACCTGGATACTGTTTCCCGATCCCATACCCATTTCGCCCAAGCAGGTGAGTGCAAGGTGCACGATGCGTGGCGTACAGAGCGTATGAGTTATGCTTCTTCTGTTTGTCTTTGACAGATCTCACGCTTCCGCCAGCTGTCGGATACCCAAGATGGCGCCTTGGTGGACAACTTTCGCACCCTGCAGCCGGTGGGCAATCGTCGCATATTCGCGCGCACTGGACACGTGCGGCATACATCGATTGCGGCTCTGAAGCACGAGGGCGATTATCTCAAATATGATTGGTTCTATTGAGCAGCTAACAGGATGCGGCCCCAGACCGTAGTGCTCTGTGCCATGAACATATATATGTATATGTATATAGATTAATTTAAACTAAGTTTTTGCATTTAATATTTAACTGTAAGCTAACAACTCTCACTCAATAAGTAAACAACTCTATGCTATTAGCCGTGTTTTGCGACCGTAGAGCACCAGCGAATTGGGTATATCCTCCACAAAGAAATTGGCTGGCATCACATTGAACATCTTCCTCAGCAGATCGAGCAATGTGCGCTCCAATGTTTCTACAATAAGTGGACGCAGCGTTTCATAGAAATCTTGCCAGTTTTCATTGAAGAACTCATTCGTGCTGCGCTCCACCTCCTTGCTGTGGCCATTGAACAGATTGTCCAAATATGTTCGAACGCGGCCCACTTCCAGCTTAACGGTCACCGCGGTCACATTATAGAAAGTGTATCCGCCCTTCTCGTACAGTCGCGTCTTCGCTTTCATCAGTATGTCCAGATCATCTGTCATAGAGGCGGAGGAGGAGGATTTGAGTCTCATTTTTACTTGTAATTTGTAGGGTTTAGCTATCATTACCAATCTCTATAAATATGCTACCGGATCCGTGAAGGGGAATTATTAAAATGCGTCCGAGCATCTTGTAAGTGCCATTCATGCGCAGGCGTGGTATATAAATCTTGTCCTCCCAACTAAAGTCCTTCTTGTTGACCCTGAAATGTGATTAATAAATTTCTTATATTTATTTTTAATCGATGAAATATATGAGAGTGTGTTTGTCTGAGAGCTATCCTGTGAATTTGCAGATTTGAATCTTTAAAAATGTTTCAAAAGTCATTTAATAGCTTAGATATCATATAATATCATACCATTAAATAAGTAATATGATTTAGCGCATCTATAAAATTTTACAATACCCAAGCCTCACTTTATTTACATTATAAAATGGATTTCGAAATAGATTTGAACTGATTTTAGATAAAATGGAAAAGTTATAGATTATTTAAAATAGTAATCTATATGTTCCTCTGCCTGTGTGAATATTTATATGCAATATGATCTGTTAGTTCTTAAACTATCTTGATAAGACTTGGTATACTATCTAACATACTAACTTCATAAGACTTATTGCAACGTCGGCCATATTGCCCGATTTATACTATTTCATAGAAACTATAAGTCGAACACAGAATCTTTGTATTCAAAACAATTTGTTTTTAAGATGCTTTAACCAAGCTTGATAAGTTACGGCTTTTACAGTATTTTAAATATCGCAGTTAAATTTTATAAACAATTGTCTATTATATTTTATAGCACCGACCTTTCGCTCAAAATTGAGTTTAGACATGAAAGTAATTCTTGTTTTTTTCAGTTATGTTAACTGAACTCTTCAATCATTAGCTTTAATAGGCCCCAAAGAACCAACATATGATTAATATCAGACAACTTAAGCATATATTGTAAAATCAACAGATGGAAAGGATCTAAGTTATGTGACATCATTTGTAAGATTTACTAAACCCGTAACTCTATCAATCAATATATCAATTTTTCTGAGACTCAATTCAGACTGGAAATGGCATGTGTTTATAAGCTTGAGGGAAAAATGACATTAATGAAACAAGTCTCTACGTGACCTTAACGAGCTGCCTTTATTATGCATTAGCTCGATATTAATAGTTGGACCGAGCCGAGTGCAAAGTGTGCTGAGAACGTCATGAGATACTCACTTGCTCTCCTTGATAATCATTTTGCCCAGGCCGCGTACTATTAAATTGGTTAGATTTGCCGAAATGGAAGCCACATCGCTGTCCTCCTGCTTAAATGTCAGCTGATCTTGTTTCATTGGATCTAAGGGTCCGAAAGACTCTTCAATTTCGGGAATGCCTATTTAATGTAAATCAAGCTGTATTGGTGTGGCCTTGAATCATGCAATTAGCAGCTGCTCACCTTTGATGACCGCATTTAGGAATCCCTGAATGGAACGCGTTGAGCAGTTCGTAAAGTCGGGCTCATGAATGCGACACGATTCGATATATGCGGCTGTTGTTGTAAGTAAATTATTTAATTAATTCACGCATTACGATAAATCATAATGTATTTATGCTGAAAAAAACAGCCAAATCACAAGCGCACACTTTTAATTAATCAGTTCGGTGTAATTAAATCAATACCCGCTGGACGCACTTACGCTTTTCCGTGTAGTATGCCAGCCCCTCGACATATACGAGGCCCATACACATATAGACTAAACCAATTACGAGTATTCGTGTGCTGGGCGTTTCGAACATCGTTAAAATAGGAATAGGAAAATACAAAAAAAAATCCGTGTTTTTTGCCGTCACTGTCACCAGCCAATCGAGTTAGCCGCGTTCAAATGAGATATATTTCCCCGAGTAGCTGAATCTTATATGTCCTATAGCATCTAACTGCATTGACTGGTTTACGTTTTTATACGTTTTTATACTAGTGAGTAAAGAGGGTATAATAGTTTTTTGCGGATGTATGGAATATACAGATCCGCCCATCGGTAAATATCGATTTTGATACATGCGTTCTCAGCTTGGTTTAAAGTTTATATGAGTTAGATTCAACAAATTTTGTAAGTGGGTTTCCGCAGAGTGAATATAAATTAAAAATATTTCACAATATTATTAAATTATTTTTTATATTGTAAGGTAGCGCTTTGCACTTTGGAATACACACACAGTTGAATCCCATATTTAAGAACTGACAAATTTAAAAATGATCGGACTACATATACCGAAGTTATTCAAAACGGCGTCTGTGCAAGATAAAGGGAAGAACAAGCACAGCGATATGCGTATGCGCATGTGTGTGGGTCTACGTGTGTTACCCAGCTTGGTGCTGCGTTTAGGGTATCCACTAGTTGGGCACTCCGTTCTAGAGTGCTCTAGCACTCGTACTTGTTTCCATACTTTATATGAATATAACAACGACTCGACATACTTGCTCCGAGCGCTGACTGAATCTTTAGCGACTCGGTCAATTATTTTTATATAATTCTGGAAAATACGTCGACTAGTTGAGCTGTTTTATCTTTGTAGAAACAGATATGTTTTTCATACCTGTACTCAAAGAGTATATGTGCACGATGCGCTTAATTGTTTTTTACTCTATTCTGAACCAGAACATTATTTAAAATTATAAAATATTTAAATTAATCAATGATATGACGCAAAATGTATGTTGAGTGTTTCATAGTTCGCGTACACGAACAAAATTGGATTGCAGTAAATGTGACGCCAATCCATATAAAGGGAATTTCTTAAAAATAAATTTATATAAATAAATAAATGAATGAAAGAAGATATCATTGTTGGCATATTTTTGCATTTTAATATGATATAATTGAGCCACACAACAAGTATTTATGTGCTTGAGTTTCCATTTATTGTTTTGCATATATTCCACATGCTTCCTCTAATAGCTGTTAATCGGGCGACTATATAATACGAGTATGACGTTTCATGGAAATTCCACTAGCCTAGTTTACAGATATTGCTTTAACGATTACTTGCTTTTCTTATATGTATATATACATACGTGCCTTTATTTGTTTTGTATTTGTAATAAACAAATCTTTTATATGTATTTAGTATATATTTTTATGAGATTGTAGTGTATATTACATGATCATCATTTTCTTTGATACAGAATGTGACAGACTTTAAAAACTAATAAAATGGGTTCAAAACTGTTTTTATAGTTACTCTAAGCTAAGTTACTCACATGAGGCTTGGGTTCTTTTTTTATTATTTTGGACTTCTTAAGTTCTATTTAATATGCAATATGTACTTACAAATTGTATTGACCCTACTATACGAGCTTTGGCATAAGTGTATTCAAAGTTTCGGATAGAGTGTTTAGCAAGTTTCATCGTGGGCTTGAAATGAAAGATATGGGTAGCAAAGTTCAGGCATTGTCCGCATGGTTAAATTTGCGATAAGAATTCAACTTATACAGATACAACTGCACTGTACAAAATTGTAATACCCAAACATATTATTTATTTAAGTTACGTTTAAAAAGTTCACTCAAATTTGAGATTATATAAAGCTTGAATAACTGTTGAAAATAAGAACCAGTATATTATATACTCAGTAAATTAGGGCATACGACTTTTTTGCTCAATTTATGAAACAGGCAGAGGGAAACCGACTCTATCATTCTTATACAAATTCCCAATCAGGATAATGTGATGCATATCTTGAAGCTTAAAGGAGCTGCAGACAACAAACATTGTACTCAGATCCATAATTGATCACTTGTTGTATTCTTCCCAACATTCCCCTCTTAATCTTAAATAAAATGTAGTCAGCATAGAATTTTTGTCTTGTATATCTGTTTCTTGACATCGATAAATATTGGTACTTAAACAAGTAATTTAAGGGCAAATCTCGAAGATTATATACATTTTACTCAAATCCTAAAAATATTACTTATTGGATTCTTCCCAGCATTCTCCATAAAGCGGAAATAAAATGTAAGCAGACTAGACTTATCTCTTGCCTTTTATATCGATGAAAGTATACCTCGAAGAAGCCTCTCCCGTTGGCTAGAGGCAATCTTATATTGAATGTTTATTTCATTTTCTTGCAAATTTCCTCATTTGATTTTGCAAGTGTAAGATTTTGTGTGTGAGGCGCATTTAGGCGGGATCCAAGCTATGCAAAACATTCTGCCAACTGTGCGATATCTCCACGCTCTCGAATTCTTGCCGCAGTCTCATTTCTTAGTGGACCGGAGTAAATGCTGCACAATGCTAGTTCGGCATATAGTCATATATATTGTATTGCCCAGTTTTGTGTTGGCACAAGTTTGTTTCAGAACGGATCTTAAAAAGGTTAAAGACAAAACCATAGTAAGTTAATTAAGATACACAATTCTGCTATAAATCATATTACAATTAAAAACTTAAAAATACATTATAGAATGTAAAAGTAAAGTATTGCTGCAAGGGCTATAAACGTCTGACAGGCAACATTTTTAGGTGTGTGCCGCAATGTCGACAGAATTGTGGCAGCGGCATATGCTCAAAACCAAATACATGCAGCTGTAATAGGGGCTATGAGAATCTCAACCATTTGCCATTCAATCGGTGAGTTGTAGTCTTGAATTTGAATATCATCCATAAATCCGATCCTCGCTTTCTATGCCAGTTGCGTGCCCCAATGCAAGGGCGGCTGCACGAATGGCCGTTGCATATCGCCCGGTAGGTGCATCTGCGCCAACGGCTACAAAATCGATGCGGCAACCGGACATTGTCTGCCAATCTGCAGCAGCGGCTGTGCCAATGGCCTCTGCAAATCACCAGAAAACTGCGTCTGCAATAAGGACTACACCTTAAATGTCAATACTAAGATATGCCAACCCGATTGCAAGCCTGGTTTCCAGCTGAACGAGACCTCAAACGCTTGCCATCCAATATGTAGCAAAGGCTGCGATAACGGAATCTGTCGTGCCCCGGAAACTTGTGAATGCAAAATGGATTATCAGAAAGGTCCCGATAACAGCTGCTTGCCCATATGTAAAAACGATTGCCTAAACGGGAAATGCACGGCCCCAGGATTATGTGAATGTCTCGCAGGACACGTGAAAATAAGTGATTCTATGTGTTTGCCGGACTGCAAAAATGGCTGTATGAACGGATTCTGTAGTGCGCCAGACGTGTGTACCTGTAATAGTGGTTACACAAATGAGAGTGGGAACAAATGTCAGCCGGTATGTGAAAACGGATGTGCGAACGGATTCTGTAATGCACCAGGGCAATGCACTTGTGATAAAGGTTACAGCAAAGTCACCGAGAACAGTTGTGCACCAGTGTGCAAAGACGGGTGTGAGAACGGACTCTGTAGTGCGCCAGAGGAATGTACTTGTCATCAAGGATATTCTTCAGTGAGTGCGAACAGTTGTGCACCTGTGTGCAACGACGGATGTGAGAACGGATATTGCAGTGCGCCAGGCGAATGCACTTGTGACGAAGGCTACAGTAAAGTCAGTGAGAACAGATGTGCACCTGTGTGCAAGAACGGATGTGAGAACGGATTCTGTAGTGCGCCAGATGAATGCGTTTGTTACGAAGGCTACAATAAGGTCAGTGAGAACAGTTGTGCACCAGTGTGCAAAGATGGATGTGAGAACGGATTCTGTAGTGCGCCAGGGGAATGCACTTGTAAGGAAGGCTACAGTACAGTCAGTAAGAACAGTTGTGCACCTGTGTGCAACGACGGATGTGAGAACGGATTCTGTAGTGCGCCAGGGGAATGTACTTGTCATCAAGGATATTCTTCAGTGAGTGCGAACAGTTGTGCACCTGTCTGCAACGACGGATGTGAGAACGGATATTGCAGTGCGCCAGGTGAATGCACTTGTGACGAAGGCTACAGTAAAGTCAGTGAGAACAGATGTGCACCTGTGTGCAAGAACGGATGTGAGAACGGATTCTGTAGTGCGCCAGATGAATGCGTTTGTTACGAAGGCTACAATAAGGTCAGTGAGAAGAGTTGTGCACCAGTGTGCAACGATGGTTGTGAGAACGGATTCTGTAGTGCGCCAGGTGAATGCACGTGTGACGAAGGCTACAGTAAAGTCAGTGAGAACAGATGTGAACCAGTGTGCATCGAAGGATGTGAGAACGGATATTGCAGTGCGCCAGGTGAATGCACGTGTGACGAAGGCTACAGTAAAATCAGTGAGAACAGATGTGAACCAGTGTGCAACGAAGGATGTAAGAACGGATTCTGTAGTGCGCCAGGGGAATGTACTTGTCATCAAGGATATTCTTCAGTGAGTGCGAACAGTTGTACACCTGTGTGCAACGATGGTTGTGAGAACGGATTCTGTAGTGCGCCAGGGGAATGTACTTGTCATCAAGGATATTCTTCAGTGAGTGCGAACAGTTGTACACCTGTGTGCAACGACGGATGTGAGAACGGATATTGCAGTGCGCCAGGTGAATGCACTTGTGACGAAGGTTACAGTAAAGTCAGTGAGAACAGATGTGCACCTGCGTGCAAGAACGGATGTGAGAACGGATTCTGTAGTGCGCCAGATGAATGCGTTTGTTACGAAGGCTACAATAAGGTCAGTGAGAAGAGTTGTGCACCAGTGTGCAACGATGGTTGTGAGAACGGATTCTGTAGTGCGCCAGGTGAATGCACGTGTGACGAAGGCTACAGTAAAGTCAGTGAGAACAGATGTGAACCAGTGTGCATCGAAGGATGTGAGAACGGATATTGCAGTGCGCCAGGTGAATGCACGTGTGACGAAGGCTACAATAAAGTGAGTGAGAACAGATGTGAACCAGTGTGCAACGAAGTATGTGAGAACGGATTATGTAGTGCGCCAGGGGAATGCACTTGTAAGGAAGGCTACAGTACAGTCAGTAAGAACAGTTGTGCACCTGTGTGCAACGACGGATGTGAGAACGGATTATGTAGTGCGCCAGGGGAATGTACTTGTCATCAAGGATATTCTTCAGTGAGTGCGAACAGTTGTGCACCTGTGTGCAGGGACGGATGTAAGAACGGATATTGCAGTGCGCCAGGTGAATGCACTTGTGACGAAGGCTACAGGAAAGTCAGTGAGAACAGATGTGCACCTGTGTGCAAGAGCGGATGTGAAAACGGATTCTGTAGTGCGCCAGGGGAATGTACTTGTCATCAAGGATATTCTTCAGTGAGTGTGAACAGTTGTGCACCAGTGTGCCAGGACGGATGTGAGCACGGATATTGCAGTGCGCCAGGTGAATGCACGTGTGACGAAGGCTACAATAAAGTGAGTGAGAACAGATGTGAACCAGTGTGCAACGAAGTATGTGAGAACGGATTATGTAGTGCGCCAGGGGAATGCACTTGTAAGGAAGGCTACAGTACAGTCAGTAAGAACAGTTGTGCACCAGTGTGCAACGACGGATGTGAGAACGGATTCTGTAGTGCGCCAGGGGAATGTACTTGTCAGCAAGGATATTCTTCAGTGAGTGTGAACAGTTGTGCACCAGTGTGCCAGGACGGATGTGAGCACGGATATTGCAGTGCGCCAGGTGAATGCACTTGTGACGAAGGCTACAGTACAGTCAGTAAGAACAGTTGTGCACCTGTGTGCAACGACGGATGTGAGAACGGATATTGCAGTGTCCCAGGTGAATGCACTTGTGACGAAGGCTACAGTAAAGTCAGTGAGAACAGATGTGAACCAGTGTGCAACGAAGTATGTGAGAACGGATTATGTAGTGCGCCAGGGGAATGCACTTGTAAGGAAGGCTACAGTACAGTCAGTAAGAACAGTTGTGCACCTGTGTGCAACGACGGATGTGAGAACGGATTCTGTAGTGCGCCAGGGGAATGTACTTGTCACCAAGGATATTCTTCAGTGAGTGTGAACAGTTGTGCACCAGTATGCCAGGACGGATGTGAGCACGGATATTGCAGTGCGCCAGGTGAATGCACGTGTGACGAAGGCTACAATAAAGTGAGTGAGAATAGTTGTGCGCCAGTATGCGAAGACGGGTGTCCCAACGGATTCTGTGAATCTCCTAACTGCTGCAGCTGCAATGAAGGCTACATAAAGTTTGAAAATGTTTGCACGCGTCAATGGGATGACACAGAAAGATCAAGTACCGGAGGTCCGACGCAAACGGGAATAATGGATATTTGTGAGCAACGGTGCTGGAATGGAACCTGTGTGGATGGACAATGCAGCTGTGAGGAAAACTACAGACTGACCGAGGATCCACGGAATGCTACAAAATTTCTTTGCCTACCCGAGTGCGAGGAGGAGTGCGTCCATGGCTATTGTGCATATCCCGGCGTGTGCGTCTGCTACGATGGCCAGACGCCACAAGAAGGCGTTGAGTGTCCAAGTTTTAGAGGCACAGAAAATGCAGGTCGAACAGCCGGCATGAATATTTTCATCAAAAATTGGTTATTTTTGGCCTTAGTGGCCGTGGCTGTGCTGCTGGTGGTGATCATATACGTGATCATGTATGCACTTAGGCAACGGGATTACAGAGTAGACGAGAAGGGTGAGTAATATCGGCTAAGCTGTCATATCTATAACTCATTAGTCTCTTCTTTACAGAACAAAGATATGGCGTTTACTTCTCAGCAAAACAAGCTGATATAATACGTGCCTGAGACCACGTAATGTGAGTGTTAATATTTTAAGAAGTGCAAAGAAATGTTAAGTACTTACTTTAAATTCTACAAGAAGACAGTTAATGAACGAATTACTGAATGATTTATATGCTTTGGCAAATTACAAGCTATATTATACACATGTGCACTCGAATTAACATCAGTATTACGAGTCTTAAATGTTCTAAGCTGGTTTTTAGTTGACGTAATGTAATATATGTAAGTATTTTATTTTTATATGCACTGTACCCATTGGAAAAAAATCGAAAAACGTTTGAATACACGGTACAGGCTTGATTCTTGTATATCGATTCTTGTGCATCGATTTAAATACGACTTTAAAGCGTTAAATATTTCATAACGATTGGAAAATAAATACACAAGTTTTCATAGTTTTTGAGCTACATGAAACAAATGTATTAGGTGAAGCTAGGGAGTTTCCAAGTCGGACACGCTCGACTAAAGCATGCTTACTTGTTTTTAGCTGACTCATAGGTAGCCTGTTTAACATTTATGATTTATCACCCACTTTGCCATAGAGCTGCTGCGGCGTAGGAATATCCTCAATAAAGAAATTAGCTGGTATCAGGTGGAACACCTTTGACATTATATCAAAGAATATGTTCTCTACAGTGTCGAGAATAAGCGGCTTCAACGCCTCGTAGGACTCGCGCCAGTTGTCGTTAAAGAACTGATTCGTGCTGCGCTCCACCTCTTTGCTGCGTCCATTGAACAGATTATCGAAATGGCTGCGCACACGGGTCATATTCAGCTCCACCCGGACGGAAGTCACATTATTGAAGGTGAAGCCACCCTTTTCGTACAGCAGCGTCTTGGTGCGCAGCAGTATGTCGAGGTTCTCTGGAGAAAAATATTCGGTTACCAATTTTATCCATATGCATTCTTGGCAAAATATATACCCACACTTACCCATCTCTAGGAACATATTGCCTGTACCACTTAGTGGTATTAAAAGTATGCGACCAGCCATCTGATACTTGGCATCCAGCCGCATTTTGGGCAGAAAGATTTTGGTTTTCCAGCTATAGTCCTTTTTGTTTATACTGAGAATAAATAAATAAAAAAAATGGATTGGATGAATTTACCCGTCGTTGTGCGATGAGGTCCCTTTGTTTGATCTTATTGTACATGATATAAATATATTTATATATAGATTTTTTCTGTTCCATATGTATTCTTTTTCCTGTTTTCGTATCAAGTATTATTCCACCCTTGACCCAGTTGAGAATGCTCGACCAGAAGATACCTAGCTCACGCAGCAGCTGTGCTGCTTCCTGCCATTATGCGAAATGTTTAATCAAATTTTCAGAGCGTTTATATAGTATGCATACATATGTGTCCAAATATTAATGCACAATACAATAAGTCCAAAATGTAATTTTTTTGTACAATTTCGTGGAAAATGGGGAAGGGACCTAAAAAATGAAATAAATTTAATACGTGTATCCCGCATGAATACCTACATAACAAGTTTGGATTATCTAGCTCTTATAATCTTCGAGTATTTTCTAAAAAACGGGAAAATGAGCGCACATATCGGACATAGCTAGATCAATTCATGTCGTTGTGCTGATCAATATTTTATACATATTTTATGCGGAAGGAAGCCTCCTTGTTCCTGTTACCATCATTTGCACAAAACCATTTACACTTTTAACCCACTCGAGTGGGTTCAGGGTTCGAATGCGGCCTTCACCTCAAATATCTATATATTTTTAAATCTCTTGTTACGCACCGGCTTTCTTTGATCTTGGCGCTGCCAAAACCCTTAACGATCACCTCGGTCAGATTGGCTTTTATGGTGGCCACTTCGTTGTTATCCTGTTTGAAATGAATATCCCTCACATGCATGGGATCGTATGTCCCGATGCTGGCCACTATCTCCGGTATGCCAATGGTCAGCTGATCCAATAGCTTCTGTACGCTGTGCGTGGAGCAATTGGTAAAGCCCGGCTCATAGATGCGACATGATGGCAAAAACGATGCTATAATTGACACATAATGTCAGCTGAATTGGGCACACTCGAATTTTATCCATGGCCAAACTTACGCTTCTCCGTGAAGTATTCTACGGCGACGACTCCATTTAAAAAACAAACGGCCAGCAAGCCGCAGCAGAATGCAAGCGTGCCTTTCATGCTGACAGCAGGTGAGTATCTAAGCGCTAATCCAACTGGCGGCTACTCGATTATATTCAATCTGGGACCAGACCTTATATGAGGCGAACCGAGTAGACTCGGAACGTTCTCGTCGCTGAGCTTTGAGCGCGCAATTAAACAGCAAAATGTTAATGTCAAGCGGTTTTATGTCTAATAGAGATCTACTTAGAAATTAGCGACAACAAGGTTCGTCTAAGCGTTTAATACGAGCAGCTATATATATATACTATATAGGAGAAACCACTATATTTATTCATTGAAAGTTGCCGTTACGTTTTTATAATTTCTGATTTGCAAATTAGGATTTTGAAAATCCTTGATAAAGTTGTTGCGTAACATCATGTAAATGCAAAATAAATCATTTAAACGTGTTTATAGATTTTATCCCCGAAATTTCCATATGCTTAAGAAAATCTTTAATTTTTGGGGTATATTTATTCACAAACGTTTTCATTTAGTTAAAGCAAATTCGCATTGGACAATCAGTGAAAGTTGTGGATAAAGTAAGTGGCCGGCACATAGGCAAATATCTTTTTGGTACGATCCAGCAACACCGTCTCAAAGGTCTGTTCAATGGCCGGTCGGAGTACATCGTAGAACTGACGCCAGTTCTCATTGAAAAGCGTATGGGCTGTACGATCCAGCTCCGCATTATCGCCAAACAGATTTTTTAGCTTAATGTGAAAGTTGCCGATTTCCCGGAAAAAGACTTTTGCACGCTGCACATCCGCAAAAGTGCCTTCGGGTGCGTTGCGCGCTTTGACTGCCATTTCAAGGCCGACGACAGCGTTCTCTGCAATTGTATACAAATGGGGTTAGAGCACTTTTTGGTATACTTTGCTTACCAGACTCAAAGTATCCTTTGCCCTGACCATTTAGGTTTAGGGCCAGCACGTGACCCTTGACCTTATAGTCGAATTCGAATCGCAATTTGGGCACAAATATCAGAGCTTTGGCTACATATTTGGATGGACTGTAACTGAAAAATATATAAACAATAAGTTGATGACAAACTGGTTTTATAACAGAAAGTGGACTTTGGTTTAGTTATTTTTTGTCAGGTCATTTTTTTACGCGTCAATTACAATTTGCAAGTAGTTATAGCTGCAAATGAGGGGCAAGGGGTTAAACAACTGTGCTGACGGGTGAGTGGGGAGTTTTCAAAAAGCTACCCGCTCACTCTTTAACGAATCAATTTAGATAGAAAAGAAATGGATGAAATATATCTTTACTTGGCCTCCTTGATCGTTAGCTGGCTGCTGCCTATCACATTAACATTCTGGAGGTCCGCATTGATGGCAATCGCATTGTTGGCATCCTGCGTGAATTTGACCCGCTTCAGAAAGAGTGGGTCAATGGAGCCCACTGTATTGGTGCCGGGTATACCATCCTTCCACTGTACGAAAATGCCTTGCAGATTGCCCGCCAGGCATTTGTTAAAATTGGGATCCTCCAAGACGCAGGGTGTCAAAAAATTGGCTAAATCAACAAACAATATTCGAATAAAAAATGATTAAACTAAATATATTTGTTGTTCCTACGTTTCTCGGCCAGATAGTTGGAGGCAACGGTATGAGTTGCCAGCATGGGTACCAGTAAAAGGCCCAAAAAATTCAAAATTTGTATATTATTCATTATAAGGCTGAGATCCAATTAAAACTGTTAGCTTGGCTTGAAAGCGCCGAATGTTCTGACTTTTTGGCGTAGAAGTCATTATATTTTATATTCTAAATGAAATGCAGAAATCCAGAAAGCTCAATATATATCTATGTATATAAGTATATATAAATAAATATATACTTATACTTTTATATATATTTAATTTGATTTGTTTTCTTTGTCAAGTTCACAGTTTTGGTTTAATTGAATAAACAGTAAACAAGTTTTCGTGCCATTAGACTGGTGCCAAATATACAGGGTGCCCTTTTAATATGAACATTGTGAAATCGCGCTCTGCTCTCTGTCCAATTTGCAGCTGAGCGCCTGCTACCCTTGACATCTTTTGACAGTTAAGTTGCAATTACATCTCTGCTACTTTGCGACCTTGACCCTTAAACATTGCTTATGTCTGGCTTCTGTCCATTAGCTTAAAGTAAACTGGTTTGGTGAGCTAATATTAATATTAACTTAACTAAAATTCAATGCTATTCTACCAATTAAATGTATTTTGTTCTAATCATGCAGAGAGATTATGGTTTCTTAGGGTTTATGCGCTTATGATATTGAACATCTATTAATTTTTATACCCTGTAACTATTCCAAATTTGTAAAAAGGAGTATGTTGTAGTTGTGCAAATGTATGTAATATTTAGTAGAAAGCATATATATAGCCTCATTCCGTATATATACTATATGGTAGGTCAGCATCTGAGACTATAAAAGCTAGCAGCTTGTGTACAAGCTAGAGTTTGTGTACCTTATATTATATATTTTCGAAAATTCGCATTAATATTGATTTTAAGACTAGTTTTGTTTAATAGTTGAAATTAAGCATAGATTAAAGACTAGAGAAATCTTATTGGAGAATATGTATATGTATAGTACACATAGATTAAATGCACTGCACTTTACCTGTTCCCCAGTTTCTGACCATATAAATAGAAATAACGTCTTTTATAGGTATAGCCCATAACTTTAGTATATTGATACACAATTGGATGACAGATTCGGAAAAGATTGGACAGAAATCGGAAAAGTTATTCAAGAGTGAGTTTTTCATAGAGCGGGGATACGGTAAGTTGTTTAAGCACATCCGCCGCTTAAGAGAGAGCTGGCGATTTGGGTGACAAAGTATGTTTAAATAATAATAATGTAACAAAAATTCGAGCATAGAAACAGGGTATCTCCGCGTCGAACTGTCTCGACTAGAGTACACATACTTGTTGCTAGTTTCATTAACATCACATATGATTTACTATGCCACACAGATCAAGGTCTGCGGTTGACGGGTTGATAAACTCTCGCCCTGCTTACAACATATGCATAAACTGAAGTCGAACCGATCAAATAAAAAGTTTTACAGCCATTGCCGAATGCTTTGCTTGAATAGTTTATTTTATTTTGTTGATGACCAGTCCACGGTGAGCAGCCAAGTGAAGCGGTAGCAATGCATCTCCACATGCCAGTCGCTCTGTGGTTTAGCCTTCTCGCACCACTGTGGCTTGCTGCGGTGCAAGCGCAACAGTTTCTGCAGGAACCACGTGTGTATTCGCCTTATAACTTATTTGTTTTTAAACTGATTTATTTTCTGCTTTTAGCTGCCTTTATCAAGCCATGCCTGTTAAAGGATAGCCTCAGTAACGACTGTTTGACTGCCAACATAGAGAGCCTTTTCCAACACTGGCGTAATGGTAAGTTTTAACCACATTTGGTTGGATAGGAGTTATTAACTTTGAAATATTTCCCAATTATAAACAAAATAATCTGAGAACGTGAAAGAATGTTAAAAATATAAGAACATTGTAGTCCAGTCAATTTTACGTTGATAAACGTGCGGGCTTTCGATTTGTGTTTCGTGTTGAGAAATTCCCTTATTTAGTTTGTACTTTTAGAGCACTGAGCACTTTTGTATATTTACAGGCGTGCCGGGGCTGCGCGGCGTGGGCTCTTTGGATCCATTTCGGGTGGGCAGATTGCGTATTGCCCAGCGTGTGCCACCAAATGTGGATGTGAGCGTGGAGCTGCGCAATATGAGCACGATTGGCCTAAGCCAAGCCAAGATACTGAACAGCACGTAAGCAGCCAGTGGCTAATTGTGACTTAAAGTATATTAAAAAGCATTAAAAATCTGCAGCACGCTGCTCAACTCTGGCCAGTATACCCTGGGCTTTCATGTGCACCTCACACAGATCAACATCACGAGCAACTACAAGCTGAAGGGACATGTGTTGCTGCTGAACCTCAACAGTGCTGGCATTTTGAGCGCCGATTTGGGTAAGTTTTTCACTTTTCAATTAAAACAAGCAACTGTTTTGAAGTTATAAAATCTTATAGATAATTTGGAGTTCTATGTGGCGCTCAGAATGCAGCCACAGCTGGCGGAGGGACTGACCTTTATGAATGTTACCGCCATTAAGACGGACATTGTTCGTATTGACAAGATTCGGGTGAATCTAACGAATCTGTTTGGAGGCAATCAGGAACTGGAGCGAAGTGCCAACGAGCTCTTTAATGAGAATTGGCGCGTTTTGTTCGATGTGCTGCGTCCGGTGCTGACAGAAACTTTCGATTCGGTCCTCCAGGATCGTTTTACCAAAATATTTCGCTACTTGCCAGCAAAGTATTTGTTCGAGGATTTTGCGTAACACTTATGCCAATTTGTATGACACGTGAGATAAGTCATTAGCATGTAGAAAGACTTCAATTAGACCAAACTCACAAAACGAGACACACATATTAAGTATACGCCACATAAAGAAAATCAATTTAAGCAAAAAAGAAACCGTTTTAAGTGCTGTAGTCGACTTGAAAGTATCCTATATTATACATTGATGCTCAGGTCGGTAGTAGCATCTGTTAACAAGCAGCTCCCAGTTTTTGGACTCACATTTAGCAGATGGGAAACAATTTATCCAAAATCCTGTTGTTCTTGCTGTTGCTGAAGCGTATAATCGTTTTTTTATCTTCCTTGGGGAAGGTACGGCTCACTTTTGCTATTATTTTGTGGATTGGGATGTCATTTTATCTGGCAAATGGAAAAGACTGTTGCCTGACAGAGAACTAAAGTTGTTTGTTTGCATAATATTTATATGTATCACCTGGAAGATACATTTACGATACAGCAAATACTTTATTGCCATTATTCACAAATACAACATGTCGTTAAAAACAAAATATTATACCCTGAACTCATCGAAAATGGGTAGAAAAGGTCTAATGTAATTGTGCAAATGTATGTAACAGGCAGAAGGAAGCAAGAGTTGTTGTTAAGGATAATCGATAGCTTGCTCCGTTTCCAAGTAATCGATTAATTTTTTTTTGCTCTAAGTTTTTTTGAGCAAATCTCTTAGGTTTTAAGAACTAAAGTCAACAAATTTTACATGTAGCTTTTAGAAAAGTATATAGAAACTAAGTTTCTTACCTTTTTTTTAGCTATTGCCACTCTTCGAGGAAGAAGCTTTAGGGTATCCCCTAAATAAATATTTATAGGGTATATAAACACCCATATAAAATCAAATTTGATTTAAATTGTCAGACAAGACTAGACTATACTATAGATATTGAACATACATAAGCACAACTTAGTGATACCCTATTGCATGACTATGCTGCGTCGAGGGTATACTATTATATATACACTATTTGCATTTCTTTGGTGCCCTGCTAGCAACCTGTTTTTGTGGCTATTGCCAAGTATTGACTAGGTCAGTGGACTAAAAGTTTTTTTTTTTATTGCATTTAGCATTTAGTTGCGAAAAAAACCAAGAGAAATGGCCAACAGCTGAAAACTGGAGCCATAAAGTAGTGCGAATATTTAAGCCTTTTTAAGTGGCTTTCTTAATGGCCAAGAAGCGAGCTGTGCACGCATATGCTTTACATAACTTAAATGGTTTGACTTCTGAGTGAGTGCTGGCTGATCGAGAAAACTTCCGTATTAAATACCCTGCATTCCATATGCAATACGAGGATAGCTTATTGCATATGCGTGTGCACGGGCTGGCAGTAAATTGTTAGCGTCGAGAATTTTGTTTTGACTTTAATAACCTGATTGGTGCTGGGGCGTTCTTTTAAAGGCGCTGGGCAGGGGGGCAATCGATAGCTTTCGATTTCTATGCGGCATTCCAAAGCACACGATTCTGTTCGGGCTCAAGCTTCGTATATAACGTGCAGCTGATCGCACAACTCTCGCCCTGCGTCCGCCCGCAGCAAGTGTCCACCTGTCCCATGTAATTTACTCTCGGCCGCCTTCGGCTCGAGAGTTTTACTTGAAATTTATTTATTTTTAGTATTATTTTGTACTCACTTGTTCGATATGCGGACTCGTGGTATAAAAGCGTTGCACGCCCTGATTTTCTTTTGAGTTGTCGTTTCGTTGCGCAGAGTCTCGAGTCGCATTTTGAAGTTAACGCAAGACGTGAGATTGGTGAAAACGATTTGAGCCAACTAAAATGCTGAAAATGGTGAGCAAAACAAATGACAAGAGAAGACAATAAATAATACCAAAGTGTGAAATACGAACTTGTGAAATGCTGCACTTAGAATAAGCCAAGCTTTAGAATGCATACGCAACCGGTTTGACAATTTGTGTGAGATTTATGTAGATCACAAAATGCTGGGCCTTAATTGCAGCTCTTTTAAATATACATATTGTATATTATTGCCAACGACGACGTCCTTGAAAAGCTGCCATCGGAATGCTGTTCACTGGAGTTAATTAAATAATAAATGCTTATCGATTTAATCCAGCTTATTGCAAATATAATTAAGGAAATACGCGCTTTCAATTTATTTGCAATTACGTCGTAAATTAAAATAAATTGGCATATTTAAGAGTTACACAAACAAACACACCAAATTGTTTATAGTTCAATCATCAAATAGTTTAACTAATCAATTTATTTCATTTAGGATAAGATCATTTGATCTCTCCAATTTGTTAGCAAATCTCATAATATTAAGCTTATAGATTTAGCTACTTAAAATCCATTTTTAATTGCAAATTTTTTTTTTGACATAACGATAATCCATTCTTGAATCTTTCCAAATTGATTATCTCAAAAATTCTTCAAATAAATCTCTTGCTTTTATCATTTTGATGTCGCTTTGTTTCCATGCCTCAAAAAACGCCGCTTTGCTAAAATAAAACTCACATTTTTAATCTTTACAAAGTTTTAAGCTCAAAATAACTAAAAATTTAAAATGATCTATTTAAACTTGTTCCCTAGATGTTTCTAAATATTAATAATTGCTCTGATTAGTTTTAGAGCTGATTTTATTTACATATACAAAATCGTTACTTTTGTTATACTCATGTCTTTCAAGTTCTCGAAGTTCTTAGTGTTACCTGATAAAAAAAATTCAACATTTTTGCTATACAAACTCAAGTATTTCATCTTTCCCAGCGCATTAAGGATTACCTTTTGCTGTTGCTGCTGGCGCACATTGCGTATGCGCAACATCAGGATTATACCACGCCCGTGCCCATACTGAAGCAGATCGACAAGCATAATGATGATGGTTCATATACTTACGGTTACGAGGCTGCCGACAAGAGTTTCAAAATCGAAACAAAGTATCCGAATGGAGAGGTCTATGGCAAATATGGCTATGTGGATGATCAGGGCAAAGTGCGCGAGATTGAGTACGGGGCGAGTAAGCGTGGCTTTGAGCCCGCTGGCAGTCACATTAATGTGCCGCCGCCGACACTAACGAACAGCAATCCCTATCCGCTGGGACCCAATGAAATAGACGATGGTCAGTACCGTGAAGATCCAGCTGTCTACTACAGGGATCAGAAGTATAATCGCCCCATTGCGGCAAGCAAGTTTAGCCTGAGCGATTTTGGTCGCGGACAGCAGCAGCAACAGCCGCAATATGCTCCGGCTCCGGCTCCGGCACCAGCACGACCCTATTACAATCCCACACCGCAGTACTATAATCCTCCTGCACCACAGCCGCGTTACTATCAGCCGCCAGCACCGCAGCCCTACTATGCACCACAACAGCAGCAGCAGCAGCCATATTCTGGCCTGCCGGAGCAACATCATCCGGCGCTGCGCAATCTGAACATCTATACGGGCTCCTACAGCATCGACTATACGGGCAGAAAGTAGACGTTGGACCCTGGTCAATATTGTGTTGGATGGCAGGCCTTTCGCCCCCTCCCAAGAGAGATAGCGACTGATGTCCGTGGACAATGTCAATTTTGTTACTGCCAAATAAATCAGTCACTCCCGATAACAATCTATATATATATATATATCTATATGTCTGTAATTAAGAGTATGTGTGTATGTATATATAAAGCGTAATAAACTGCCGAATAACCCACGATGAGTTCTATAAAATTACCACCGGACTCTTTGTTTATTCACAGCAAAATGCACCAATTTTTGGGTTCCGCTTCAATTGGAGCCGGCCCCAATCAGAGCCCAAATGAAATATCCAGCAATAATCGCGCACATTACGTCAACACTTGGCGCAGTTCGCTTATAAAAAGCGGACGGGCCCAAAGAATGATATAGAAAAAAAATGTTACCGATTTAGATACCATTAGAAACCAGGTCTGCTTGTTGTTATTGTTGTTGGTAATGCTTGTGGCTGGCCGTTTGTTTGTTGTTGCTGGAATTTGGTGCACTTATGCAATGGCCCAAAACCACTTTCAAATGCACCGCCAGAGCCACAGACAGACAGACAGCGGCCAACAACAGCAACCAGTTAGTCTGTGGGGCACTGGACAACAGCAGCACCAACCATCAGCTCCAACTGGGCATGTTTGGGTCTACGAGCATATTGTGCAGGGGCGTTTGCTGGTGTCATGCGGTTGTTAGGGGCCTGATTCGCACTGTGGGCACAAGGCAAGAATCTTATGAAAAAATGTTTGTGCCTAAAAGTGATTTGGTTAACAGTGGGTAATTGAGCAAAAATTTAATAAAAAATTGGTATACCTTACTAATTGGAAAAATCAAAATTAACGTATATTTAAAGACCAAAAACTATATATTTCAGATCAGCATTATTATCGGGCATTACTTAACGTATATCTTAGTTTTAAGCTGGTTTGATAAAGCGTGTTTTGCCCAGCAGGTTATTTATTTTGAAGTTGAGTGGATCGGAATACTATATCATATAGCTGCCATAGACACTATCAAAACTATTTCCAGATTAATTTAGGAGCTTTTGTATGCGGCTTTTAAGTTTTTCAAATAAAGTTGTTTAAGTAAAAGCTTTAATTTCGTGTTAAGTTCTATTCAAATCAGACTACTATATCATTGAGCTCGCAAAGAAAAAATCGGCTAAAATCGGAGTTATTATATTCAGACCTCTATTGTTATTCATAATACCTTATCTACAATTATAATTTAAGAGCCTCCTTATGCTACCTTTTATAAAAGTATATAAACCTTCCAGCATTCCACCGCTATATTATATAACACCCATGGCAAGTTCGAAAGTTGAGTTCTAGTGTTAAAAGCATTTTCTTTTTTGAAGATACCTTGATAAAACAGGGTATTTATTAGTTTCACTATCCTCTTAGCATTTTGGCGCAATCTAGTCAACATTCGGAGACTATGTTATAGCTGGCGTAGAACTAATAGGATAAAATTAAATTCAGATACGCTTCTTTTTTTATTAACTAAATCTTATCAATTTCAGATTACCATATCATATAGTTTTTGAGGTTTATGCAATTACGAGCTTTATGATTAACCTGGCATATCTGCAATGCCATAAGTTATGTGTCTAAGAGGGAAATTAAGCTTCGGCATGCCGAAGATAGACGAACTTTATAGTTTGTAATTATTGAAATTTCTAATTATATTATGGTTTGGTCTTTGTCATTTCACTCCACTGTGCGACTTGGAAGTTTTTGTAGGCAGCAGCACGAAGAATCAAATGCTAGTTGACTGCACCTATTAAAAATACACACCAACCGCCATACGCTACACACACAAAAACACACACACACACACACTTTATGGCAATGGAATTATTTTTGCCAGCGTTTATATAATTTTGTAGAGCAAATATTGCTGTAGCTGCTGCCATGAAAGTGAAACTTGTCTGGGCGCTGCCAGGGCGTTGGCATGCCTCAAGAATTTCCTGCACAACATTGTATGGTATTTTTATTTCTTTTTCTTTTTTTATTTTTACTGATTCTCGACAGTGCACAGCAGCTGCTGTTTGGAATCATAAGTGCGAGGCGAACAGGCATAATACGGTTTTATAAAATTTACAAGTTCAACTCTAAGGAAAAGCGCACAAATATCGAAATAAATAAATGCATTCAAAAAGGTTTTACATCAAAATAAATTCATTTTTATTTTATTTTTCTCTTCAAATATTTGATCACTGGAAAACTTTAAAAATAGTTAAGCTGGAATTGAGAAAACAAAAAACTATTTCAGATTAATAGCTGACAGGCTTTAAATGCAAATTTAGGCGCCTGTAAATCTCGTTAGAGAACTGAAATGTGTTTCGTTTCAAGTGTTTAAAAGTCAATGGTAAACAAACTGAGTAGAGAAGTTAATATTTTGTTACATATAAACTTTATATATGGATTCTGTAAATTACTGAGAGACCTTACATGGAAAGGCGCTTCAAATATTTTAAAAATATATTTTTAGCCACATATAGAATCTATTATAGCCAATTCAAGCTTAATTGCAATAATTAAACGATATCTTTACCTTTTCAATTATTTTCATTTTGAAATAACAGACAATGTTTTGTGTTTTCGATTACATACAAAGAGCTGTAATTGATTCCGTAGTCCGTTATAGCATACGCAGATATTTTAAGGAATTTAATCGCAATTTATGACCTTCACTGTGCGTAGATATGCGCCCAAGTTCAGGTGCACACGCAGCTTAAAACTACCTAGCTCTATCCCTGTTCCACTCATGGTATTACCTGGTCTATATGTAAAAACCAGTCTAGACCTGAAGCCGCACTCAATACGCATAGTGTCAGAACAATTGACGCAGCAACTGCGTCATGGGTCAGACTCAAGAGTTGTTGTTTTTTGTTTATTTTTTTTTTTTTTTGGTTTTGGTTTCGTTTCCTAGTGCGCTGGGCATTGCAATTCCGCCAACAAGTTTAACTAACCCAAGGCATATATCTGTATCCCACAGATACAAGCAGGCACACATTTGTATCTTGTAGCTGCAACAATAACGGTGACTCGCTCTGTCATTACAAGTAATTCCAACGCAACGGCAAGGCCATGTCCACTCTGTGTGTGTGCGTGTGTGTGCACTGGAGCAGCTTTCAATTCTGTAAGCTATTTGGTCTGCCAGTGCAAATAACATGCCCTTGCCGCGACCACATGACGTTCCTATCCCCCTCACTTTGTTCATTTACATGCAGCACAAAACGACAACACAAATCAACGGAAATGTTGGAATTACGCATACGCACAGTTGCCAGGCAGCCGGAGGCAAATGGACAATCAATTTGTGACCACTTGATGAGGCAATCTGCTGCTATTTATATTTGATAAGAATAGAGAACTAAGCCAGATATCACAGACAATAATACCTTTGGAGATCTTTGAAATCCAGGTGAATATATAAGAACTGTTTTCAATAGCAAACAGTTTTGCTAATTAAACTTTAATTTTATTTAGTTATTAAGTGTTTTCCTAAATATGTGTAAAATGTGAACATTTAATATAAAAAAAATATTTTTAGATTTTCTTTGGTTTGAAGATTTAGATTTACGTTCAACGAGTTTTGAGAACATATATTTTATCCTAAAGATAGAATACCTGAGATTAAACTTTGTTTTAGGAAACAGATTGGATGTGGAAGTTGTCTGGGTTCAAAAACTTATTTAAGATTTTTAATATAGTCCAAAGTGTAGATATTTTTCCTACGGTTCACTATTCCTTAAAATTTAACTTCATGTTCTTTTACTTTAAAAATAAAGCAATTTTTCAAGTTCACAATTGTGAACACTTTTGCGTATTTTATTTGAGAATCTGTTTTTAATTCTTTGTTTTTGAATATGACAAAATTATATTAAGATAAATTTTTTTTGTTATTATTATTTCAAATATCTCTTTGTTTTTAGTTTAAGAATATGCTTTTTGGTTTACAAATCATGCCAACAATTGGTTATTTGCAATTGCCCAACATGAGCTATTTTTATACCAATCTTTTTTCGAGTTAACTTAACTTTAAATTCATTCCATATTGTCGGCTCATTCCTCATTCACACACTCATTCATTAGCTGTGCCGCCTGTCGATTTAAGCAATTTTTCACATTTATGGAGCTCGCACTTTTGATTAATTGTGTCTCAATGAGCTTTGTTTGATGTATTTTCGGTCGTTTTATAGCGTGCGAGTTTTAGGAGAAGTATCTGCACTGCTTTTGGCTGTGAAGGCAATTTATTAAATTGTTGGCTAAGTGAATGGGTAGAGGCTGCTTTCTAGCGATAAGGTAAGGGGCTGTTAGTTATATATATATATATATTTATTTATTGAAGTATTTGGATCGTTGTGGGCTCGAGCTACAGGCTCTAGTAGTTATATGAATTTACTGCTCCCTGTGCTTCGAACCGGATCCTTCATGGCAAGCTGCTTGAATTGTCTGTGTCAGTTTATCAAACTCTCTCAACTAACTAGAACCGCTTGGCTAATCATATATTTGATTTAAACATATTATTACTCATTATAAATAAGTTTATTCATCATGTAATTTCAATTAATTCAAGAATTTAAATTGATGAGATTAAATATTTGGATATAAAACACATCTAATCTCAATCTATGAGTTTTGCAGCGCCAACCACTTCTTGGCCTTTCCAGTTTTTGTGGTGGTTGCGGTGGCGCGAAAAAGCTCACTGAAAAGCACAGAGAGAACCACACAAGAGGCAAACTTGCCCAAGCTGCCACTTCTGCTCACTGCGGTGTGTGTGAGTGTTTGTGTGTGTATCTAGTGTGTGCATGTGTTGTTGTTGCTGCGATTATAGTTGGTCTCTGTCCTTTTGCGCATGCGCCGCCGACTCGTTGGTGAAGTTTTGTTTGTTGGTGTTGGATCCATTGGTATGGAAAAGGTTTTCCTCTGGCCAGAAGCGCGGTATATAAAGCGAAATACAACAACTTGGGCGGCTCAGTTGCTGTCGGTCTCAAGTTAATGTTGGCGCACCGCTAAACGTGATTAATAATAAAAAAAAATAAATAAAAAAATCAACAACTTCAGTTTCAGTTTCAAGTCCCGGTTCATTAGATCAATTGAAAGTGATTTTTGGTGCCATTGTTGTTGCTGCTTTTTGGGGCTGGGTTGTTGCCAGCGAAGGTCTTTTGCAATTAAATCCGTTTAAACGCTACGAAATAGCTGTGAACAAAGCAAAACGCCAGCTGAAATGAAAGTGGTAGGTTCCAGAGAATGTTGTGCAAATACTGACAATGGGCACTGTAACAGCCACTACATGCTGCACTTGGCAAAGGTTAAAGTTGAGCCACAATGCGTGGCAAGCCAGGCCAATCAAATGCAGTTAGTTGTAATGCCTGTCTGGCTGGTTACGTCATACGCCTTATAGACAGTGCCGTGTACTGTGTGAAAATATCGCATAATTTGCTATGCAAATCGAGTCAAACCGTTAATTTTGCTCTCTAACCAGATAGTCGAGCAATCGCTCGATTTTGTGCACCCAATTTGGTAACTGGATTTTGTTGTACTTTTCTATACCCATTGGAAATTAGATGCAAAAGGGTATATTGGTTTAGCGCATAAGTAAGTAACAGGCAGAAGGAGTCATTTGAGATCTCTTGAGGTATATGGACTTTTAATCAGTCCATCTCTCTGTCTACCTAAAGAGAGTTTAAGTGTAATTATATATTTTTTGTTGTTAATACTTCCTGTTCCTGTAATATCGATAAATATCGATTCCTCCTCATTACATTATGGTAGATGAGAGTAGATCCTTGCGTATTGGAATATAAAGACAGTTTGGTTTCCCCTAAAGTTGAGCTAAGGGAAACAGAAGAAAAACCCCTGCGTGAAGTGTACGGAAAGCTCGTGTGTGTATGGATGCTTTTGCTTATACGAAATGTTTTTGAATGCCAGTGACTGCAACTCGGCTTCTCGGTTACTTAGGGTATTTACTATTCGTGCATTCTTGTCGATTCGTTTCGACAAGCGTTTCGATTCCAACACATAATTTATGAGCTAGAGCCCCAGCTGTCGACGTGTGTCTCGTAATTGCGTTGAATTCTATTGGAAAAAAAAAATGGTTGCAGGAACTTCAATTTCAGAAAAAGTAGCGCTAACAAGCGCACTTCAGACTGCGATGCCAACGTGCTTCTAAAACAATCTCCAAAACCCGCCCTCTCACAAGCCCCTCTTGCGCAGAGCGCAAATATCAAAGGCAACTCCAAATGCAGTTCACACGCTGCGATTCGCAGCCAGCTTTTACGGTCAGTTGCTGTCAACAAAAAAAAAAGAAAAAAAACTGCAGAAAAATTGGCATCAACTGAAAACATTGGCTACAGTAGCTGCTACTGCTCTGCAGCTACTGCCGCTGCAATTTGGTCCAGCGTCCATGTCCATGCCAGCGGCAGATTGTCCAACAGCTTCACAACTCCGTGAGCCAAGGCTATGGCATATGCCTGACATATGGAGCTTCAGTGAAAGGTTTGCCAGACAAAAGCGTAGTCGACTTTGAATGGGAATGGAGCATACGTCTGTACGGTGTCTTGTTAAAGACCAAACGTCCATTGAATCCGTCTACAGTTGGGCGAATTTGTGTGTCTGTTGCTCTAATTTGGTTAGCCAGTACAAGAGCCGCAATCCGTGCGAATCTTGTCAGCCAAAATCTGTCAAACAACCGTCAAAGAAATAGTCAATCTGATATACCTTAGAAAGTAGTGGAGTATAAATAGTAGATCTTATTTAACATACTGCAATATTTTTATGAGATAAATCAACAGAGTCTCTGAACACAAATAATTTGTTAAGATAAACTTATGCTACTACTGATGAATATATAGTCTTACCTGGCATGAAACTCTGATGTCGATTTTTACGGCTAATATAGATGCCTTGGCAGGGCAGGGTATTACCTCATTAAAATGACAATTTGCTTATATAGAAACAAACGACTTAGACTTCATAAATTAATTAAATTAACCAAATTTGTTGATTACCCTCAGAGCATATTTATAATTAAAGGGTATAACAACAGCTTAACTGCATAGCTACAAATAAATAACTGTTACCTTGCTTTTGTTTTTTGTTCAATACATTTCTCATCTATATCTTCATAATACCCTTTATACTCATTTCACATTAACAGGGTATAGCTAAAATTTAATTCCATTTCTACAGGGTATAATAATAGCTGAAGTTAGTTAGTTACAGACTAGAAGCTGTTTCTAGCCAATGTCTTGTCTTAGCAACCCCATTTATAATTTTTAATGGCTACAGGGTATAGCAACAGCAGTTGAATGTCGGCTACTTTGGGGTACACCAATACCTCAAATTTATGCTTGACAGGATATAAGACCCCAACTCCTTGGTTGACTGGCTAGATCAGAGAATTTAAAATGTAACACTATGCTTTATTTTTATGCATATTGGCTATGCTGTGCTGTTGGTATACCCTGAGAGTATAATGTAGTAAAAACGGGATGCACAACTTACAAAAAATGCTCCTTTTAGCCTGAAACATACTTTTTCCTAAACCTTTTAAAATGTACAATCCATGATAACTCAAATGGAAAGGTTACTTTTCTTAGTCTCTCGCATAAGCTAGCACAACTCGTGCATACTCGTTACACCAATTAAATGTTTACAGGGTATATGAATCACACAACCTCGTAGTCAAGCGTTTGGTACGCTTGTCAAGCTGTAGACTGACAGTCTTCACTTGGCCCCCCTCTTTCCTCCCACTGCCTGCGGCTTTTGTAATTTCTTTAGCATTTGCATGCTTGAGATGCATCTTTCAGATACTTGTGCAACATATCACCGATTGGCATGTGTGTGGGAAATTTTCCTTTTGCATCTTCTACTCGCTGCATCGAGTGGAATTCCCGCAGTTGGGCATAATTTGTGTGCACTCGAATTATTTAACCAAATAGCAACAACAACGCGTGGGAGTTGCAACTGGGAAAAATGAAAAATTACAGAAAAAACTTTTCCATGCATTTCACCTGTGGATATTCAATTAAACTTTTGCCCATTGGCTGTGGCCATACGTCGGCATATCGCGTGTCGCTTGGGCTTTTGGCTTGCGGCATACCTTATGCCACGTAGTCGTATCTATTTGTCGCCATCGGTTCCTGCTTGGCATTGAGGGCGTCCCAGTCACAATGACAAGCGTCTCGATACCGCAGCCGGTGTCATTGGCCAGTGGGCAAAAAAAAATATATTTATATATATTATAAAAAGTGAAAGGTAGCCTGACTCAAGACTTTTGTAGACCTCAAACCGTGGCATATTCTGTGCACTGTCAAGGTGTACGGGCTACTCATAGTGGCAGCTGCTTTGTCTGGCAATTAGCAAACCGGTTGCCATTTGAGTGCGATAATCTCACGTTCTCCTCAATTTCCAGCTACAAAGTTTACTGTTAATCGGCTGTCTGCTTGGCAGCCTAGTCAGCGCTCAGGACTATCAGGATTACCAGCCGAGTGCACCACGAGCGGCGCCTCATAGACTGCATTCCAGCGCACAGGAGGAGACGCGTCCCACGCCTGTGCCCATACTCAAGCAGATCAACAAGTGAGCTTTTCTATTTGAAATATATACAACTATATGTGTTGACTGATTGAATGATTGACTGGACTGACTGAATGGCCGATAGTATATGCTAACTGACTGAATGATGGATTGACTGGTTGACTGATTAATCAAATGACTGTGTGACTGGTGGACTGACGTACTAATTGACTGGCTGGCTGACTGACTGAGTGATTGACTGACTGACTGACTGAAGGGCTGGCTAGTGGACCACATAACTTAAGAACTGCCTGCTTGTTGGATTGACTATATGACTGAATTATTAGCTGACTGATTGATTGATAATCAAGCTTGTAAGTGTTTTTGTGCAATACTTAACCCTTGGGCTGTAAGTGATCACTTTCCTTGTTGCCTTTTTAGTTAAAAACTGTTAACAATTGTTTATATGAAATCTCTTTTTTTTCCAGGCACAATGAGGATGGCTCCTATACGTACGGCTATGAGGGCGCCGATGGTTCCTTTAAGATCGAAACGAAGCTGGCCACGGGCGAAGTGAAGGGCAAGTATGGTTATGTTGATGCCGATGGCAAGGTGCGCGTCGTTGAGTATGGCGCCAACAAGTATGGCTTCCAGCCCTCGGGCGAGGGCATCACCGTAGCACCACCCACGCTGGTCGATGAGTCCACAAAGGAAGAGCCCGACTACGAGGACGAGCCTGTCCAACGACCCCAGCGCCCCTATGTAAGTTTAGTAAATCTGCTCGATTCACTTGACTTTAAGGTCTGCTTGCCCCACAGCGCGTGCAACGTCCGCAGCAACAGCAGCAGCATCAGCCACGCCCACAGCCCCCACGTCCACAGCCGCAGCCACAGCCACAGCCACAGTATGTGCAGTATGAGGAGGAGGAAGCGGAGCCGCAGCGTCGTGTGCAATACGCACCCCAACCACAGCCGTCGGTGGGTCCAGCACCCCCCCGTCTCCAAGTGCCTGGCGCTCAGCGCACCACTGATGTGCTCTACTCGCCGTTACAGCGTCCCGCCCGCCCCGAGCCTGATTACACGCAGTCGCAGAGCTTCGGCGAAGGCCCCTCCAATGTGCGCATTTCCCGGCCTGTCTATGCGCTGCCTCCCGCCTCGCCGGCGCCCAGCAGCGCACGCGCCCAGGGCTTCCTGGCACCCGCCTCGGGTGGTCGTCCGCTCCTAGAGCCCGTGCACTTCGGACCCAGCCAGGGTGCCGGTGCACAGCCTGTGCAGCAGCCACAGCAACAGCCACAGCGCAGCTACCAGCCGCAGGCCCAGGGTCGCATTGGAGGTGGCGGCGGGGGCAGCCTTCTGGATCAACTGGCGCGCGATTATGCCCTGCCCCAGGGCAATGCTCAGCCGCTGCATGACATTACCTTTGGCTATTACTAGAAGTGAACTGAAGAACTGGTATTGGGTAGTTAGGCGGCGCATTGGCCGCTCCTTTGAGTCAGGTGCATATACAACGATAATCGTATAGTTCCCCTCCTTCCCCTACCCAAGCTCTTTTTACATTTCTGTTCCAACTATTCGCCAGTGATTTCTTGCTTCTAGGTTCTAGAATCTTTAATCTATATGTATATTCCATTCGTTTTCTACTTAATAAAAAATCAAACAAGTTTTTGTCCTAATTTTGGGTGAAATCTCTCATTTTTTTATATAACGACAGGTTAAGTTTTAACCTCAAGTTGAATAAAAGCCTTTTGCTATATAAAAGGCAAATGAGGTAAGGGATCAAAGTATTTTGTTTTCTTAAATTTTATATATTGAAAAATGCAAGTACTTCCTATTTTCAATTGTTATAATTTGTATACGTTTATTCGTTAAGAAATTGAAAAGGGACAGTTTTAAGGCTTGAAATATATTTATGTAGAGTCAGAAAGTTACCTTAAGATTTAAAGTTTTTTTTTTTGGTAGTTTTACTTATGATAAAAATTGGTATACTTTTAGGAAGAATGAAAATGTTACGAAAATCTTCAACATGCATACAAAAATGAAACGTAGAATATGCCTAGAATAAATGGAGAATGGAAAATATAGAGAAATGTATTTGGCATATATTATTTAAATATTATCGGAAGCTTCTCAAAGAGACGGCAGTCTCTCTCTACAGACAATTGAAACTTGCATAGCATACTTTTAGGCGTTACATAAAATTTTAACAAATTTTTTTATAGTGTTGTTCAACGATTATTTATTTGTAATATTAATATTTATTATAATAACTTTAAATACTTAACAGTAAGATAGAAAATTTCGATATTAGTTCGCAGCCAATAGTTTGTTTTTGTGTGTAGGAGTTGAGAATCGTCTAAGCTAAAGATGAAGTGTGTAGAAAGGCGTTTTGCTAAATCTATAGAATCGAAAGTGGTTGTTAACAGAATGGGCGTGGTCCACAGTTAACGCCCTTGGGCAGGTTGAGGGCTGGAAGAGCTGGTTCCACGTAACGACTACTGCAGATACACTGTAAAGAGAGCGTCAGGTCAGATGTGTTTTGATTGAGTAGAAAGCTGTGACAGCCGGTTGCCAGGTGGTTGTTGGTGTTGGGGATGTTGGAAAATGGGCGTGGTGGTGCAGTGTTGGGATATACATAAAAGCAGTGCAAACAGAGTGAACAAGAGCTGTGGTGCTATAGATGCATGCCGTGTGCATTGGTTTTCAAACTCGTTTATTGCTGCTCGAGCTTCGAGTTCCATAAATATATGTAAATATATATAAATTGACTACGCTGGAGCTTTTGGAAATTTTAGATAACATAAATAAATAAGGTTAGGATGAACTATAGTTAAATGCTGCATATGACTTAGTGGACTATTTAACTAGTGTTGAGCCAGTCCAGCGCTGCCTACGACTCCAGCAGGCGATTGAACATTAGCGGATCCTGTATGTCGTAGTCCTGCACCCGGGACATGGATGTGGCGCCCAGTGGTCGCTTGGCTGCCACATGACGTCGCACCTTATAGCCGCCGCTGTAACTGGGCCTGGGTGGTGCTGGCGGTGCACTGTAGACATATTTGGATTTCTGCACCACTGGCGGCAGATACTGGAATGGCGACACCTTGTGCACCTGCTTTTCAATGGAGTAGCTGGTGGATCCACTGCTGCTGGGTCCCTTGCGCTTGGCCACCTCCAGGGCGGCTATTATGGGCGACAAATCTCTGAGCGCATTGCTCTTGCTCGCATGATAGTTCTCCACTTTGTACTCGTTGTTGGACGCGACCGGCGGTGCCGCTGGCGGCTGTGGTGGGTAATCGTAGCCCTCGTTGGGATGCTTCTGTATGTATGCCTCCTCCGCTGTTTGCGGCCGTTTGGCCATCTGATGATAGATATCGGCGGCTCCCTGGCTAGGTGGCGTATATGCCGCTGTGATGGATTCCGTGTGCGACAGGGATTCCAGTGTGCCCAGATTGTTGGGCAATGGAACACCGTAGCTGTTGTACAGATCGGCCAGCTCCACATGGGACCCACTGGCCACTTGATTCGTATCCAGCGCCACTGTCTTGGATGCGGTATATTCCGTTTTGCCATTCGGCAGCATGCTCAAAATCTCCTGCAGCTGCAGTGCCGCCCTGCGCGCCTCCTCATCCGAAAGTTTCTTGTTGCGTCCATAGACGTTGAAGTCGTCGGTTCCGGCGGTTGGCACTGCGTCCGTGGTTTGGTTTGAACGGTGGTGTCGGTGGTGTACGTGTTTATTTGTGTGTGTTTGTTGTGGTTTTTGTTGTTGTTGTTGTTGTTGTGGTTGTTGTGTATGCAATGAGTGAGATTTTATTAGATTTACCAATTAAATATTTGATTTGGATCGTTAAAGTTTCTATTTACATTTTGTTGGCATTTGACTGGCTTTTTTGTGAGTGTGAGTTTGTGTGTGTGTGCGTGTGTGTGTATGAGATGAGTTTTGGGCTTCGATAGAGTTTTGTACAGATGTTCATGTTTTATTTAAGTTTTAGTTATTATGATAAGTTTCTATGCCCTTGCAGCAAGCTTTATATTTGATTCATATAGGCAAAAAAAGCCGCTGGCTCGAATCACAAGCTAGATGTCTATACACAAAACTTTAGCGAAGGACTTCGTAGCCAGTGCTATTTTAACGTTTTTTTTAATAGTTTACAACTATAATCAGTTTAACTATAAATTATAACAGTTTAGCAGTCCTCGGTAGATGAAGAACTCAAAAACGAAAAACCGGTTTCTCTGAATTTAAAACTATATACAATATGTTTATTAATATTGATTAATAAGTTATTCATACACGTGGTTTTCTAGTGCAAAGAATAACTTTTCCTAATTTTGCTCTAGGCAAGAGTTGCTTTTTTGTCAGGCTCTTTACCCACAAGAAAACACTCTTTAACTACGGACCATTATATCTTTAAGCTTCTATCGAAAGATCGGTCAATATTTTTTGAATATTTGCTGTTAGTATATATTACAATTTTGAGCCGTCTGCAAGGATATTTAATTTTCGGTATACCGAAAGCAATTACTCTCTCGTGCCTTTTTTTTTGTATATTTTGGTTTTAGTTGAACGTTTCGATTAAGTTGAATAACAATATGCTAGTACTTAAAATTGATACATGAATTAATATATCTATAAAATGCAAATAAATATATAATTATTATTTTTGATAGTTGTTTTTTTCAGGGCTTAGGCTAGACCATATTATTGGTTTTTAGCCGTTTTATAGCTAAATATATACACATAACATTAAGTATGCGACATGTTGTCGCTTTTAATGACGCTTGGAATGTCATGAGTGCTAAGGTTGGGCTATATACACACACATATAAATAATAAAATATGTACAAAAGTAATAAATGATATATTGAAGTAGAAATGATTGTTACTAACGCTTACTTATTATTATTTTTATGTACATAAAAAACAATAAACGCTACTTTTTGGCCGCTTGCGCAATGCCATTTAATTTGTGTAAGCCGCGATTGAAACTGAAAGTTAAAGCCAAACACAAGTGTGTCATCGAAGTAAACACGCTGCTTGGCATACGGGTTAAAGAGTGCTGCACGATAGATTTAGATACACTGTGCTTGAATCAGGTACGAATACTGACTTAGAACCTGAATATCAGTATTCTTCAACAGTATTCTTTATATGGAATTAAAAAGGTTCAGTAATTGAAATCAAATTATGTCAGATCTATTTCAACATAAACAATCTGAAAGTAGTTTGATATCACAAAATCAATTCTTAATTGTCCCAAAGCTAAGCAATATTCATTAGGTAAGAAAATGGTTAGAATAAATAATTTCAGAATTTAAAAAAATAACGTACTTTTATCAAGTATTTTCTGCTTAACTTAAGTACGAGTCTATGTAACTTTTTTCGGTGCAGAGATTTAGAATATGAGTGTTTACAGATCTATGTTTGGAGCACAAATTTAACTAAAAATATATTCAGTGCAAGCAATTCAAAAGGAGTCCAATAAAAAGCAACCCAATTTATTAATTATTTTCAAGAAATAAAATTAAATACGATTAATTTCACTACACAAAATATGTGAAGGGATTTGTGGCACTTCAATTTTAACTACTTTTCTTTAAAGACAATCTGACAAGCTGAGCAATTTTCAGCTTAAATTGAGCTGTGCTACGCTTAAAAGTGCTAAACTTCAGAATTTCAAAATATAAGCCTCGGATTATGGGATATTTCTAGTATAATGAGTAAAAAGTAAGAGAGTTTAAAGCTTAAGAAACTGTGATTGCGAATTTAAATGCGAGATGTATGATTTTTTTGTCTAGTGTAGAGTATTGATATAATGTAAATCAATTTACAAATTAAACTAAACTTAATTTTTTACATGAATCAAGCCAAAAAAAACAATCAAGTTTAAAATTTTGATATTGCAAAAATTTAAGTATCAAGAGACTGTCAAACTAATGCGAATTCTTTAATTTTTTCCAGTGTAGAGTATTGGGGAAGCTGTTTTTTTAAATCTACGTTGGGTTGTTAAGTTGTGTATTTACAGTTGTGTCAGACAAATTATGAGCACTTGATGCTTTCACTTTTTATCTGTTTGGGTATGCACGGAAGTGAGACCTCGTTAGAGCCAGCTGCCGGTGGCGCTGGTGGTGCGGTGGTTAACAACAGTGGTTGATGTTTAGCGAATGACTGGACAACGCCTTGTCATTGTTATTGGTATTAAAATGATTGTGAGCGACTGTGGGGTGAACTTTTCGCTTATGGGCGATGAGTGAGAGGATACGAAATATTTACATAGGGGATGAGGTATATACAGTTCGATTGGGTTAGATTGATTTGCAGACTACGCACCATCTTGTCCATAGGCGGAGGGCAGATAGTTGCTCTGGGGCGCCTCGAATGCCGCATGGCCAATGCTGAATGGCGCACCGCCGCTGCCGCCGCCGCCATAGTTGGAGCCAGCCGGTGGCAGATATTGATGTGTGGCGCTGCTAAATGTTGGCGGCTTCGATGGAGGCCCGTAGTTGGCATGTCCCGTCGGTATCTCATATGTGGTGATGGCTGCAACAAGATACAAAAGTGTGTGTGTGTAGTTGTGTGTGTTTGTGTGTGTGTTAGTGAGCAGGCATGTGGCAAAGTCAAAACAAACCGAAATAGGCTAAAGCATGCGAGACACGGCCAAAAACCGGGCATAGGCCGTGCCGCCAGAGAAAATGAAAGTGGAAAAATGCTGCAGGGGTCAACGCACGGTACCATTTGCAATTGCTATGGCCAACTAGTTGGCTGTTGGCAGTTGGCAGTGGGCAGCATTGGGAGTCGCCTCTTCCTCTTCGAGCAGCTTGTTAAACCTTTCAATGTTATGTTGCGAGCGATTTAATTATAATATAGACGTACATATATATATATATATAGTTCAACAGCCGATGGACAATAAATGCGTATGCGTTAGCGAGTTACATAATGACCTTAGTTTACATTTCACGGTCCGCTCGAATTGTGGGGAGGGGGTCAGAAGACAAGAAAATTGATGTTTTGCAGCAGCTGGCGGGCATACTCACTCTCTGAATGGAGCACGGGTCCCGGCGCCGAGGAAGCATGCTTGCTGCCGCTGCTGCCACTGGATGAGGCGCCCGACAAGGAGCTCAGCTTGGCAAATGGATGTACATAGCCGCCGCCGCCGGCGTGGCTTGTGGCATAGGTCTGTGAATTGATGTGTGCCGAATTGATGATGGATTTGCCCACATCGGTGACCTTGTCGCCGGAAGCGGCCACCAGATTGCCGCTAGCGCTCAACGCATAGCCGCTGCCCTTGATCAGTTGACCTTTGAGTGCAGTGACGCCGCCCGTGATGGCCTTGACTGCCTGGAAGATGGTGTTCAGCACGGATTTCTTGAACGACCAAGGATCATAGTCCACCGAGTTACCCTGCAATTAAATGCTTAAGTAACTGCCGAATCAATCTGGAGCCGTGGCCAACTTACGTGCACGACAACCTCGTGGGATTTGTAGCTATCGCCGCCGCTGCTGCCGCCGGAGCTGCCCGAGGCAATCGAGGCGGATGCCTGTCCTATGCTGCTCAACAGGCCGGACTTCAGATGCGCCACATAGTCAAAGCTGCCGGACCGTTTGGCTATCTGTGATTCCTTTACGCTCTCGCCCTGCTCATTGTCCAGATCTGTGTCCTCCAGTGATAGCGATTTGTCAGCCGCTGTGCCGCTAGCAGCCGGATAGGCGTGGCTGAGCAGTGGCAGCAACAGGCACAGGCAAAGTAGCTGCAACAGGGTAGGGGAGAGCATTAAGTGGCAGCTTATGTAATCATCAGCCATTAGTTAAAACATAATTTGGCTTTTCACTGAATTCAATTGCCAAAAAGTCAGTCGCGTTGCATCATTGCAGGCAGCGTTGCATGCGGCATGTGGCATGTGGCAGCCATTAGCCTGTTGCAGCCATGCATTCATTTGTCAACTGGCACACACACACACTCGCACACACATGCACAGCTGCCAAAAATTTATTATGCAGTTCACATCATACTCATAATAGCATTCACAAGACGAGTTTTTGAGCACTTGCTGTGGTCACAGCTGAGCGAATTTTGACGCAATTGCCACATATTAGGCGGGCGGGGCGTGGCGTGGGCTTTGTCTGCCACGCCCGGGCGCCTGCCGAGCGCTTTACAACTGTTTCATGGACCATCAAGCAATTTGATTAGACCTGATCTGAATGGCTTCATTTGCCTAAATGCTAAATCAATGAATACGTTAATTATATAGACAGAATCAAACAGAACGTATTATTAGTTAAATGTCTTTATTTCCTTTTGAGTTGTCATCAGTTATCTACGGGCAAATATTATTTACATATCTCTTATATCAAAGCCAAACTTGAATTGCGTAAGAAATCTTCAGCCAGCTGTGAACCAAACTGGTTTAAGCCTATAAACTAACTTTTTTTTTTTATTATGAAACGAATCTTAAGCCACAGCAGTTGCAAATAAAAAAGAAATTAGTTTGGGTGGTCTAGTCGGGTGCGTGCGACTAGGATATACAAGCATTTAAAGACTGCTTCTGTATGGGAAATTTATTCCTGGTTTATTTAGGATCTTAAAGTGCCATCTTTATACAATTCTGAAAACTTGAATAGGGTATAGAACACTGTGCATATACCGAAGCGCAAGGATCTACCCTTAAAAATGAGAGTTTCCTTGTTTTTGGGGGAAGTTGGTGAAGGTATTGAAAAAGTGAAATATTTATAATCTGTGTAGACTTTACAAGAACTTTCCTACAAGGTTTGGGGTATCTAGCTTTTATACTTATCGAGTTATCTCAAAATCGATATTAATCGATATTTCGAAATATTTCGAGGCGAAATCGATAAACTAATTCCGTAAAGCACCTAGTTAAAATCTTGGTTTTTTTATTATGGAAAATCAGGCTTACGAGCCACAGCTTAAGAGGAATAGGTACGAATCGCAAAGTGAATCAACAAATATATGTATTTTTTATGGCCCTGATGGTCAAAACTATAAAATAGAAGCATTATTGATCAAATATTATAAGGTAATATGTATTGCATATGAGATCCCAACTGAACTTGAAATTAAAAATGTTGCAAAAATATGTATACTTCCATTCAAAGCGCATAATCTGAATAGATGTATATATTTGCGATTTTAACTTTTGATCCATTCAAATATATATTCAAAACGCATAACATAAATACATCAATATATGACATTGACTTTTGATCCATATAAAAAACTGGGTGAACTGTTGGGCAATAATTTGCAAGGCACGCGTTGAATTATTATAAATGTTTCGGTTGAAAAAGATCAGTTTTGTTGAAGCGAATTTGGGTCGCGTAGCACTTGAGAAATGCAGACAATTAGTGTCGAGTATTGGATATATATGTACATATATTTATTATGACAAGTGCCTTTTCTTTTGCTCTATTTTGGGATTGCCCTTGCGGAACCGCCCTCGAAAAACAAACAAAAACCTTTTCTTTCCCCCACTCAATGGCAGGTGATTTGTGAAGTCCATAAATGATATTGGGCGCAGAGAGTTTGCTTTTGCCTTTAAGCCTAATTGCTTTAGCCCTCGCCGTGCGTAATTGGTAATACCATTTGCATACAAATGCACAAATTAAATACCAAACGCACTCTATAGAAGCCTCGGCCAGGGTCTGGACTTGGAGCTGACTAGTGTATATTAATAATGCCCGCGTTTGCAACCATTCAAATTGGCTTTTCGTTGTTGCAATGTTTATTAATATTTTTTTAAAATTTAATTTAATTGCATTTGTTTTATGTGCTATAACGATTTTTTTTGTTATGTGGTACGCAACGTGGTAATTAATAAAATTCCAATCAGTAGACGGCCAACATTTCATAACCGGTTGCAAATAAAGGCAAATTGCATTTGGTTAATGATATTTTATTATTTCTTCTTTTTTGTTTGGCCAACTTAATTGTCTCGGATCAATGGCATATTGAACTCCATGTTGGCCAATCCACTTGGCCAAGACTCTCTTATTTATTTAAGCCAAGAGAGCGCTTCGTATTTGTGTGCCGTCATTGTTTGGCGAATGAGTGTTAACTGAGTGTGTTTCGAATGAGTCGAAGAGAGTGAAAGTGTTGCCGGCTGTTGCTTCTTCATATATATTGTCGTCGTCATTGTGGTTGTCGTTGTTGTTGTGTGGCTTTCAATTTGCATGTTGCTCAATTGTTAACAATATGAAAATATTTTGTTTATATGCGCGCACAGTACTCACGTAGACGTCGTTCGGTTATATCCACTAATTGCGGTAGGTTCAGTTTCGATACACTTGCTGTGGCCATTTTAATTATGTCATGCTGCTTGTTCATTTATTCATAATATCACTTACGAGCTTATCTCAAATAAATTTGTGTCTACTAATAGCATTAACATTTTATGTAAAAATTAGTGTACAGCAAAATGTAGCACTCTAAAATTCAAAATATATTTTTTAAATAATATTTCCAAAAAAATTGTCTAATTGTCTATGTACTGTTAGAGGCCCGACGCTATAGTTTGACCTGAGATATAAAAATATCGAGCCTTACATCCGTTTTAATAAATAAAAACAAATCTTTATATCTCAACTTTTTTCGTATGTCAATCTTAAGCTCTTTTGAAATTCTTTTTTAAATAGGTTTTGAATATTTCTTGATCATGTCAAGACTGACTGGGAGCTGATTTGTACAGGATTTTGTAATTATATAATTTTTATTTAAACATTGCTTAACTTCATCTACGAAACAAAAGAGCACCGTGGTTTCAAAAACGTTATTCAAAACTTGATATATATTTTTTGAAAGCTTTTTTACAACTAGCTCATAAATGTTTTATATATTGTATTATATTGTATTTATTTATATACACGGCAATTGTTTGGCAACTAAATGAATAAATTAATAACAGAGAAATCGGGCTAATAGTAGGCAGTGAATATTATTATTATTATTATGAAGAGCATTTGCAACTCTAAAAGTATGCTTATTTTACATAACAATTCAGATAACTAGCTGAGCTCTGCCAGAAAATTAGACGAGTATTTCATACTCGGGGATAATTTGGGCATATATGTACCTGGTTGGCAAGTGTAAAAAATGAATAGAATAGATTCTAGGCGCTATAAATTAGATTGCGCGACTTTTTTAAGAGTTTAAATATTTTAAATATTATAGATAAGCAAAGGATTTGTCGTCATCGTGCGGTTTTGAGCACTATATAATGTAGCTGTCATAGAAGCGATAAGGTCAGAAAATAAGTTTCTTTTCAATTTGTATTCTTCTTTTAATCAAACTTAAGAGTAGTACCATACTCTTCGCATTTAAGATAGATCAACAATCGATTACTCCATTTAAGGTATCACACCATATATCTCTATAGGATGAATTTGCCGAAAAGGGATGTGCTCTGGGTGAGATTAAAGATTTTTCTAAGCTAGACAACTGGGAGCATCACCAGTCTGCCATTCAGCCATTTATCTACAAGGGTATTATATATTCGGCTTGTCAAAGAGAGTCATTCTGTCTGTTTTTTTCGTAATACGCGCTTAAATTGTCTTACCATGCGGCTTCTGTGCTTGGCACATGTGCTTATTCATTCGTTTAAGTCGTTTGCTTTGCTCAGATATTCGCAACATTTTAGGCAAATTTCTACACAACTTTTTCGAAAGCCGCAACATTGACGACAACAATAATAATAATAAAAACAACAACATGAAAGACTAGACAACGTCTGACATAATAATTATGCATGACATTTTGACTTCGCACTCATTCAACTGGTCCGCATTTCTGGCGATTGGCTACTGACATAATCTTAAGCGTTGAACTTTTGAGTGTATTCACAAATATATTCACAATTTGTGCTCGAGTGTGTGCGTGTGAATTTGAGTTGTAGCAGTATCAAATGCATTTCATGCATCAACGACCAGGGGCAGATGCCTCAGGCGCATTTTGGGCTTTGTTGCGTTACGCTGGCTTATATAATCGAATTAAATTTTGTATCTCATGGATGCGCTCTCCTATGTTTGTTTGGCTAATAAAGCGCAGCTGAAGCGCGAAACAAGTTTCCTCGTTTTGTGGCCCGTGCACTTGAACTTGTTTTTGTGGTCTTCCAAAAAAGATGTTGCATATTATTGCGCCAATTTGGTCATTTGGTTATTGGCACGAAACACTTTCACTAGACACTGGGATGAATCAAGCTTACCTTCATGTTCATGTGTGAGTGTGCTTGTGCGTCGGCTTGGGGCTGGGCTTTTGATTAGCTTGGGTCGCTAATCGTTTGGAGCAACCGCTTCACACACTTGTGCCTGGACTTCAATATGCTTTACACAAACTTTCCTCTCACTGAACACACTTGCAATTCGGCACCAAAATTTTGTCGTATCTTTTCGCTTTTGTTTTGTGTGTGTTTTTTTCCTTTATTTATTTATTATATATTTCGACTCTTTGGTTGTGGCCACAAAGCACACATATACACATACACACACACACACACACACTGATTTCAATGTAACGCGCGGCGTTCGCGTCGACTTTCGCTTGACTCTGGATGCGGGGGCTGGAGCGCTATGTTTTGCTTTCTTGGAGGTGGCTCCTCGGCGACGTCTGCGTTCGAACTGTAGTCCAAAATCTGGCTGTGTGGCTCTTTTAAAGAAAACTCACTGAGAGCGCCTGCATGAGATTTTGTTTTTGTTGCTCTTAGTGGCTAGGCGAAGAGTCGCCGACGTTGTCGTCGTCGCTCATTTGAAAAATACGAGACTGCATTTTTTATTTTGGCAGCTTTTTTTTGAGAGTCGATTGAGTTTGGCCTTAGTTGAGGGGCATGCGGTTCGCCAGTTGCCGAGTTCAATGCGTTATTTATTTTTTATTTCTTTTATTTGTTTTTTTTTGTTAGCTTGCAACACACATGTGCAGCCGGCTCATTAAATTTGCGGCTTGGACGTGTTTAATTGCAACGATTTGGCCATTCGATTTGTTTTTGGCTTTATTTTTTTCACTTTCGTGGCATGACCAAAACAAAAGACTTAGGCAACGAACTTGAAGCGGTTCAGCCGATTTGTTTGACAGCAAGAACTGCACACAACACGAAATTGATTTTAAAAAGATTTTTCTAAACGGCTAATTAATTTCGATTGATTCTTTTTTTAATGCACGCAGTTATCTGGTGTTAAATTAAAATAAAGAAAACAATTTTTTTTTATCATTTTTTAATAATTTAGATTATTTGATACTTAATAACTCTAACATATAATTGTGATTACAGTAGTATATTGAGAAAACCCATTTGTATTTTTATTTTTTTTTATTTTTTTAGTTTACTTCATCACTGAATTTGATAATCGGAATATAGTTTTTAATTTTATAGTATTTTCCATGAAATTATTCATTATTTGAAAAAATAAATAAATATTTATTTTCCTATTCTAATTACAATATATTCCGGGAGTTCGAACCTTAAACTTTGTGCTCAGTTCGTTCATTTTATTTTATTTATAATATTTGCTATGATTAAGTGTGCTGTTAATAACTTTTTCCATTTGTTATAGCCATGTTATAGTCAAAATTGCTGGCCGATTATTGGAAACATTTATTTTATAACTAACTAACTTAAGAAATTTTGACTGCTTAGGCCACGTATACATTGTTTATATATTGCCAATAGGAAAATTATATCCCTGTTAGCTTACATTCACTGAAATTGTTGGTTTGCTTATGAACTGGCCTATTTTGTGGTTGCCAATTGCGCCAACAGCCTTGAACCATGTCGCATTGCAATTGAGCCCCGGAGAGCAGAGTTCGAACCTCAGAGTATGGTTCAGGGTATTATTATCTAATATATCAACTAATTGTTTTAGCTTAGCTTTAGTTAGGTCACAGTTCACTGTCACTGAGCCAAAGGCGACCCCCAAAGGGTCAACAGCAGCGGCTCCAGCGCACAGCCAAAGTCAACAATTAAAGCAGCGAAAAGATGCATAAAAAACTATTCAAGAAAAAACTCCAACTGGCTCAAGACTCGTTGAGATGTGCGCCCGCCCCCCCCTCCCAAGTGTAAGTGACGTGAACTGTTCCCATTTCTGTTGCCCGGCCGCCGGTTGCAAAAGTTATGCTGCCAAAGAGGGCAAACGTTGGCAATGACTGGGCGAAAAGTTGACATAACTTGGCTCTGGCTACTGTCATTGTCCTACGCAGCGGAGTGTTCAGTGCACAATTTGCTGACTGCAGTTAAGCTGCCGCTGCGGCTACGTTCCCTTACCGCTCCCCTCCCTGCATGAGTTGCCGTGGACGGCGGTTATCTAACCAAAAGTGAAATGGGCGCACACAACTGCAACATGAAAACATGGAAAACCGTAGCCAAAATACAATACGTATGTACTTGCAGTTAACAAACTGTAAATTTGCTGAAAATGCAAAGGAAAAGTAAATAAAAATAAAATCAAAACAAAGTAACTAAGGACTACCTTAATCGAGAGGGTTCGCCTCGCAGATACCCTATAGTCGATAGCTGAGTGAATGCTTGTCGAATGCTTGTATTCGCACGGAAAACGGGGTAAGGTATGCACAAAGCCAGCTATTAATACTAAAATTTGTGTTCCTAGTTTAGTGTCCCTAGACATATTCTAGATATACCTAAAAAGCACCTCTTTCAATATCGACACCTATCGATATATATGTATATGGATCTGACAGCAGTCAGAAGTGCAGTCAGCTTCTCTATCAAAGAATAAAAGCTCTTAAATATAGACAAATAGACGTTGCCAGATCAAGTGAGCTCGTTGACTTGATAGAGAAAATATATGCTTTACGATCGAAACATCTTGTTGCAATATCGAAACCCATCGATATGTCTATCGATATGTATGTAAATGTTATAGGATTTTTCAACTGTCAGAAGTGCAGTCAGCTTTTATATTAAGGAGTAAAACCTCTGAAATAGAGACAAACGATAGCTTTATCTAGTGTTTTCGTCGACTTGATTGAGAATAAATATATCCTATGATGGGAGCAGCTTGTTTCAATATCGATACCTATTTAGTCAAACAGGCGTGGCTAAATCAAGTGAGCAGCCTTATTCTGCATGTTAAATACGATATAGACATAACCATTGCGCCCTTAGCATACCCATTTTCCATGTATACAGGGTATCAAAGAGGCCTCTCATGTAATAAACGTTGCTGTTGGCACACACACTCGAGGCATTTGCGAGCTGCCCCTAAGCCAAGAAGCTGCAACTGACTGCCAGGCCGGCCATAACCCAAAGATAATCGATTTAGTGGAGATCACAAAAGGTTTATTGCATTTCTTTTCAACAACTTTTCATTTCTTTTAGTCTATGAACTGTTTTAATTTCTGTTTATTTCAAAGTGCGTCTAGTTTAGCTCTGTCAACAATTTGCCCGTTCAATTGTTTTATTATTCAGCTGCTTACTGAATTGTCAACAAGTCATGCAACTTATGCAGAGTTTCCGAGAGCTGAAATACAATTGTTTTCCAGTAATTTGTTTTGACCATAGCGCCGGGCCGACAATTGTGTGCCAACCGGGTCGATAGTCGCTAAACGAGCGACTGGCTACGACACAGGCCATCAGTTTCGGCTGATTGCACATCTGGTTATGATAAATAATAATAATGAAATTAACGCTTCACATGTCCAACAAACTGCAAATGCAAGAATGGCATACAAAAATCAAATAAATTACGTATACAACACCGTCAAACCGGTCGAGTGCAGCAGGAAGAAAGGAAGGAAGCAATCAAATCTAGTTTGAATTTTAACAATTTTCCCACAAAAAACATAATTTATGCATATAGCTGTTGTTATTATTTATTATATATTTACATGTAGGATAGTTAAGTTAAAATTAAAGCTAATCTAACAAAAATATGGCGTTGGCTACTGAGGTCAAGATCTAAAGGATCTAGTTGTAATTTGGGGTATATGTACATGTAACCTTATAAGTAATACAATTTTTTAGGTTGGAGTGAGCTTTGGAAGTTAGTATATATGGTGGGAATATTTAAATATTTAGTTGATATTACTTTGTTTGTGGAGTAGGATTAGTAATACCATATATGTATGTTATTATACTGTTAAGTGAGAGCTGAAAATATTTTTTTTTTGTTTTTATCAAAGTGCACTGAAAAAAAGCTGCAAGAAAAGAGCTTCGAAAAATTGATTGAAAATCAAATTAGAAATTATTTTAAATATTTTAAAGATGTCTCTGCTTGGGAAGTACATTTAATTCAGCTTAACAGATCTAACAAAGTTTATACAATATGTAAAAATTAATAAAAATATCCCCTATTTTTGTTAATATTTATTCGTTTTTATACGTATTTGATGTGAAATTTAATTTATTTATTATATTGGTATTTATTTGTAAACATTTTTTTTTGCTGTCTCAATTGTGTTTTAATGTATATTTTTCCTTAAAATCAATTTGTTTCTGACTCGGAATCAAACGTTTTTGCTTAACACAAGCCTGAACTGAATTTTATTCTTTTCTAGATCTATGATCGAAGTCATTTCTGTTGCATATTCGAATAAATTATAATAACTAAGGATACAAAGGATACTTTGTTAAATTTTACTTATTTCGTTAAATATATATACCTGATTTCCTAATATATGTATACAATTAAATTGAAATAATATATTTCTCTACACTCTATTCTCCAACTCTATTCTAAAGTTGGGTGAATATAACGAATCAAGTTTCCAACCAGGTCCTGGATTCAAAGCTATCAAATAACAGATTCCGGAAGCAGACTTTGTGAGACATTTAAAAATAAGGTTAAAGCAAATTACCCAATTTCCTTCAGCTTTTCGTAAATACAGTCATGCAAATAAAATGCATAACATATTGCTTAGCACCAATTGCTTTGATTTCTTGTTAAATAGTTGCCATGCAGCAGCTCAAAAAGCGGTTTTTAATTTTTCACTCACTCGTTTCGGTAATTGACGTGGAGCAATTGAAAACCAAATAAAAATTAAAATGAACAGAGAAGAGAAAAAAGTCTGTCAAAAGTTTTCAGAGTGTAACGAGAAATGCGATAACAGGCCGGGCGCTCGCCTTGACAGCACTTGCAAAATGTTGCAACATTAGAAAAATGGAAAAAAAAAGAAATGATAATGGCATCCCCGACGACTTTGTGGACTTCCTGTTGCGTTGCGCAATGAACTTCAACTTCAAAAGTCGCGCTGCCCGAGCCGAACGACAAAAATCGAAATAAAATTAAATTTCGGAAATGGACTCGTTTCTTTGCCATTTAGCGGAAGTGGCCGCCGCCATCGCATAATCAAATTTCAACAGTCGCGTCCAGCTCCAGCTGAGTAACTGTGTCTGTAGGATCGTGCAGCTGGAGCCCAGGAGTTAAGCTCTTGTTGTTGTTGCCGAAAAGTGAAAGCTTGCACGCGGAGTCTGCGCCAGCTCCAGATCGATATGTTTTTTTTCTTTGGCGGCATTCCGCAGATGCGACTGCCGCTATCCTCATACAATGTGCCTCTGAATGTGGCAGCTAATCCAGCCGATGATACAATCGCCTATTGCCGGCTGACAAATTGACTAACTGCAGGCGCCGCAGCAGCATCCTGCCGCATGCCAGCTGTTTAGTTTGCATACCCTTGCGCAGGCTATTACAATTTTGTCATGCAGCGTGTAACGTGCAGCAAAGCATGTAGCTATGAGCATGTCCCTTGCTCCTGAGTCTATTTTTAGTAGTTTTTCAAGTTGTGAAGCTTTTTTTAAGAGACTACGTCCTTTTGTTACAGTCAGTGCATAATGTCGGGGTCAGAGCCTGATCAATATATATGATATCTATGTTATGATCGACATTTTTCTAAATATCTTAATCAAAATTGTTTTTCACTAGCTTCACTGTACTCCTAATAATATATATTCTCTAATAATCAACCAAAGTTTTTAAAAGCAAGAACTTATTTTACGTTTTTTTTTTTTGCACATAGGAGCTTCATCCAGCTCCAGTAAATTTTATGAAATAAAGTATTCAAATTATTCTTAAAATAAAGATTTAAATATGCAAAGGTCAGCAAAATCAATATGAAAAATTTCAATCAATTTTTATTGTCCGAAATTTAAAATTTTATAAAATCTCAAATTTTATATCTCAAAGTATACTTATATCAAGTTGAAAGTTAAGTTTTTTTAAATAACATATCTAATAGCAAATTTGCTAATATGTCTGGAAGGGTATTTTTTTGGGCGGCTCTCTGGGGGTTTCTTTTGCCTGCGAATTTATTGCCGAGCCGTACGTAGATGTGCGGTAGCACCTGGGCAGCGGCAGCATTGCGTGTCGTCGAGCTGCTGTCATGGCTGGAATTGCATATGTTGCAATTGCCACACGTCGGCGTCGGCGTCGAAGTCGACGACGACGACTCGCGGTGCGTCCACAATTTTCCAGCTGGCGCTTTAATTGTAGCTCGTTTTATTTAACTTTACGAGTGGCTTGTGTGCTTTTTTCTTTTTATTATTATCAGTTTTTATTTGCATTGAATGCGCAATGCAATTTCATTATTTATCATTTTGTTGTCGAATCGCATAAACCAGCATATATTACGAGCCATGACTATTTCACCATTTTCTCGCTAAGTTTGCCCCGCAATTTCGTTTTCATAATAATTCTCGATTTGCTCTCGCGTCTGTCTGCTGTGACTAATTAATGGGCTCTAATAGTGACATTTCCTAGCTAATTTATAAGTATTAACATTTTTTTTGGCCATTCGCTGGATGACCAGTTAGCCAAATAGTCAAGAGCGTGGCAAGTACTTGAAATTAGTAAAAGGCCTTTTTCGGGTCCATTAATTTAATGGGCTCGAAGCTTTTGTTGCCTTTGATATCTCTGAACTAAAAGGTCAACAGTTTTTCTGTTAACTACTTGGTAATTGGCCACAAATTTTACTTAACTTGTTTCACTTCGCTTCACATTTTCACTAATTCGAAGACACCCAAAAAATATGCAAATCAAAATCGCGCTCCCTAAAAGTATGCACCAATAATTTTATATGACCAAAATTTGCAGACTACGTTTAATTTTTTAATTGAAAAAAGAAACTCTATATAAAGTGTTTATTTATTATTTAAGATCTAAGTAAATATTGTGTTTTTTTATAAATGTCTTATTTTGTAATTTCCTAACACTAAAATATATTGTTTTTTGAACAAAATCTTAAAATTGCTATCAACTTTTTGGAAAAGAAACATATATAGCATGTAAATAATGGAAGTAGCGCATCTTTTTACTTTGTAATATCGTGTTGGCAAAATATAAATTAAAATGGAATAATAAAAATTAATTAAATTAAAATAATTTAAATGAAAATAAAGAAAATTAATGCTATCATCGACCTAACGATTACAGAGAAAATTACAATCATTGGTAATTTTCCGATCTATACACATAAATATTTTCCTTTTCCACATATAAAAAATGTATTACATTTTTGTATTATTTAATATCTATTTATTGGCTTATCTATTCAAAATAAGCGTGCTTCAGCCAGTTTCCACTGATAGCCGATTCTTAGTATTTCAGCTCAAATTAGATTGAATGTTTTTGTGAAATACTTGGAACGCAAGCTTAAGATTATTATTCACTCGTTAAAAAGTCAAGTCCACGTAACAGGCCTCTGCAAGTCGAGAAGTTTATGACTAAATGCATTTTAAATTCTGACTATATTTAACTTTTGAGTGTGCTACGTCAGTGCTACCTTTTTGTTTTTGTTTTTTTTTTCTTTGCCAATATGGCTTTTATTGTACGCCTGCGGCTTAACAATGAGTGTGGATATTCCCAATGAGTAATCGTCTTTCCCAATGGATAGAGAACCCGCTAAGTGGCTTCGAAGATCGTTGGCCAATTGCGCCAGGTGACGCGTGCTGGAAGCGCGCTCTGTAATGTAGGTGAGGTTGTGTGTGTGTGTGTGTGCTTGATAAACTGTTTAGTGTAGCAAACTGCTAAGCCAAAAGCTTCACTTTTCCTTTCAGCTGTAAAACAGCTGTTTGCGTTGCTGTTAAATAAGCTTGGGTTTCTTACGTATGTTAAGTATTTCTTGGTAATTTTCAAGAGCTTACATATTAAGACACAGCTTACATAGTGACGTCACGCTGTAAGCATTTAACATGGATAAAAACAGCTGTAACAGCTGCGATCACTGCCGGCCTGCCGCCAAGCGATCGCTCTCTCTCTCTCGCTCTCTCTCTCTTTCCTACTCAATATGACTTGCGTTAAGCTTTGCTTAAAGCTGCACTTGTACATTGTCTGAGCTTCAACTTGTCGTTCAGTTGCTTTCTTGTCGCGCGCAACGATAAGCGTGTGTGTAGCCAGTTGCTGTGTGCTCTCGCTCTCGCTGTCGCTGTCGCTCTCGCTTGCGCAGTCGTCGTCGCCGCCAAACAGTTAAAGCTCATGTGCAGTTGAAATTAAATATTAATGCTTATTATCAAAGACGCGCGTCTCCCACACGACTTATACTATAAATATTCCGCCGGGGAAAAAACACGCGCGCGGAGACACGGAGACGGCTGCTTAAAAGCGCTTGCATCGCGCCAACTGGGCTTCATTTTAGGCAAGGTCAAGCCTAGAGCAACACCACGGGCTGCGAACCATCTCGAAAGAAAAAATAATAATAATACAAAATCAGAAGCAGCAAATACTAAAGTGAAAAGCAACGCAACTAATTCAAGTGTCGTCGGTAGCTGTTTGCAGGCACTGTGCAAAGGAAACAAAAACAAAGCGGAATAAGCAAAGAGGCGGCTGGAAACATTCATGAACAACAACAACAACAACAACAAAAAAACAGCAACAACTAAAAGCAGCTTCGACACCAACTACAATAATAAATATAAAAAAAAAAGGCAGAAAAAACAGTCAAAACAAAAACAACAACTACAACAGCAGGCAAATAAAGCCCGGCAATCATTTTAGTCGTGCCAGTTTGTTTATTAAATATACTACGTAAAGCGCATAAAAAACACAGACAGTCAAATACACACACACACACACACACACACACACACACACACACACACACACACACTCGCACAGTCTAACAAGCTTGCCTGCAAACGTGTCTCAAAACAGACGACCAGCTACCCTGTAAAAACTTGGCAACTTTTTGTAAATAAATATTAATAAAAAAAAAAAAGAAGAAAATTCCTAGAGCTAATAAGAAAATGCCTCCCATGTGGTGGAAACTGATCAAAATTATGCTGCTGCTCTTCGCGCTCTTCGCCACGGTGAGTTTTCGAATGTTTATAATTTTAATTATTTTATAGCTGGAGCTTGCTTAACTTAAAATAAATATTCAAAATATGAATGTGCATGGTTGTGGCTAACATTTAACATATGTATATGTTATATAAATATATTAATGCATATACATAAATTTATGAAGCTAACTGCATCTGCTGTATATAACGCTCAATCATAATACACATATAGATATATACATATATTATAGGGCATATATCCTGTTTACGTTTCTCTTCTTTTCCCCACCTTAATTTCATACAACTTTCTTACCGTGAACTTGATTAATGCGCATTCGAATGGGTATTGCAATAATAGTTGCCCCGACAGACAGCTCGCACACGACTTTTATAGTTTATTGATTTGTGCAATAACAATGTTTCAACTAGAAACTTAATTACAAATTGTATTCCAATTGGAATTCCAATTGTGTGTGCACAAATTTGAATATACGAATAGCAAACATGTTCAAAATGAGTTTTCCAACAATTTCAATACACTTGCCACACGCTTATCACTGCGCTTGAGGCGATATCAGCCGAAGCAGGGTCAAAGGGCTGACGCCTGGCTGGAGCACATTATCTGTAAGGCAGAAAGAAAGTTCATAAATTGAAAAATCTAATTATAAATAAAAAGATAAATCAATTTGATATGTACTTTTGCTGTGTTCGGCGGTTAATTGCTTGGGAAAAACTAACCAGAAGAAATTTGTGTAATCTAACCAGAATCAATTTATTACCTTTAATTAAGCCTATTTATAGCTCGAGCTGAGTTGGGGGCAGATTTATAAAAAACTTTACGGCAGGCTAAAGCCCAAGTTAAGCAAATTGAAATGTGCGCACAAATTTCAGCGACTTTTGTGAGTTTCCAAAACTTCTGTTTTGACTTTTGTTAGCTATTTTGTTTGTTATATATTTATAGCTTTTTTTTAGGTTTGTTTTTTATTAAGTTGTTGTCTGTTGTTGTTGACACATGCAAGGCAGCTGCCAAATAACAATTATATTAGAGGCTGCCAAAGAGGTAAACAAAAAATACAAGTAAGACGAGTTATTGCCGACGCATAAATACCCTTGCTTAGTCAGGCAAGGTAAGCAAAATCAAATGCAATTAAGACTTTGCAGCTCGCGGCATGCCGAATTAGAAATACACTTGCACTTAGTCATACAAAGTTGTTTCTATAGGAATGAATAAATTCAACTTTTGTTAGGACTTTGTTTATATGTATGTGGAGTGGGGCCAGAGTGCAGCTCGTACACTGAGAAAAATATATATAAAGTTGCGATTTGGTTTAAACTGAATTGAAATTTGAATATATTTGAATTTAATATTTTAAGTGCAATAAATCTAATACAAAGCGTGCTCAAATAAGTATGTGTATATTGAATCAAGTGCAAATAACTAAATATTTAAGATATTGAGATTTTGCGATCGTTTTTGTTTAATTTGAGAACAAACTACTTGCCTTTTTTTCGCAGTGTAATGGCTGTTCTTAGTTAAACTATCATTGAAAGTAAAGGTTTTTACGATAGTTCTTTTGAAGGAATAGCAAGTTATTTTAAGAACCAAAAAGTGATTTTCATACAAAGCGCTCCCATATCTATACAGACATATTATATAGTGAGTTGATCTGATCAACTTCTTTATATATGTTGAATGACCAGTTGGCTTAGAAGCAGACAAGCTGTGGGCTAGCCTCGACTGTTGACAAAGATCAGGAATACATATTCACATTAAGGCTGCATTTCCTGACATCATTAAAATACCCCTTGCATAGGATACATAGGGTATAATATATAAAGCCAAGAATAGAAACTTGTGAGAAATGTGCGTCTGTGCATATAAATGCGAAACAAATAAAATCATTCAGTAGTTCTCCCTTCATGGCACACTTTATATACCACCCATATACTACCTATATACCCAAGTACTAAGTATTCGTATAATCATAATCTATGGTCGCCAGGCACTTACGCATATGTACACATGCTGATTACTCAAGCGCGGATCGGTTGGTGTCATCGGCGAAAAGCAGTTGTTGTGATTGTTGTTGTTGTAATTGCCAAATGATAAAGTGTTTGGGCAACATTTAGCAGTTGCGGCAGTCACCGCTAACTTATTCGCATCTACCTTCCCCTCCCCACCCGCCACCCCTTTCCACTTACCCCTTTCCGCTTTCCACGCTCTACTCGTGTACAGTCGGCAATGTTGATCAATGGCAAACAAAAACCTTCCACATGTATCTTTCAGATAGTTTGTATCAATAGCGAAATGTCGAAGCGACGCAGCGAGGCAGCCGCTGCAGAGGCCAACAGCAGCTCCAATGAGACGATGTCCTTTGTCTCCGACAATCTACTGAACATGATGCGCACCAAGGCGCAGGAGCAGGACCCATCCAAGGAGCAGCAGCCGCAACGGGATCTAGGCGAGGTGGAGGTCTGCCCCGAATTGCTTGTTCTAAATGTTTAAATTAAATTAATTTTGAATGCGTTAAATGTTAAATGTTGCATATATATATGTTGCGTTTGTTTGTTCTTTGGGTTTTCTATTTTCTTTTCTTTCTTCTTCTTCTTCTTCCTCTACTTCTTCTTATGTGCGTGCCCTTGACAATTTGAAAACTAAACGTTTTCCCACTTTCTCGTTTTGACATTTTCACTGCAGCTGCCCGCCGAGGATATTGACGAGCGCGTCCGTTCCATATTCAAAGTGCACGATGGCCATGGTGTGATGCTTTTTAATGTAAGTGTAAGGATGCACCCACATATCATATCGGATTCACACTCCACATTCCGCATTCCACATCAACTCATCAACTCGTCCACTAACCGTGTTTCTGTGTGTTTGTGTGTTGTGTGTGCTTCGTTTTGATTCGGCTTAGCGAAAAAAAAAAAACAATATAATAAAAAATGAAAAGGAAACAAAAACAGAGAAAACTAACGCAAAATTTACACACACAGACGACGGCCACGAACGATGATGCATCCATCATGCCCATATCCGCTGAGCACCAGACAACCGAGTCCTGGCCAACACCCACTCACACTCAAACCCAGTCTCAGTCTTCGTCTCAGCCCAAGCCCAAGCACTATCATCAATATCAAAGCTTGAATCATCAGCAACAGTCGTTCAAAGTGCAACGCTCACCGGATGGCAAGCTGAATCTTGTCTTTAATGAACCCATCGTCTCTTTGCAGAGCACCGCACAGCAGCAGCCACCGCAGCAGCCGCCGAAGCAGCAGCAGCCACAGCAGCCACAGCAGCCGCGTCGCCCCATCTCAGACAGTGAGTAGCCCAAGTTATGTAAAAACATTGCAGTCTGGTGCAACCGACTGCTTAATACTCTGTTCACAATGCAATTGAATTTTAAATCATTCGAAAAAGTCTTTTTGGTTCTTTCGCTGTGAATCTTTAACTGTAATCCCAATGCAATGTCCTTAAAACTGTAACTTAAGGAATGGGAACGTGTTGTTATTGGATGTGACTCTGTAACTTTAAGCAGCATATAATTCCTACATAAAAGGCGAGTGTCATTTTATTAAATGGTTTTAAACATTTCCAAGGTGACTCGAGAACTGTAAGCCGATTGCAGTGTCTCTTAATCAGTGACGTGAGAAACATTTTTAAAGAGAATTACAACGTTCTTAATCAATGGGGCTGACTGTAAAACTGTAACCCGAATGCAGACCTTTTGTGACTAAAGAATGATTTTGAACATCTTTAATGTGAGTCCAAGGCAGACGTTTTGAAGCCGTGGTAGGGAAAGGTCCAATTCCACAATCTGAATACTTTACCTGCATAATAGGATAAACAATTTCAATGTGTATACTTTCGTTCGTACCTAACACTGACTAAGCCAATCTCTTTAAAACTGTTACCTATTTATAGATTGATTTTATTACTTGCATATTTTTAACGAATATATATTTCACGTTGCAACTCTTCAGCAAGACCAAAACAAATATACCCCTTTGCACCTTGCGAACAGAGTATCAAACAATATACTTGCCCCAACGAAAAACATTTCTATACCAATTACATTTGATACAACTTAACAAACTAAATCGATATCATACTCGAATACACGTTCAACTCCCTTGGCGCTTGCATAACGTCCAGTTATCGTGTTTCCCGACTCTTTAGATAAGTATCGACCAGCCCAACCGGCGCCCATCGATACTGGGGATCTACAGTGCGTGGATGGGTTCAATCAGAGTCGCTCCTTTTGCACCAAGGTGAACAACTATCCGGATTTGTCCGGCCTGACGGGCATATTGTCGCGTCGCTTTGCCAATTTCTTCAGCGACGAGCCGCAGCCCACGGACTTCGGACTGCGGATGAACGATGACGAACAGTATTTGTGCAACAGCCATGTGCGGTACTTGTACCCAAAATTGGGCCAGAAATTGGATCAGACCTGGCAGTATATAGTCAACACGGATAAGTTCAAACAGGGCATACTCATCGAGGAGTGCGAGTAAGTGCAAGATTTAATTTAATCTGCTAACAAGCTAACAAAAAACTTGATTTCCCTCTTTCAGTCACGAGGGCGAGAGCTGCCAATTTCTGGACAGCTTTCCCAACAACTATGTGCCCGTCTGCAAGCAGCACTATGTGATACGTCATCTGGCCACCATCAACAATGACAGCAGCGGCCAGCCCGAGGTGGCCAATGAGCCCTTCAAGATACCCTCCTGCTGCAAGTGCGTCATAAAGAGCAAATTCTCGGTAGAGAGCAAACCCTGAGACTAAGCAAAAACCAATCTGAATGTTGATTTTAGGATGTCGAGCCAATCTCTGCACATGTGATTTTGATGTAAGCAATATATTTAAGCGATTTGCTTTAAATGCTCATAATGTAACGGCACACGAAATTTGGACTGGCTATATATATATACACAAATTTTTACACATATATAGCTTCATTAACTTCACTTAATCAGCTTCCGAAGCGTCCAGCCCATGGCATAGAATCCAACCAGCTTGATGGCCATACGCTTGCCCTCCACGTTGCTCAGCTGCTTAAATCTCTGGCTCAGGTTTCCAAACATACCATCCATTATCAGTCACTCTTAAAAACAAATATCCCTCTCGATCAAAAAACAAAAGGAGCAAAAACTTATATAAACAAAATTTAACACAAGCGAACGTAAAAAGTTTTCGATTTTCGTAGATTTTCTTTCCTGATACTTCCGAAATATTTATTTGTTTGTTGTAACTTATAAGGCATATCTATAAAGACTAGAAGTGTGTGTGTGTGGTTTTTTTTTTGAAAAACGACGTTGACTGAGAATTACACAAAGCTAACTAGATCAAGCACAATGAATAGTTCGAATTGTTACAATATTTTGTTATTTTATTAATATAAATTGTATAATTTCTTGTTTTCATTTGCAGCAACAAGTTTCACCCACCACAGAATGGCAGGCCAAACTGTCTAGGGTCTTATTGTTTTTATAATCCGTAGACTAGTTGTTTTATATGCACATAAAACGTATCTTAAAATAAGTATAAATAATCAGTACTATACCTAATGCCTAATAATAATTGCAAAAACTCATTGATTAGCCATAAATTTATTATAAGGTTTAGTATTTACAAAATATTACTTATTGACGCTGCGCTTATGCTGAAAACAAATTCATGTCGTACTTTTCCACTCTGCTTAATTTCCATGTAAAGTCTAGAATAAATGCATGTAATTAGTCTTAGTTATAAACAAAAAAAAAAACAGAAAAAATAAATCTAAATAAAGTACAAACTTTAAAAGCTATGTTGAAATATCAAATATCACGCGCAAAAAAAAGTATGTCAAAGAATTGCAATCGACTATAAGATACTCTGTCTATGGTGTGAAATGCGTCGAATAGATTCTCTCTGATTATTGTACTGCTGACTCTAAAACTGTAAACTTAAAGCAGTGACTCTTAAACTGCGGCTCGACAATTTTTGGTTAAATAATTTGTGGAATATGCTTAGCTTGTTCAGATAACCTGCTAAATTTAGAAAAATAGTCAGATTACCTGCTAAAGTTCTTGAATGCCTGTATTATTTTAATGGTAACTCTAAAACTGCAACTGCAAGACAATCAATTTCAAACTGTGATTAGGAAATGTCGAATAACATCTATCTGACAATCTGGCTAAGAGAAATTTCATATAACTCTTTCTTACCAATTTTCATTTCTTAAACATGTTCAATGCAGGGTATCAAAGTAACTCTCAAACTGTAACTCTAAAGCAGTCACACTCAAACTGTGCGCTTTGGTTCGATTGGATATAAATGAAACTAGCTCCAAAATTGTGGCTGATATAGATATTTGCCTTTGGTCAGCCCCCTAGTGGACGTAAGCGATATACCCTTTCGCAATGCTCGAACAGAGTATAACATGTGATATTCTAAAATATGTGTGTGCATTTGTCTCGTCAGTGGGCAATAGTAAAGTTCTTTGAACTCCATTGTTACCCAACTTGAACACGATGTCAAAGTAAATAGCTGAAACATTTTTCTTTTGGCCAACTAGCCACATGGCCAACAGTATGCAGCATGTAAACATGCATTTGCTTATTAATAATAATTCTGAGCGCACGCTGTGTAAACTAATTACAGCTGATGTGTGTAAATACACACCCACACAGACACACATACACACACGCACACAAATACATTAGTTATTTGCTGGCACACGGGGCGTATGCGCGTTGTGTCTGTTGCCTGCATTTTTGGTTTGTTAGCTGTTGCCCCTGGTGCGCGGCAAATCGATAATATTTATCGATTCTAGGCGCACTATATCCTAGTAAGTATGTCAAAGTTAGGTCGAACAATGCGAATGACTTGGCCAAATGTGTGTGAGAACAACAAATATATATATTTATATGTATTTAAGTAGGCATTTAATAACAATTATTTTGTCTTACAACAGACATTGGGGTATTGCACGACCATCAATCATATATATATCTTTATATATACATATATATATATATATATATCCATATTTATCAATTATATGTGGTTGCCTCCAACCGGGCTCCAATTCTAATGGACTTTTTTTCCCCCGATTACGACACTTACCCTGCCAATCAGTTGGGTTGGGCAATTTTTTTTTTTGATTTGTTCCCCAGACCTAGCAGCCATAAAGTATAGGAAAAATACTGCTACGTATGCTAACGAAGATGAAATACTCTTGCTAAATTATTGCATATTATGTATACGATTTATATGGAACCTTTCAAATTTGTATACATATATACTCAAGCGAGCTTGACATATCTATATAAATATATAAAAGAGCTTGTCCTGGCCAACTAGCTGATTGATGATAAGCCCACAGCTTCAACCGTAAGTACAAAGACGCTAAATTTTGAACTGAAGCTTTATCCTATCCCAAAAGTGAGCACTTTGAAGAAGGTTTTAAATATTTGGGAACAACGATGGTCAAAGTAGTGTGTAAAAAATATGAACAAAATCGGGGCATATAAGCTCAAATCTAGCAACAATGTGCAAGTTTTATATAGATGTTTAGAACAGGGGCTTGGTTATAGAGCATATAGTTAATATATCAGTAAGCGTGATATGACGTTTACGTTTACGGCTTTTTTATATATATAATATATCTGTAATGAAAAATATATACGAATATAAAAAGCCAACAAATACTACTTGCCAAAAGAAAATGTACACAAATAATTTGTATTGCCTGTCAACTTCGATGTGGACCACAGATACTCTGCTTGGCTACACCAATGGTATGAGGAAGTAGACATGCCCCACATGTCCTGCGAGTGTATTATAATGTGCTGGACAGTCAGACAATCGCATTGTTGTTGTTGTCATTTGTTGTTGTTGCTGCTGCTGGCGAGTGCTGGCTTGTAATTGCCGCAGCACATTTGCATGGCAAAAGGAGTTAATGGTGGTTGCCTGATTTGTTGCTGTTGTTGTGCATTGTTTGTTTGTTGCTGTCGCTGGGTCGCGCGGCCTTATAAAAACCTTCTGTTGGCCTCAACACGGCTTCAATACGCCGGCAGTCGGTAGTTCAGTCGTGTACGGTGCAAGTGGCCGTGCTGGTTGGGTCTTCATATTTATTATACGATATTTCCTATGAGTTTTACAGTGGCTGCTGCTCTGGTTCGCTATATGCACAATTATGCAACTGACTGCATAGGTCAAAGGCTAAAGAGAAGTTTCGGAATTCGTGTGTCGACGCCTTAATCTGCGCCAGCAAAACGCTTGCACCTCTTCATTTATATGCGCAACATGTGGTGTGCGCCTCTATGTGAACCACATTCAGCGACTGCCAACGCATATTAATGAAGCACATCACAATTTATACGAGCGTTCATTAAAAAAAAAAAATAATAACAAATAACTAAAAAAATCCCACGGGGAAAATGAATAAACGATTTAAGATCAACTAAGTTGCGGTTTCGCAGCAACGGCGACAATTCCAATATGGATGCTGCCCCACCTAGCACACGTAATCGCATCTGGACAACTTCCAGCGCCAACAATGGCTACTTCGATGAGAATCTGCAGCAACAGCCGCTGCCGCTGCAGCGTCTACAAACGCCGGGTGAGTCATATTGCTGTCAATCCGCAATTAAAGTACCTAAATTGATGTGTAAAATAGGCAGCCGAACAACTCGAATTGATTTATAACAATAATAGTGGGCATTATCCGGCTTTGCATGGGTTAAATTTTGTTTTACAAACTTTCAACATATTATTCCATCCACTCCCAAATCGTGAAATATACTACTCCACCCAAGCTCTCAGTTCTCAAATGAATTTCCATAAATATCTTTAGAAATGATTTTGATTTCAATCGAAGAGATTTCACAAATTTTCCACACTGATGGAAGCTTGTAATGCCTTAGGTAAATAAAGAATGGGCTATGCTTGTGTTGGTCATCAATCAGTCATTTGGTCAGTCCTCAAAGTTTTATATATATATATCAATAAAGTAAAGTACTTCTCAATGAGGAATGTACATATGTACACCCTATCCATAGCAATTTAGAACTTTCGAGTTACAAGCGGTGCATTGATTCATTAGGCAACCACAATGGAATGCAAATAGCTTGACTTTAAATATGTATAGATTAACCTCAAGTAAGCGACTGACCGTGCGCAATAATTATTCACTTGATGACGAATAAGAATAATATCATAATATTTAACACTTAAACCTTGCTTTTATTAATTTACTCTCTGATGGGGAATACAAAAATAAATCTTTACCAAACAATGAAAAATTAACTATCGACCTTTTTCTGACCTTTCTCTGGTTCTTTTACTGCATTCGGCAACATTGTGTTAGCATTAGATTTTTCTACTTCTTGATCCGTTTCGGATGCATATGTTGATTTTTCTGAGTCTATATCCATAAGCTCTTCGCTCATTTCTTCAGTTTGCTTTTGCTGCTTTTTTGATTTCTCCAAGAGCTTCGCCTTTTTATATTTGGAAACACAATTTAGCAAATACACAGCTAGAGCTATAGTCAGAAAGCCGGCCCATAGCTCCATGACAAATTCCAAGGGTTGAAAAAAATTTGTGTTTAGCTTTTCAGCACGATGCATATAGTCGGTTATACCAGATACGTCCTCAGCCATGGCGTATATATTAACTTCCAGGTTGAAAGTTTCAAAGCCAAATAAAGTTAAAATTTTGGACATTGTTAAGAAATGTAATTTTTCTCGAAACTCTCTAATGCTATCAAATTTGTTTCCTTTTGTGACAAAAAAATCTAATATATATTGTTAAATTATGTTTATAATTATTATGCTATTCATATTATTAGTAATATTATTATTATTATTTTTTTATTATCATTATTATTATTATTTTTATTATTATTATTATTATTATTATTATTATTATTATTATTATTATTATTATTATTATTATTATTATTATTATTATTATTATTATTATTATTTGTAATATTGATGTGTATTGTTTAGCAACCACTTTAACCCTTAGATCCTTCATTGGTTTTCATTACTAAAATCATTATTGTAATTGTGATATGTATCGTCATTTGGCTGCGCATGATTTTTGGACAGATTTGGTGAGTCCAAATTAGATAAAAAATGGCAAGATATTTTTTTTTTCCAAAAATGGTGTTTTGACATTTTTGGGGTTAAGGTTAGGTGAAATAATGGACTAAATCATCGATATATCCACATTCATTGATGAGACTTTATTTTGATGTTTTTAATTAAACAATTAAGTAGATCAACTTATACGGAATATCACAGATCTTTACTCTACATGCTTAAATGAGCTTGTCATGGGTAACTGACTGTCTGTGATCAAGCGAAAGGGCGCTGGTTCAAATCCATTAAAGTTTTACATATCTATATGTGTGCATTATATTTGTTATTATACAGACAGAAAGAAGTTAGATTAACATATTGAGAAATGGAAATGAAAATGCGGGAAATAATCTTGATACCTATTACATTTTCAACATTATTCATTTGATCCGAACGATGCCGGATAATTTCTTTTAGAGAGTTAAAAATTGATTTTACAATTTCGTTTTGTATACAGGATACTTAAAACTCCTCAATTATCACGAGAAATGAATTTTTTTATCTATATATAGTACATAGATATAAAATGCACGTTTGGGGAATAAACATATCAGCTTCAAAATTAGCTTAATGTCGCTGGACACGCAAAACTCTTGCAGTGCATTGAACCAATGGATAATGCATTTTGCAGCTGAATGTGACAGGTTAATGCAACATGCCACACGTGTCCGAATTGCAAATAGCCAACCACCCACTCGTCCATAGCCCGGGCTGGAAAAGGATTGTTGCACTCCTGCCTAATGACGTGAACAGCCAGCAAATGGATCAAGATTGGACAGCAATATATGTGGGGATAAAGAGCAGGGGAAATGGGCAAATGGCAGACATCTAAACAGACAACAGCGAGCTAATTAGTTTAAAGTAAGGGGTACTACGTATTAATATTGTCGTGCGATTTTTGAATACGTCAAACCTATAATACCCTATGATCATATAATAAATTGCAGTGTATTAATATAACTAACTCCATGTAATGCATGTCCATTACAGCTAATCGGAATCTATTGTCCGGCCAACTGGCACCAGTTCGTGCTTTTAGCGAAAATGGACAGGCGGGCAGTGCCCAAAGCAAACAGCTGCCCTACGAGACCATTAACTCCAATCTGATTGGCGTCCAATCCAAGTAAGTAATCAAGAGTTCTTATGAGTTCTTACTAAGGGATTCATTAGAAGGACTCCTTACTAAAGACTTCTTCTTAAGAGGTTCATTTTATAAAGTTCTTACTAGGGATCTCTTAACAACGCATTATTTTTACTATCAACTTTTTTCAAAGGAATTCTCTTTAATGATATCTTATTTATGATCTCTTACAAAGGATCCCTCAGTGAGGAATTTATTTTAGTTCTTATATGCAGTTCTCTTAAAAAGAAGTTCTTGTTACAAAGGAGCTAAGTATTACTAAGGAATTCTGACGAAGGAATTTTGATTTTTTGTCCTCACAGATTTCGTCGCAGCTATTATCACAAGGTCGTGCTGGGCATTTTGGCAGCCCTGGTAGTCATTCTGCTGATAACAATCATAGTCATAAGCATAACGTGTGAGTATCTGGACAATATTTAGAGCTCCCTCAGATCGCTAACTCTTTAATCGGCTGCTTTTTGGTTCAGTTAAGAAATCTAGTCATATATGCCGTAGTAAGGAGTGCATCCGCACAGCGGCCAGCCTCATTTATGCCATGGACGAACAGACTGATCCTTGCGAGGACTTTTACAAATTCACCTGCGGCCGCTGGGCCAACGAACATCCACGTCCCGATTCGGCCACCTCGAATGATTGGTTCCGGGAGCGACAGGCGCATGTAATGCGTGTGGTTCGTTCTTTTCTACAGTCGAATATTAGTAGTGAGGAGCCTGCTGCCGTGGGCATGGCAAAGACCATGTACAAGGGCTGCATGGACACGGATCTGCTTGATGAGAGGGACTTGGAGCCGCTTGTGAACTATTTGCAAAAGTTCAAGCTGCCGGTGTTGCCCTCGGCCTTGAATCTGACCCTGAGCAGCGGCTCAAAGTATAACACGGTGATGGGCAACTTTAGCTACAATTGGCTGGACTCGGTGGTGACTATCAAGCGGCATCTAAGCCTGGATTTAATTGTGGGCTTCGATGTGTTTCCCGATCCCTTAAATCGTACGCTAAATCGTATTGCGCTCGGCACGCCCGAAACCGAATCCGCATTTCCTTTGTGAGTAGCAAGGATTAATGTCTTTAATTACCAGCTACAATTGAGCCTTCATTTTCGGTTAGCAACAATGATGACTCCCATAAGATGCTGCGTAAAATCCACAGGAAAACCATCTACATGGACAACCTGGACGAAACTGATGACAGCGATGATAATCACGAAACGGACGAGGAGGAGGCTAGCAAACAGACAGGTTCCGGCATGTCCGCATATGTAGCGTATGTGCGGAAGATCGTTGAGAAATATTTGCTCTACGTGGATCCGGATGTCAACCAGGATGAGGCCACAGTGGGCATAACCGAGCTGGTGAAGCAGGCTGTCAAAGTGGCACGCAAGATTCATTCGGTGTGTTTGGTTCATGTCTAAGCCTAACACTGTTCAGTTAATTGCTTTAGTTTTTGTTGCTTGCAGCTGAAGGAGGAGGCTGAGAACACGACAAAGCCTTCGAAGAATCCTGTGGAGGATATTGTTTACATTTCACTGCTGGAGCTGCAGAATCAGACGGATAAGAACATTGCGCCGCAAACGATGCCCATTTGGTTGCGCTATATGCAGCTCATACTCGAGGATACAAAACATGCGTCCACAACGGATGCAATCAAGAATACGACCATTATAACCAGCCATGCGGATATATATTATCTGCAGAACATTGTAGAATATCTGAACGAGATGCCCGCCATGTACATTGAATCCTATTTGTGGCTTAGCGCCTTGGAGGAGCTGGTGCTGCACACGACCAGCGACATGCGACTGCTTCATGCGGAATATATGCGTCTAATCATTGGCACCGAGGGCAGCACACCGCGTTCCCTGTACTGTGCCCACGGCGTAAATGCCCTGTTCGGCATGGCCGTAAGCTATGTGCTGGCTGATGAGCGTTTTACCAGGGAGACCCTGCCACGTGTGGAGCGCATGCTGAGCGATATACGACGCTCGTTTGATCGACTGGTGCGTGCCACTACATGGATGGACGCGGCCACCAAGCGACGGACAATGCAAAAGTCGGCCGAAATGAAGAGCTTCATTGGCTACCCCCCGTGGCTGACAAATGCGACAGCCCTCAATAACCACTATGCGGGCGTTAAGGTCAATGCGAGCACTCATCTGGAGAATCTAATGGGCTTTGTGCACTGGCAAATGCTGGCCAAAATCAATGATATGGACAAACCGGAGCCCATAGGCTGGGCCACGGCGCCATCCAATGTGAATGCTTTCCATACGTTTCAATCGAATGCCATAAGTAAGTCGAAGGCATTCGTGTGTTCATTATAATCGTTTTATTTGTATACCCTGTACACAATGCAATTGGGTGAGGGTATAACGGTTTTGTGAAAATTTGTGTAACCGAACGCATGGATATAATTATGTATTCTTGATTCCGTCTATGGATCTAACCATACCTGTCCGGCTCAGAGAGTTCAAATTTCGGGTATAGGAACAGTACATACTCTCTCGGTTGCACACCGATTGTCGGACCCATACACATACCAAGTTAAGTTCCGATATTTAGTGACACCTTCAGCTTATCTAGAATCGATAGGCCTATATTTATACCTCTGATAGGATTATAAGACCTAGGAGATAACAAATTTGATATTTAGACTCTCGACTTCAATAGACTCATTAAATATACTCCACGGCTTATATACCTTTCTCTTGATCGATAACACCACTTCCAAAAAGTCAACAACAATCGATATTCACTTTTTTTCGACCTCAGCTTATGCTTATGCTTTGGTAGTATGTATATTCACATATTTGCATGATATATAGCATGATAAAGAAATTATGCCAAACATATTTTTAATTAATTCGGCAGTGTCTACAGGGTATCTACCAGTCGGTCATTATTACTCTTTTTCATAATCTCTTTATTGTTTTTTTCTTGTAGCTGTGCCCATTGCTATTCTGCAGTATCCGTTCTATGGCCTAGGACTCGAGTGAGTTACTACAGCTCCGTCAAAAGAAAAAAAAAAACAAAACAAGCACATAGCACCGAGACACTTTTGTCATCACTCCGCACCTTGCACTCCACACTATGCACTCAATCTCGGCGCTTTAAGCCCTTAAGACAGCAACTCAATTACATTTGTTCGAACGCATCTTTATTAGAGCCCTGAATTACGGCTCGATTGGTACGATATTGGGACATGAGCTGACGCATGGGTTCGATGACAGCGGGCGGCGATTCGACAAAGAGGGCAACATGGTCGAATGGTGGTCCAACCAGACAATCAACGAGTACGTTAATCGGACTGATTGCTTCGTGGAACAGTACAGTCGCTACTATTTGTCGGATATTGGCGAATACGTAAGCATGGCAACGAAGGAGAGAACTGCAGGATAAGCCCAATAAATATTTCTGTTCGGCCTGCTTGCAGATTGATGGCGACCTGACGCTGGGCGAGAATATAGCAGACAATGGCGGCATGCGGGAGGCCTATCTAGCGTATCGCCTTTATGTGAAGGAGGTGGGTCGCGAGCGCCTTAAGCTGCCCGGTCTGGAGCATTACACGCACGAGCAGCTCTTTTTCATCTCGTTCGGCAATCTCTGGTGTGAGACATACACGCCCGCTGCATCGCGATATGCACTGGAGGATTCGCACTGTCCGGGCCAGATACGGCTGAAAGGTGTTCTTTCCAATTCAGAGGAATTTGCGCGCACCTTCAAGTGTGCCCGGGGCACAGCCATGAATCCGGAGCAGACCAAGTGCCGCGTATGGTGATGATGAAACCAAGTCAAGTGATTTTTCTACGTACATTTTGATTTGTATTAATTAGTCTAGAAATTGATGAAGCATACCTTTAAAGCTGCATTCGGCGCGTATTTTTATAATAATATATGCAATAAATGGAATTTTCTGATGTAGCTATTCATTTTTATGGCTGCTTTACTAATTGAATCCTGATCAATATTACGTATACGCAATGTACACGTTGCGCTTGGAAGTATGCAACACATTTTACGCGTATTTGGTGTTCCTCTGGCATAAAGTGCTGCATAGTTTTGTGCGTTAATTAAATTAAATTCCACCACGCACTCAGGCATTTTGGGTCCGATTACAATGCATTTTGCGGCTGAAATGGGGCGGAATAAAAATTAAGTTTCTGTATGCACTTTTCCCTATGCACTTTTTATTTTGCCTGCCATGCTGTATTTATTTATTTTATATTTATACATATTCTTTTTATATTTATAATATAATAAAATTAGATTTAATTTTTTATTTAGAACGTCAATTGTATTTCTATGCACATTTATTTATGGATATTTGTAATATATATTCTATTCATTTACATTGAGTCAACATTTACAATAATACACTTAGCACTATAAGTATGTAGACACATAACTAGCTTTGCATGCATGTACTCTAGATATAATATATCAATGGAGATTCAGCACATCTTTGGTTCAAACTCATTTATTTTAAGCTTCTGTATTTCAAAACTGTGTGGAGCTCAGGTAGCTGGCGCTGTTCAGGTGAAATGCACCAGTTGGTTGGCGTGGCTGGAGCCTTGGTTTTGGCTCCTGCGCGGTGCCGGGAGCTACCGCAACACTGTGGTCTCGGCACATGAAAATTGGCTCTAAAAGAACTTTATTTATATGGCTGTATAATGCCGGAGAGATCTCTACTCACCATTTGCATAGAATTCGTGCGCAGCTTTCGTCTTGTGCTGATGTAGGTGGTGCACGTGTTCACACGATGTAGGTGGAATGCATCTTCGGTTCCTTTTCAGGCGGCGTGGAATACAGAAAAACAACAACAACGGCAATTAACAATTAACAATTAAAAGTCTGGCTAAAGTCTTCATAATAAATTTAATATGTAAAATTATGTGCTCACGCATGCAGTGATTGGGCTTTTGTGCTATGTGTACATCATGCATGGGCATATGGGAAGCTCGTGGAACTAACTACCTAGGGGAACTAGCTAACCAAAAATGCCAGGCTTTGTGTTTTTAATACTCGTTCACAATGTTAAAAGGGGGAATTGGATGCATAGTGTGTACCGGGGTTTAGATAAAATTCTAATATTATATTGCTAAATATTTCTATGGCTTCCACATTTCTCCAAGAAAAAAAACATAAAAAAATATATATGGAAATCGGAAAAGTAAATATATCGTAATAAATGGGTCATTTAGCCTATTTTAAGCAGTTATTGGACTGTGAACGAGTATTTCGCAGTCGGTAACACCCGCCTGCTAAATTTGTATTATTTCGATGTTAATTGATTTTCTTTTTTTTGGCATACAAACGTTAAGACAAATAGATTTGAATTACATAATAATGTACTAAAGAGATAAGGGAGGAGGCACCTAATGCGTATTTTAGGTTTCCTGACTAGACCATCACCATTTCGGCGATTGTATTTGGAGGTCATCTCACCGGTTGCTTCATAGCTGCGCTCGCCGCGACTGCGCAAATATCGATGCAAACAGCAGCAGCGCCGCAGGCCGGGCACACGGTACATTATTTGTAGGAATCCGCCACGGAAACGGGCATTCATATAGCAATAGATGATCGGATTGTAGCAGCTGTGCGACATGGCCAGCCAGTGAAAGGCGAACCACACATAGGGCAACGGTTTCCAATTGGCGAACTCCTCATCGTTAAGCATCAGCTGCAAGGGAGAGAGAGAGGGAAAGAGAGGGGGAGGGGTTGAGGGTTTTAGAGAGAAACTCAATCAAAGGCAAGATTTGTGCGCCTTGTGGCTAATTTGCTGCCAGGGCAACCACCGAACCACCGCACCACCCACCTGTAGTATGTTGAATGGTAGCCAGCAGCTGGTGAATACAATTACAACAGTCAGCATCATTTTAATCATCTGTAAGAGCAGAAAACAGAGCAAGAATTAAGGCGAAATGTAATAAAATCTTCATTTAAGCCAAGCAGATGAGCCCCGTCCCCGTAGTATGACTGGGCTTCCAAAGCTATGTCCTGCCTCAAAGGATGCTTTGACATTTGCTGCGGTTCAAAGTTCATGCACCTACGGACAAACACACTCATTTTGTCTGTGCTGCCATATACGAGCTTGCCTCACATTGTGCCAGCACCATATGCGGCAGCATGGCGTGTGCACATAAAAGCGGGGTCAACGTATAACCTGATTTATAAGCAACGGAAGCAGAGGCCAGACTTGCAGCCAATTTATCAATGCTTCAACTTAAATCCAAGTAGCTTAAAGAGCTGCCCATGGCAAACTGTATGAGAGGAATTGTCGGCTGCGAGCCCTAGCCTCGTTTGTGGCATGCCACATATGCACGTGTGTTGGCGTCTGAGTAATTATGAGCACATGAAAAAGTTGTAGTAAACGCAGCTGATTTCATCAGCTAAAAGTTAAATAAATACTAAATGCTGCACAGCTCAGAAGTGCTAGCTAATGTGTGCGTGTGCTAGTGTGTGTGTGAGTGTGTATATCCTGCATTCTTTTTGAACATCACAGCTTTTCGCCAATAAAAGCAATTTTTATGCGAAACACGGAAGGGAAGGGTGAATTTGTATTCTGGTCTCCATAAAATTATTATCCATAAAATGGTTAAACGATTTTCGCCAAAGTTGTGCGAATAAATCATCAACCGTAGGATGAAGGCATGCACTATGCGAGGCATTTATATATGCTCGGTCTTAATCAGCCATACGACAATCGAAGTGATGTGCTTAAGCAAAGTCAAAATATCTGTAGAATATATTCAAAAGTATTTCATCTTTTGTTTTTTATTGTTGCATATACACTTTCTAGCGATAGCTTATTAATACGTCACTGAATAAAGCATTTGACTTATTTAGCTGTGCTTACAGAATATTTTTAATGTATGTTAAAGAGTTTTTCCTGACAGACGGACTAAGCCCCAAAGCCTAGGAAGCTAAAATTTGTACAGACGCTTCCTTTTGGGTCGAAATTGAGCACTATGACTAGCCATAGGAAAACTCGATCTACAATAGGGAACCAGCGGTGGCAAAAGTTTGAAGAGCATGAACTACAATGCAGTCATGCAAACCTGACATGATTTATTTGTCTGAGCGTCGGACCAACAAGCTCGCAGCTGCGATTTTCTATTAATATATTTGATTGGTTTAAGTGTAATTACACAGAAAAATAAACATAATAAGATCCAAACATATTAATAAAAACAATGTATCTTCAGGTGTTCTCTTAATCAGCGCACAAGGCAAGCCTAGATTTTTGGCTAGGTAGTTTCAACACACTGTATAATAGTTCGCTCTCTTTTAATGGTTCAATAAAATGTTCTAGCCAATTTGAGAGCAACTAATATCCATGTGGAGACTGCATAAGCTTTTAGCTCAAATGGCAGCTGACGTAATAAGCCAAGCCTGACTACTTACATATAAGCCGTCGTTTCAGTTGAGTTTTATGATGTGCACATCATTGGAGCACATTTCACGTGTTTACTACCTTTAGCCAAAGAGGTTGCACGACATGGCTGTTAAACGCTGTTGCCAGTCAGCTGACTAAGCTGCCAAAAACTCAGCGGCACCGATATGTGGCAGCCACCAGAAGGCATGGGACAAGCAAAGCGTGCGTGGCAAGCAAAATGCCAATAATCGAATCATATGTGAAATTCGATTGAATTTTTTGCTCGCCAGCTAAATGTTTATCGCATAATCCTGCTGATATTGCAGCCATATTTACATATGTGACTTCTGCTAACTGTATTATGGGGCATCTCGACCAACTGGCTGACAAATAAAATTTAAGGCCAGATGTTGCGCAGAGTCAAGAGTTCATTCGTAATATGTGCTGGTTATTGCGCTGTATACATAAAGTCGGTATATTACGGTTATATTAGGATTGTGTAAGATGGAGACATACTCATTGGCGCTAAAGAGCATCTTTATTCTCGATTATAAGCAAGTTGTCTAACTATCTCTGTATATATACAAAACTGATACTCGTAACTGACTGACCGAATCGCACGAAAGTTCCTACTTTGGGTAGCTTTTGCAATGGCTGTGCACACGTGGATAGCAAATTCCACCCGAAAGTGTGGAAAAATCGCGAAAACGGTATAATGAAAGATTTTTATTTACCATATATCAATTTACCAATTTACCAATTTCAATTATCAATATATCAATATATTATTATATCAATAAGACGTCGCAAATGAAATTTCCAAAAATTTGATCCTAAGACTTAACCCACAAAACCTTTGAGCCCCGTTTTCACAAAGTAGATTATTTTAAGCTTTTCTGTTTAACACAAAGCTATATCTGCCTGCTATTTTTTTTTTATCATAACAGCAAAAAGTACAGTAAATCATATTCCATGACGACATTCATAACTTTTTGTTTAATTAGCATGTTTTGATTTTTATAGAGCTCCCATTGTTATGGTATAGCATTGCACGCACATAAATGAGTATTTAACGAGTGTATTAGCTTCCTCTTTAACGCCTCCTGGCAATGTATTTGGCATTGCGTGTGCAGGGAAAACATTAATGATACGCCAAGTTGTACGCACAGTCAGATGTGTTAGTGGGTCGGCATTCAGAATAGCTAAACATGTCTATATGTACTGCTGTTGCCCGGGCAACTGTAATACTTGTGGCAAGTGTGGCAAATAACGAGGTCGAACTGTGAATAGAAGTCAATACATTGACTATCCACAACTACACAGAAAAAAATAATTCCTTTTTTTTTAACCCATTTTTGGCTTAAAACTTAATCAAATGTAAGCCACGATTCGTTAAAACAAGAATTTCTTAAAATAAATAAAAAACTCTTTAATTGAATTAAAAAATCGTAATGTAAAAATGTCACATTGCCTGCTGCTCGAATCAAGCTGATTTACTTCTTAAAATGTGTCTAACTTAAGCATTTTGGATTTCAAAGAAACATACTTGCAGTCTTTTTAGTTAGTTTAAGAAAATTCGTGCTTTTTTCAGTGTAGAAGTTGGGCTTATGTGATGGTAAAACTGTGAGGAAAAGGGTTTTTCTACCTAATTGAAAGACCAACTTGTAGAAACCACTAAAACTTTGGTGTTGCAAATTGCATTTTATGAAAATATCAGCTCGCTAGCGCTAATGCAACAATGAATTAGAGGCATGCAACAAATTGTGGCAGCTTTAAATGTTTATGTTTAAGGCTAACCTGGACTCAGCCAGCTTGTGGAATGTTGGTTAGTTAGTTTTGTTTTTTTTGGCAACATTAAGATTTGTTTCGTTTGGCTGCGGATAATTTGATTCAGATTTGGCTTTTGGCGGCAGCTTAATTGTTGGCAGTTGCCACAGCAGCAGCAGCATCAGCAGCAGATCGCATCAGCTATTTGACACTTTGACTTTTAGCGCGGTCACATGAACCGGTTACGGTAACGTTTACGGTTACGGTTATGGCTACGTTTATGCCCACTGTTAGCTATTATGTCCACCCATAAAGCCGAATGCCTTGTCTGGCGCTTACATAAAAAATGAGTTCGTGTGCTGTATGTTGTAATTCATTAAAAATGATTTCAGCTTCATGCGAAACACGCCCCTTCTTCCCCTTAAAAGACACAAGCAACAGCCAGACTGACAAATGATTTTGAATGGCTCTGAAGGGCCGAGCAACGAGCCAGTGAGAACTGAGTGATTTCTGTTTTGATTCGCAGCGAAGGCAGGTCCATTTGGCCTACAAAACGTGACCCGAGGGACGCAAATGAGGTGCAAAGTTTTCTGTCAAATTATGCGCTAATTTAATTTCTTGGCACGTCGCATTTGTAAATAGACTGGACCTGAGCAATGTCTACGGGTTGCCATTTAGTTTGATTAATTAAAGTGATTATATGCTACCAACTTGATTGATATTTAAGTGCTCGGGAATTTGATTCCAGGTGTTAAGTGTGCACTTGGAGAACAAACGCAGAAATCTTTTACTTAAATTTAAATGTAGCAAAGGCCGAAATTGCTTTGACTCTTTTTAAGAAAATTTTTCTTAAATCTTGCAATTTGTAAGCATTAGTTATTATACAAAATATAATATTAGATGAGTTAAAAAGGATTAAAAAAAACATGTAGGAATTTTATGCCAGTTTTGACAAATAATTTAAATGTCACATTTTCTCTGAGTGTGGGTGTTCTCGCAATTGTAGAGCTTTTATTGTTATTGCGCCTGTTAAGTCATACGAATTGGACACGATGCATTACTTGAACATGATACATAACATATGAAGGCAGAAATCTGTAGTAACAATCGGATAAATGTCAAATGCAAAGTATGACGAAACATGAACAATAAGCCCCAACTTTCAGCTTTCAATTGACCAACCAAAAACAAAAACAAAGCAAAACTGATTTCCACTGATTTTTTAGGCATCTCTCAAAGGCTTAATTTCGGCAGCTGGCCAGCCAGAGAGTCGGCCAACCGTCTAGACATTAAAACTGTCCAATCAGCTGAACGTGAGTCCAAAAGCGGGCCCAACTTCCGCAACTGCCCCTACGCCTTTTGGCGGCGTGTGAGGCGAGGTAAGCTCTAAAAGCCGCTTGATTGCAATTTTTTCTCTTTATTTTTAGGCAAGTCCCGTAATATCATTGTACGCCTGTAGTCATTGTTCACGCCGTTTTTTTTTTAGATTAACTTTTATTTGTTTACTGTCTGCGGCTGGGAACTGGCCATTGAAAGCGCAAAGGCAAGGGCAGAGGCAGAGGCAGAGACAAACAGATACAATAAAATTATATTAAAAAATGAAATTGAAATTTTAAGATTTCTTCTTTCTAAACAAATGCCAAATTTAAGTAGAGCTCAAACCTTGCCCAAAATGCCATTTAATTTAATAATAGGCTCAGCTTGGACAAGGTTAAGGCAGCTTGAAATTTATGCAGGGCGTTTGGTATAGATTTGGCGAGCTTTTAATTGCTTGATTATTAACAGAAAAATGGTTTTTCGAGAGTTTGACAATTCATGCGCTTAAGGTCTAAAGAAGACATTTCTACAAAACATGCAAATTAAATTATGCAAAGAATAAAATGTGTATCAACTCAAAAGAATATTTAAGACAAGGTTTTCCATTCTCAATATTTATTTTAAATATCAGAAAATGATGAAAGTTTCATTTTAAATTCTGGTATACAACACTGTTTTAAATAAAAATGTAGAAAATTGTGCTATAGCAATAAAATTGAATAAAATATTTGACAAACAAGAAATAAAGTATGTTCCAACTGAAAAACAATTTAATAAAAAATATTCATTTCTATAATTGACACGAATAGTCAATTCTAGAGGTTTTAAATCTAAAAAAATAAGAAGTGTTATCTAAAAATTTGGTATTTAAAAATTATAAAGATTATTTGTTATGAATAAGTTTCATAAAAGTTACAAAATATTGTAACTATATCCCTTCACAGTCTTTTGCTTGGCAGAGAACAAAGGTGCTGATCGATTCCATCGCATAATAAAACAAAGTGAATCTTTCAAAAAGTACCAGTAAATGATACGCTTGAATATCAATTAAGTTATGGCGAAAATATACATATTAATTGGAGAGAAAATAAAGAGAGAGAGAGAGAGAGAGAATGAGAGCGTGTGTGAGAGAGATAGACAGTATAATAAGCTTTGCAGCTCTCGGTTAAAAATAAATAGAGAAAACGCTTAATCAAAACGCAAATTGGTCTATAGAAATGAAACGAGCAAAAAAGTGTTGTATTAAACAGTTCATCACTGTCAAAATTGTATCTAAAGCTATTAATCAATTCATTCGCTTATCGATTAGCGCGTGCTCGAGGGTTGCCCCCGTTGTCCAAATGAAACTTTCTTGTTGAACTGTGGTAACCCGCATGTCGCACGTCTCGAGGCGTTGCAATGAGGCACTGTGTTAATTGCAAAACAATTACGAAAGTCTTAAGGTCCCCCCCCCCCCCCCCCCCCCCCCCCCCACACAGCATAAACATAATAAGCTAAAAAAAAATATTAAAAGCTTGTTGGCCCGTGAAAAGCGCTTTGAAGTGCAGGCAACCCAGTTACAAGCGCTTTTCATAAAGTGATTAAACGAAGTGCAGCTAAACGTTAAACAATGCCGTCGCGACTTAAACTAATCAGCAACTAATTTGTTGGACGCAGTTTATTGCAAAAGTTGTTGGCCCAAAAGTCAGACAGAGTCCCGACTGGGACAGGTTTTTACATCTAATTCGCCAGGTCTACGGCAAACTGAATATTAAGAAATAACAAAATGATTGCAGGAAAAATAGCGTCGTAAAAATCCGAAAGTCATAAAAAATAATCATATTAAAAACAACAGCAAGGAGCTCTATTTGATGGGGGGAGGGGACTGCTCCTGAAGTAGCCAAGCTGTAAATGGAATTTTTGTTGTGCAATTATAGCCGTGGCAATTTATGGGGCAAGAACAAAAGCTGCGTCCATTGACCGGCCAGCCAGTCGGTAAACCATATTGGGCGATAAAACCAAATAAAATTAAAGCCAAGTATGGCAACAGTTTCTTGTGGGCGTGGCAGCTCAACTTTGATGCATGTGCATGGCCCTTGCGGGTCTTCCCTCGACGTACGTGACGCGACTTTTACTTTTACGACAAACAAACATTATAATTAAGGTTCTCCTGAGGTAGGGGGCGCAACGTGGGCGTGTCCACAACAAAAAAGGGGCTAAGGAAAACGCGCAATTAATTATAACGCCGAAAGTGTCATAAACTTAAAGCAGCAGCCAGCAGTGCGGTCAGAGGGAGTCAGATGCGAAGCCGCCCAAGAGCCGCCTGGCTGCCAATTAAATGTGGCAGCCGAAGCCGAAAATCCAGGTCCCCGATGCTGTGGCTCGGATTGCCACCCAGCGCCGGTGGCAAGCCGAACCTCAAGGAAAGCCCACTTAAATAAGGGTCATACAGTTTTTCATCTATCACGCGATATTTTGCGCACGTTTCGAGTTTCTGTTTGAAGACATGACATAAATATTCACAAACATTTTCTGATGCCCTCGCTTGAGGGCACACTAACAGAGGGTATACTGTGTAATGTAAAGAAAAGGTTCTGTTTGATATCTTACATAAGTAGATATACAAAGTATGTAAAAATCCATATGCTCCAAAGAGGGGAAACCTTGATTCCAAATTAATTATTCTTTCTATTGGTCTTAGTGACATTTTCTGTGTGTGCCAATAATTAAGGCTGGCCGACTCGAGCATAATGTTAATTATTATTTTTGCATAAATAATAAGCAACAAACAACAAAGTTTATTGGGTTGAAATTCACAGAAATTGAGCTTTGACTTTGATTTTAATGTCGCTTGATGCTTATAATTCCCGACATGTTATAGCTGAGAAAGAGGAAAAAGTGTTCGTCAGAACGGGTTGTTGTTTCTTGATTTTTATAATATGAGTATGCATCGCTTAATATCCTGCTGAATTACTTTCTTTTTAATTCCTCATTTTATACATATATCGCTGAATATCGAGCTGAATTACTTTCTTTAGCTATCTGTGTAGACGTTTCATATATAATAAATTTAAAATTATATTATTGGAATACATGTATAGAAACATATTTCATAATATAATAATTTAATATATTAATATATATATTATATTCTGTAATTATTTTGGAGCAGTCGAGGGTAAGGGTTTAAGGATAATAGCAGAAATACAAAGCAGCCGATGCGAATTAAATTAGTTGATGCTTCACTCGTTTTAAATTTATAATATTAATAACTTAAACAATTTGTTTTAAAATCACGCCCAGATCCCAATTTTTACCAGAAGGGTATTCATGGTGCGGCAACGTAAATAGATTTATTTATATTTGTACTTCGTCTTTCTTGTTAGTCTCTTAGCTGACCACAAATTGAATTTTATGCATTTCCCTTTAAATTTCTTAATTGCTTGTGCTATTTTTTTATTTTTATTTTTTGTCGAATTTTGATTGATTACTTTTAACAACGAATCGCTTTATTGTAAAATGTTTGCAGCTGGAACATGTTTCCAGTGAATAACCACATTCTCGAGTCATTTGGGAGCTCTTGATAAATTAGGCAAGTTAACTGCTTAAATGGGAACATAGCTGAAAACTGTACTCGAGATGCCCAATACTAAAGCAGGCAAATGCAAATGGATATCGAGGCCAAAAACATGGCCAAATGTCTCACAGACTGTTAAATGAATACTTCGGAGGTGCAAGGTCCAAAGGGAGAACATATAAATTACAAGCACATGCCGTTCAACTATATGTATTTGGGGCAAGAGGACGTACAACACATTTTCAAGTGCCAAAAGCATGTAAGGCATTTGCCACAAGGGAAAAAATCGCATGAGTAATTTGATGCCGCCCATAGGAAAGGAACAGCCAAAGGATATTGGCGAAGTGCAGCAGCAACAAGAACAACAGCAACCGCTGTTTTGTTGCCAAATGCCACAATATAGAGCGAGCCCGGACCGGGCTATCAGAACGGTTCCAACTACGACAATGTTGTGGTCGAAACTTGCCACACACACACACGCCCACATACATGTACGTATACACATGCCACCCGTAGCTGATTAATGTACGTCCGGCTATCTTGCAACATGCTAACAAACCCAACCAAAAAAAAAAGAGAGAAAAAGGAGTTTATCCCTTTTTTGTTTTTCTGGGGCATGCAACACACTCGCAACTTTACGCCCAGGCAAGAAATACTTGATTAAAGTGCAGCTGCTGTTATCAATTTAATTGTGCTTGCAGCACTTTACGAGCGCCGCAAGTGTAATTAAAAATTTGGGCCGCATAGTCAAAGGCAGCCCACAACAAACGAATTGAGTTGTGTCTGTATGACTGATGGCCCATTGATTAGGCGTACAGCAAAGGCAACAACAACAGCAACAACTTGATTGTTTGGGTCAACATTTGGGGCGTCACCTGTACAGTGCGAGATGTATATATGTATATAGAGAGACAGAGATCCGGAAGCCGGGCATGAGTAAGAGCACAAAATATGTGACTGGGAACACAAGCTCATGGCCTGGGGCCACCTACAACAACTGTTGCGGCCAAAGGTAACAGCAATAACAACAATAATAACAACAACCACAGGCAAAAGTGAAAGTGACAAAGTGTAGCGCAGAGGAGGAAACTGAAATTCGAGCGACAATGACAATGCGAATCGGCGGCGGCGGCGTATAACGCTGTGTATTTAAAGCATTAAAAGCATTACACCAAAAATAAAAAAAAAAATAAAAATCACAAAGAAACAAGCAAAATAAACGCAGATTGCAATGTTTAAAAAGTGAAACAACAACCAAACGAAACTTGATAAATGATAAAAAAGCAAGGAAAAAAACCTAGAAAGTCAGTTTCAGCTTAAGAGTACCGAATATGAAACACCCTAGGCAAGGCTGTAAAGCCAGTTAACGATTTGAACCAATGCAGAAGTTCAAAACGAATTTGCATCATTTTTTTTTTGTTTGGTTTAGATACGATTTTTTCGTAAGCAGAATTTCTTTGTTTCTTTTTGGACACGTTAAGCCTTCAATAGAGCATCTTTAAATTGTTTAAAGTCAATGGAAAAGTCTGGTGGTACTAAAATAGTCTTTCTTTTGGCTACGTTTTGATAAAGGTTAGGAAGCTAAAAATCTAGTTATCTATCTTAGGAAAAAAGAATTTCAAGTAAAAGTTCGGTTCAAGGTATGGTTCATTGTAAAAAAGGTATACGGAATTTGAGCTGGCTTAAAGCCTTACCTTTGACAGGTGTACATATAACAAATTCTAAATAGTATTCTTCCAACTGTTTCTACGCTCATTGAGGTCCACTTTTACAGGTATATGTTTGATATAAATCAGACTTTTATTTTTAAAGGGAATTTTTTGTAGTATAGCTGCATTATATCATATAAATATAATAATTTAAGGTACATCTTGAATTCTTAAAAGCTGAGCGAAAAATTGAAATGGAAAAAGGCCTTTGTTCAACGTATCTCACATTTCGGGAGAACTGTTCACACCATAAGGGTATTAAATATTCAAACAAATGAAAAAGTTGGTGGACTTTCTGAGGTTTTGTCGCCCTGGCCCAGAAAAGTGTTTTGGATGAAGCGAAGATGGGGGCGCTGTCACTAACTTTAGCTCTAGTTGCGGCTTGTTGCCAGTTGCCATTTGCCAGTTTTCCAGTTTCTCATTTACCTGCACCTTTGGCTGGGGCTTCCCCGACTGGACAGCTGTGCTAGCTTTAAGCGAGGCAATCGCAGTTGGGCCAGGTCCTCTGGGCGACCCACACCATGCCCGGCGGTGCTCTGTGTCTGTCTGTTGAGTTCAAACGGAAAACTTTGGGAAAATCATTCACACAAGTCAACTTAATTAAAATGGACTTGTCCGCCTACAGCCCCGCGTACTTGGCCCTTTTGTCTTCCTTATAGACCGCGCTGCTTAAGTGGCGGAAACCGTTAATTTACCTTCCCATGCAAAAGATTAACCAAAATAAAAAAAAACGAGCAAAGACAAATGACTGGGTGGTGGTGGGATTAGATAAAAAAGTAAAAAAAAAACTATAAAAAATAAGTCAGGTTTCCTGCGGCCAAACTCGATGTTTAAATTATGAGCGTAATGCTGAGAAATTACTTTTTAATTAGTTTCTAGTGGGCTTCCAGAACTTCCACACCAATTTTCCGTTCGCTTTAATTAATTTTTTCCCGTCCTGTAAGTGGGCCAAGTTTAAAGCAAGCCCGAATGATGCAAGGATAAATTGGTTTTTCGGCTGACCTAAAATCAGCCACACTTTGTTCTACAGCTGCGTGAAATCAAGTTTAAAGTCGCAAAGCATCTCCCAGCAGGCAATGCCTACTGCCCAGGCTTTGTTAAGGATTTCCATTCAGAACTGAACGCACGTTCTTATCGCCTGGCTGGCAGGGACGTCCTATACGACATCATTGACGTCAGTAATCCGCATGTGGAAGCAATGCGTGCCCAATAGGTAAATATTAGAGAGGCGCACTAACAATAAAAATGCAAGGGACGAGCACAAAAATCAATTTCTCGGGCGTGTACTTTTTGCTAATGGAAAAACGATGTATACACTCGCAAAATAATATAAGCCTAATTTAGTTGTAAATCTTGGATTCAAAATAAACGAAAAGATTTCTAAATATCAGTAGAAAATAATTTTTTTATTTTTGGTTCCAGGGTTTGCTGAAATTAGCCCTTGTGAGGCAAGGTTTGTAGAAAAGCAAAATACTCTTGATGGATTTTTTTTTGTAATTTTGTCACCGTTGTTTTTTTTTATTGTGCATAAAGTACTTAGATCTAATAATATAGTTAATGTATATTTATATTTATATGTATGTATTATGAATGGATTTATATCTCAACTTTCGCATTATCATCATCTATTAACTTCTCCTTCTTCTTATTTTTTTTTCTGATGCCCGGATGCCAAGTGAAGTTCCCTTCCCGGGGAACTCAGCACTTGTCATCTATTAGCTAATTGATTTTTTTTCATGTTTTTTTTTCTGGTTAGGCAAGTGAGAGGGAGAAAGGCAGACGAGATAGTGTGTGCGTGTGTATGTGAGTGAGACAGAGATAGAGAGAGAGTGAGAGAGAGAGAGAGAGAGAGAGAGATGGAAGTGGTGATATATCGAATGATGGTGTAGTTAGGATAGTCGGAAACATTTTTTTATATACAAAAGTGTTGGACGAAAGTAGCGTCCAGTTATGTGAGTCTGAGGCGAGAAAATCGTTTTGTGTCGAATTCGACTCTCCCGTCCAGAGTTTGAGTCAAGTCGCAGTTTGTGGTTTTGAGTGTGGGCGTGTCTTTTTTCGGGAATATTTGAGTGTTAGCGCGTCAAAGACAGGACTAGTCAGCAGCTTGAGCCGAGTGTGTGTCTGATTGTGGTTAGATCGAGGTGAGTGTTCATCTTGTTTTTGCGGGGATGCTGCTTAGTATGGGCCAGACTTGCCGGGTGGGCCGTAGTTGCTGGATGGCGCGGAGATACTACCGCTATCACCACCAATAAAACCCCCATCGCCGCCGCCAGTTGTGTAGCCGCTGCCAGTGTTGGTCTGAGTGAAGCCACCGGTGCCGCCGGAGATGCCGCCGCTTTCCTTTTGAGTCTTGTATTTGATGAAGTAGACCTCGGGCTTGGAGGGCTGCGTGGGAGCGGGCGTGGGAATGACAATATCCTGTTGATCCTCGGGCTTCTTGACCAGCACATAGACCAGGGTCTTCTCTTCGTTCTGGGGCTGCAGCGGGATGACTGGAGCCTGGTACGAGGGTGGAGATGGCGCCTTAATGAAGATGATCTTGTAGTGCTTCTGGGCCTGGCCCACTGGCAGATTGGGGCGCTGACGCACTTCCTCTTGCTCTGGTGGTGGCACATGCACATAAATGTGCTTTTGCACCAAAGTGGTGCCGCCGCCGCCACCACCGCCTCCGAAACCACCACCGATGCCTGCAAAATTATCCAAGATTAGCTGGGAAGTTAGTTAAGCTTGATGATTGACGCACCTCCGCCGAAACCACCGCCGGATCCGCCGCCGAATCCACCACCTGAGCCGCCGCCAAAGCCGCCTCCTGAGCCACCGCCGAAACCACCGCCGAAGCCGCCTCCTGAGCCACCACCGAAGCTGCCTCCTGATCCGCCACCGAAGCTGCCGCCACCTGAGCTGCCTCCGAAACCACCACCGGAGCCGCCACCAAATCCGCCACTGATGCCAATGCCGCCACCGCCGCCGCCGCTGCCACCGTGGGAGCCACCGCCGCCACCGGGACGATTATAGTTGTAGCCGGCTTCAGGGCGCGCCGCGGCCAGCGCCAGGCAGGACATTAAGATGAAGGTTTTCATGGCTGCTCAAACACGCGCTCTTTTAGATGGATGTATGTAAATGTATATTCACGGATTGGCACGCACACACTTGCACTGTCACAGTAATCCTAGGTCTGTGCCGTGTATCGGTGTGTGTTGGGAGTGTAGAGATGGGAAGAGATACGATTGTTAGGGATGCCAGGCCAAACTGTGTATGTATGGCTGAGTGTCTCACGTTTGTTGTTTTTCTCAGTTATCCTCGCTGCACTCTCGACTCTAGACTCGGACTCGGACTCGGTTCACCGATGTTTATTAGACCAAATCAAATGCTTCACTGACGAACCAATGCAGCCGCATCATCAATTTATACAAAAAATCCAAGCGGCATAGATGCCACAATCGCACAGAGCCCGTAACACAGTCGGCCAGCGGCACACACAGATACACACACACACACACACATGGGCAGAGGTTAGCGATCATGATGATGCGACTCTTGCGCATGTGTGGCCCAGGCCCGTAGCTAGCCAGCGAGCTGGCCAATAATATGCAGCCCCCTGCCTCACTCTCTTCTCGCTCTCTTTCTCTCTCGCTCGCTCTCTCTTTCTGTGTGTGAGTCTCTCAGAGTTTGCGGTGTAGGACGGGCAAGTGAAACCGAAATTACCGCACAATCAACTTATTACCGCACAGGCAAAGCCAGAGCTCCACGATTTCCCGCCTGTCGGATGTGGCGCAGACTGAGAGCTGCCTTTGCTACTGCGGCTCTCACTCTCCAGCTGATGAACCCAATGTCGTGCACTTTCGCTCTCGCTGGCAGCGAGACCAGCTCGCAGCTACCAATTCGCAGCTCCCATCTTCGAGCTGCCACAGTGCTTGGGACGCGCACTTGAGCTGTGGCAGGCCAAGCGTTCGGCTGCAGCTTTCCTCGGGGGCGACTCGCAATGAAAATGAAAACATGCGCTCACGATCGCATTTTGGAGCTGGGCGAAAAGTGAAAATCATAAGAAAATGCTTTGGAAAACTTAAAGTCTCAGCCTGAAACCGATTCAGTTGTTCAACAATGGCAATTTGAATAATTTCGTGCGCGTGTTGTGGGTTTTCCTACCATTCGAATTTGGGTTGCCATTGTGCGGCAATCTTTACTATACATTCACATACTTGTATGATAAATGAGAATATGTGCAGAATAATGTTTACAACAAGAGCAAGTGGTGTGTGTTTAAACTTAACTCATTGTGATACTTAGCGCGTACTACTCGCCAATATACAGTAGAAATTGACTAAGTGCAATTTGTCATAGGAAAAAATGGCAATTTGCACTTAAAAAACCCTTTTTTGAGTGTTGCTTGAAAATTTACCAATTTTTGAAATACTTGCGTACATTTTTGTAAACATATATTTCAAGAAATTTTATTTTCAATAACAATTTTTTTTTAAATACTTTTATGTATTGCCGGTTGTACGTTTTATTTAAATGTCAAACAGACTGAACTTTCTGTTCAATTTCTAAAATCAGAATATAAATATACGAAAAAATTATTTAATAGAATAAATCTGGACCTTAATTCAACGAACCGATGCTCTCTAACTCTTAAATGTTCACTATACCTTTTTTAATAAAAATATTTGTTAACAAATTAAATAAATTGTTTTATATAAGAGCAGTGACAGCTTGTTTATATATAAAAAAAGATTCCCAATGTTTATTTTGCGTTCACCAACTAACAATGGTCACTGTACATACATATACACTACAAGCATGTTATCACTAATCTTATATAAAATATTGGGTATTCATACCCAGCCAATGTCCACTGTACATAGTTTGCTCAAGTTATTTACAGATTCGGGACGCGTCTTTCAGATTTTAAGCACAGATAAAAACGCCAAAAACCCGAGTCCATAAAACAGTTGTGAAATGCAGCTAAGGGCCCGTCAACGACTTCTGCGAAAACTTTGAGTGAGGGCATTCAGCAGTCGTGCAACACTCGAAAACTTAACATTCTTATTTGTTAGCGCTGCTTTTTACAACTTTTATTTATAGTCTTATAGCTTTTATGATTTGGCGGACCTCACGCTTACCCATCGCAAATTAGCTTCTTGCGTAATTTGGCCATAAAAAAATTGAAGAAAAATAAAAAAAATTAAATAAACTAAAAATATTTGAAAAAAAAACATTTTGCAAATTGTCGCCGCGAATCGACATTAAATGCAATTTTATTGTGATTACTGATTGCTCTCCTTGTTGTTGTTGTTGCTGTTACCGATATTAAAACTGCGTTTTTCTTGATTTAAAACTTTGCCTTTTCTTGTTATTTTTCTGTTTGTTAATTGCATTGAGCACTTAACCGCATAACGAAATGGTCCAATCGATCGCTCGTTCGTTGAACTACGCCAAAAATTGGTAGAGAAAATTGTACAAAGTGCCCAAACGGTTTTTGTGAGTTCATTTTTTTTAATTAGTCGGCAATTTTCGGGTCAACCAATTCAATTGTTATTTTTTTATCAAAGCGATTCGTTGCGATTTTTAATTTTATTAAATGTTGTACAATGGCACGTTTTTTGCTGCCTTTGGCTTTGTGCAAAGGTTACAGGATAAGCCCCTCAGATATTGTTTTTTATGCGCATGTTTTGCATTTCAAAAAACAATCGAAGAGACTCTTTTACACTGTTCCATACTAAAAATATGATAACTCAATGGCATATCATACCTTACTGCAGGAGAGACAGCACAGAAGAGGTCTTCAGCTTGATTCTAGAGCTGTTTTCTAATTTAAGAGATATTCCTTTACAACAAGCTTAGCTTAACAAGAAGCAAATAAAAATGTAATCTTGTTTTATTTGAGATTCAATTTTCACTAAATATTTATGTTAATTTAAAATCAAACTTATCGCTTTGGGCGTCAAAGCCTAATTAATGGAATAACAATAAATGTTAAGGCTATGGCTAAAACAGATTGAGGACTATGTGCAATAATCGTCGAAATTAAATGCAATTACAATAAACTGTCACTGAAATTTCAATAGTTGTTAATGTCTGAAACGTTGCCCAACAACTGCATTTCCGGCCTTTTAGCCAAAATGCCGGCGATTTCACCTTGAAAATCGCTTGCGTAACCAGACTCCAGCCACAACTACATCCACATCCAGAGTCAGTCACGAGTAGCTCCTCTTGGCCAAAACGTATGCAAAAAAAGTAACCAAAAATTGTTTTTTGCTAACGAACATCGAGCTTCGAACATTGAGCGACTTTTCGACTCTTTGGCTTTAAGTGCTTTTATTGTACGACAATAAATTGTGCGAGTGCCGCACAGAAATGTGGGAAATACTCAAATCAATTGAATGCCAAACTCCTTTAAAGTCGAGTTAACCAAGAGATGCTGCAGCTGTGGCCATCGTCAGCTCCAATCGTAGAGCAACCAGCAACACCTCCAAATGAGCCGCCGTTGCATTCCGATTCCGATTGCCATTGAGATTTGCGCAGATTGCGGGTCCATCGAATTTACATTTACAATTTACATTCAAGTTCACAGACAACACCAAAATTATCTGAACATTTTATGAGCCTAAACGTTTCACGTTCAATTTCCGATTCGACAATCGACAAAAGCAGTTCATTGAGGAGCAACCGCTAGATAAATCTCACGCTTATTCAGTTGAAGAGACATTCAGAGCATTGTCTGACATTGACAGTTTCGGGGTTAGTCAGATCATTGAATTAAACTTATACAAATTTGGGCCTTGATGGAGAATTTAAGAGAAGTCACGGCATTGCAAACTTTAACAAATAAATATATAAATACTTTGGTATATATTCTTGGATTGCCTGCCAAATGCCTCCTATATTCTTCATATATAGAAGATTTTGCCAATCGGTGAAACACATAAATGATTAAAAAAGATATATTGGCTTTGTGCACATGTGTGTAAGCGGGCAGACAGGGGACTTTGTAAGTGTATAACCTACTCGATTTAGCCACGTCCGACGGTCTGTACGCCCTTCTGTCTGTTCTCGTCGATGTTAGAGAATATAAGAGCTAGGTACCTGAGAGTTGAAACATAGCTCGGAATTATGTTCATTTCAAATAATCGATAGCTTATCTCGTTACAATGTAATCGATCAAGATTGATGTCGATGCAATCCCTAGCTAGCAACACCAAATCTGGTGTTTAGTCTATCGAGTAGAAATCTAGATTACTTTTTGTATATTTTTTTGGTGGTATAGCTTTGGCCTTGGATATACATATAAAATCCTCTGTAGTATATATTTAAGTACTGAATAAACACCGAAGATAATCAAGATAGCATTTCCTAAAGAGTGAGGCTATGAAATAATGTGTTAAAAGTACTTAGTGTGTATAAGGTAAAATACCTTACCTACCTTGCCAAAAGACAAGTCCCAAAATTCTTAATTTATAAAAATACAAACTTTTATCAATGTCTGCTACATTGCCTTAGGGCAATATATACAGGACTCAACTAAAGACAATATTAGTGAAAAAATGTATCTTTAAATTAATTCTGCCTGGAATACCTTATACATATTTAAGGGCATAAAACTGCAGCTTGTTAAACGTTATTCAATAGTAAACACGCCAATTGTTCGAAACCATATTTAGAAATCCATTACTCCTGCTGCTTATATATATATTTATAGAATAATTTATAGAATAGTACTTCTGGGCTTTACTTTTAGTTCTTCACTCTGATTGCTACATTTCCTTAAGTTGTGTCAGTTTCATGGTAAGCGCTTATATTTTATGCAAACGTAGATGTAGTTTTATTGAGTATGCTTTAGTCATTTAACTTGGCCCCTGTTTATGGCCAGTCAATTAGCAGTTAACCGCAAAGGATTAAGCGCAGCACGCAAATTGTATAAGAAATGGGAGGAGAGGGGCATCCTTTGCTACCGAGGCAGCGCGATTGGGGGTGACTGCGCCGTTGACACTGAAAGATGAAGATTGCAGCGATTCACGCAACTAGCTGCGCGGTCGGTGGGTGCTGTGCATCGCTGGGGGCCAGTAGGAGGAAGTTGGAGCCAATGAAGACGCGGACGACGACGACGACGACAACAGTTGTTGCTTCCTGCATCTTTTTGTCGCTGCTGTGAGTGTGTGTTGGTGTGTGTGTATGTTGGTATGTGTATATTTGTGTGTGCATGTCTGATGAGGCAGTGGCATCTCCAGCAAGAGCAGCAGCTACGGCGCCACTTCCTGCTTGTTAGGCAAACACACAGCGACAACAGCGTGCAAATTTTTGAATTGTTGTAGACAATTTTTATTTCTTTTTTCTCCATTTATTTCAGTCAGTTTTGTTTTTTCTTGTTTGCTTAAAGCTTGGCTCTTGCACTGTTTCGCTTTTACATTTGACATTTTTGTGGCTGTGTTGCTGCCGCAGCATCTTTTGGCGATGCGCGCTGCTGCTCAACGAACGACAGATCGACATGCTGTATTCATAGACTTGTTATTTATTGCACTTGACAGCATGTTTGTTGTGTTCGAATGCTCGCCACTGCGCTGTAGTAGTTGCAGCGGCAACTTGTTGCCAACTCTTAAATGCTAATTAGTGTCAACGACTTTTTGCTGTGCTAGCCAAAAAAAAAAAAGAGTTCTATAACGTTTGACCATTTGGCAATTGCGACTTGAGATTGTCAAGAAATTAAAAGCTTACATGGTTCGATTTGAGGCCTTAACACTTATAGATTGCAGCTTAATTTAAATGCAACATTTAGTTGCTGTCAATTAAAAGTTGCAACCAGCCAAGTTTTAATCTGCCACTAAACCTTTGGCAAGCCGAAAGTTTAATTTTAATTTAAGATTTTATTTACCTTAGAGTTTTCCCAAGCTTAACTTGGGAACCTAAGAGCTAGATATGCTGTGCGTTTAACCCCACAGGAATCGATACCTTCAGTTACTTACGGACTACTCAAGTGCGTCTCAATTTACTGTAATATTTTTTATTAACTTTTCGCTCAGATTTGCAGTGTCACTAAGGTATTTATTTACAAAGTCTATTAAATAAAGTAACTTGATGCTAACGAATAGCATTTAAGACTATCCCTTTTTAGATTTAGAAAGCTTTTCGCGCACTTTTCTTTCTATTGAATTTCGCGTGCATTTTTCCTAATGGGAAACATTCCTGGAGCTGACTCGGCAGCCTCGTTAGCTGATACTTTTAGCTGCTGCTAGAGATGAGAGACTGTCCAGTTTTCTAAACACGATGTAAGAGGATTTATTAAATAAAATACTAGATAATTAAACAAGAGCTTAACAATTTGGCTTGGAATTTCATTTGTTATGCATTTAAATTTTATTAATTAAACTTCGATATTTTTTAGACTGCCGGCAGAAGAAAATTGAGTCATATTGCATTTACATTTTTAAGGAAGTATATTTTTCTTAAAATATTTTGTGTTTATAAGGTGAGATCTTCGTACGAAGTAACTTTTAAGTCAGTTCGGCTTTAAAGTATCGATTGCTATTAAAAAAAATATTGAAATAGTCATATAGAGTGTTAAGCAAATGGAATTCGATTATCTAATATTAATTTAGCCGCATAAATTAAGTCAGACCTACAACGAAACATCGTTTGACTTTCAAAAAATTAAATTTTTAAATTTTTAAACAAATTTGTGAAAAATGTTTAGCAAGTTTTTATCAAAATCAGGTGGATTTATAAATCAAACAATATTCGTTCTACTTTATGTCTATAAAGTTGTCTACTTTAAACTGCGATATATTTCGATATTCGGACTTATTTTAGCCTTTCTATAATCGTTATTTCTTAAGTAATTAAATCTAACAGTATCGGTTCCCTGGGTAATCAAGGAAAAAATAACTACTGCCATTACAGAGAGCTCTTACATAAATATACTAAAGAAAATATAGATGAACTCAAATCGAGCACGCACGAAACTAGACTTATTAATACATCGTATGAGGTAACGTGTTTTTTTCATTACAATTAAAATGAACACGAGAAGCGGCCAGCTCTAGCGACGCGAGCTGCAGTTGCTTTAACGTTTGGGTGGCTGTCGTCCTTTTAATTTAATTGCAAGGACGTGCCTCACATTTGATGCCGTCGCGTGGTTTCCCCACTCGACATGTGCAAATTGTGCATTAAGTTCGCATGACGTTGACATTTAGCAGCTGTTGTGCGGGCGGCCGGGTGGTCGGGTGGGCGGTGGAAGCGCTTTTAATGCCATTTGCATATTAATGATATCAATTGTGCGCAAGTATTTCAATTTGCCAAAAGGCCCGGAGTCTGTTTAGGATCTGGCCTAATTGTTGGGAGTGAACCTACAATTTCTTGGCGAAACATGTGGAGCCTCTTTGTTGGATTATTTATGATGCGGAAACAGTTCAGGTCTGGGCCTGAGTGCAGGTCGTGGCCGCGGCCATGAATGAGACGCAGCTGCTATGCATTTAACGCCAGACACTTTTTTATTTACTTTTCACCAAATTATTTTCTCTTGTCTCGACAACGGCAAAACGCACTTTGGCGCAAGTTTCTTTGAAGTAGAAAGTAAATATTTCATAGAAAAAATTGAGGAAGTCAAGAGTTGTGGGTTGAAAGTGCAACACGCTCGATAAGAGATTTGGCAGTCTGTAGCATGTGTGTAACATTTGCTGCATTGCAATGGTGGGAATATTAAAGCTAACACATGGCACAACAACAGGAATAGAGAGGTGGAAATTGTGCAGGATGGAGAGCAGGCAACCGGGTTGCTAGCGGAAACAAGTTTCAATGCTCCAAATCCAAAAGCGGGCGCAGAATGTGGGCCATGCGTTGTGTTGGGTTGTCGTCGGCAACGCTTCCAACTTCAATTAAGCGAATTACGAGCCAGTGCAGCGTGTCTGTCAAGGCAACACTAACAGCCACAACAACAATCACTGCAACTGACATAAACGCGGCCGCGTCTGTAAAACGAGCGAATTACTTGTTCGCGCACAACGCGTCGTATGCGTAATTTATTTTTTCTCCTATAAATGAAGCGCACAGCGAATGTTTAAAACGCGTCGTCCCTCATTTGCCTATCGACTGTGTGAAAAGCACAAAACAGAAAGAAAAAAAAAAACAAACTTAACGTGGCTAACAATTGTTGCCTGCTATTTTTGTTTTTATTTAAATCGTAAAAGTTGATGTAATGAACGCGTAAAGTCAACGACAACCGTCGCCGTCGCCGTCGCCGTCGCCGTCGCCGTCGCCTTCAAGCATTAAAGCACTGGAGCGAGTGTCGCCGGAGAAATGTTGCCAAATGAGCGGAAATGTCCAACCTAATGGCGGGCTAATTTAAAATGACAAAACCCATTAAAAATAAAAGAACACAGCGAAGGACATGCCAGGCCTTGGCTGTGTCTTAAACAGCGGCAGTATTTTTTATGCCCCCTGTAGAGGTTATCATAAATGTTGTGCGTCAGGCATTGGGCTGGGCACTTTCAACGTGAGCGTCATCAATTATATATATTCGTGTTGAGATACATAAGGTGTACATATTTATCTAGCAAACCGTGCGAGTGGGTCTTAAAGGGTTTCGTCATTTTGCAGAGTATTAGAAAAAGGGACTGGGCTATGATTGTTTACTTTGCCCAGAAACCTCTTTAATCCTTAAAATGTCCTTAATATTAACTTATTTTATATAATAATAGTAAATTATTATGTGAATTTTTTCTAGCAAAGCCATCAAATGATTTTTTTGTTGTTGTTCCTAACCTCTTCGAGTTTTGCTTTACAGATCAAGTAGCTCGAGAACATGTTTTGGACTAGGCGCATTTTGTTATATGTGAACATCCCGCAAACGGATCACTCATTAGTGGGCAGACGCAATTGTGTCTATCTATGACTTACCAGGATCCAAGTTTCATTAATCAATAACCAATTTGCATTTCATAACAATAATAAGCATATTAATATAAATAGAGAGTTTTTAAGCTTTTGCGCACAACAGCTGGCAATTCTTGCTGCCCTTATATAAATTGGAAAAGTCAGTCGCTGTTTAGTTTGCAGTCTCATAAAGTTTTCTGTTTGCTTTCAATCAGTGGCAACTGCAACTGAAGCTGTCGGATTTGCCACACCCCCACACACACCCCCGTCCTGGTTTCGCAGACGTTGCCGAGCTGCTCGGGTTTTCGTTTGTCAAAATTTTATTGCACTTAAAAGTGAATATTTATTTTTTTGTTGTTTTTATTGTTGTTTTTTTTTTTTCTTCTTTTTTGTCCATTGTCGTGCGATTCGTGCTGCAGTTGGTTGGCTTTAGCGTAGCCGTTGGGAATTTTAAATATGTATGTTTCACAGCTGCTGCTTTGGCACTCAATCGAAGCGAGTCAACTTGGCATCCGCCCCCCTTGGAAGTGCCGCCCCCTTTTTGATACACGGCTCAAATCTGCGAACAGCAGTGAATAATAAAAGTCGAATCCGAAGTGAAATCGCGGAATTGGATTTATGTATATGTATATATATGTATATAGAGTCTGGGCAGTCGTATAATTTATATTTACTGTGGGAATGCAAGAGATGATGAGCGTAGCTAAACTCCATGGGATCGCGGTCACAAAGAGGTGTTGCCATGGATCAAAGGTGAAAATGTCAAATGGAATATTAAGCACAGAGCATGCCTCAGCCCAGATCTAAGTTGGTTTAATGCTTCGATTATTTATTTACTAAAATAAACTTTTATAAAATTCATCTTATACCCTTGCAGAACGTATTATAATATGTGATGCATAGAAGGAAACATCTTTGATCAGTATCAACAGCTGACTCGATATAGCCTTATGTCTCTGTGTATGTAAACTAGTCTCTCGGCTGTAATATCTTAATAAAATCTTTTTTCCACTTTTCTATTGCAGACAGTATGTACTTCAGAAGCGTCCGGATCGGACCACTATATCATAAAAATGATCCTATCCAGCTCTATAGGAAGCATCGCTCGAAAAATGGGACATAGATCGAATTTTGTTTTGATTTAAAGGATAGCACACACCACTGACATATTTGTAAGCTGCTAAGACATATGTCAAAAAGGGTATTTTAAGTTCGGCGTGCCAAAACTAGAATCGTTTTTTGGAAATTGTAGTTTTAATCATTTTGCAAAGCAGGTCGCGCTCAACACTCGCATAACTGTGGTATTATTTTCCCATTTCCTGGGCTCATTTCTTTGAAATTATCTGGTAATTTTTGAGGTGTTTCGACGCTTGCACGTGCCCAAACACAGGCGGACAACAACAACAACAATGGCTGCAAACATTAACAAAAAATCGACAGCATTTGCATATCTGACGAAACAACTTGTCAAGACAACATCAAGCGCCAGTCCAAGCCCCCCACACACATACACACACCCCTTCTGGCTGCGCCGCCCTCTCCCCCCTCTTTCAGCTTTGTGCCCGCATCCCTGGGCCATTCGCCGCTTTTGTGAATATTTCGTGCAATTTGAAGAACTGGCAACTGATGAGGAAGAAGAAGCAGCGGCAGCAGATAATGCAAATGGTCATTAGACACAAAGCAAACGCTGTCGCTGGCCCACTCGCTGCAGCACTGACTGTCAGACTGACTAACTGACTAACTGACTGACTGACTGGCTGACTAACTGACTGGCTGGCTGACTGAGCCCCCCGTTCATTGTCCGGCTATTGTGTAATCGTGTCTGTTTGTTGGGGCTAGAAGAAACCACAATTATTTACATAAATTGCGCGTGGCTTAAAGACCTCTTACTTTTTGCCATACTAGGCAACGCCAATTTGTATCTGTATCTGTGCGTTTGTATCTTTTATCGGCAGTGCGTGTGTGCGTGAGTTGCCTTGACATCCGCTCGAGTGATCGGCCCATAAATGACATGACAGTCAACCCCTGGCCCATGGCAGCTCTCATTTGTAGTAAAGCTAACTGTTTAATTTATATTAGCTCCGGCTTTTGAGCCTCTTTTCATGCTGACGTAAATGTCCTTTTTAATTTCGCCACACAGAAACTTCATTTGGACTTAAGGAGCTTGTAATTGAATTTATCCAACAGAAGTACTTCCGTTTCGGCAATAGAAACAAAATGAAATTGAGTGCACTTCAGTTATATATAAATGTCAGACCTTCTGCTTGATAGTTGACAGGGGCAAAGATTCAAAAATTTCGTTGGAATTTAAATTAAAGACCAAGTTAATAAATAATTGTAATTGCGAAATTGTTTCGCTTTTTCACTTTTGTTTGCTTTTTGTTCAAGTTTTACAAGTCCTGCGAAACGAAATTATAATTTGCATATAATTTTAACACTTGGGCTCAAAATATCTGCCCGAACAGCCGGCTGGCCAAACAACGGTCAAAAACTTGAGGTCAGAAGATTGATTAAGCATAAAAAGGGCTCATAAGAGCCAATCGAATGGAAAGCTGGCCAGCTGGCGTCCAAGGCCATGTAGGATTCGCACAAAAGTTATAAAAAAACAAGAAAAAAAAACAAAAGAACAACAAAAGTGATTTTGTGAGGTGCCCGAATAGGAGATACCCTGTAGCCAGCGCAGAATAGCATCCGTATATTTGCATATATGCTGTGCTTCTTCTTTGAGAAATTAATTCTAGAATTACGTAGGCTTTGTCCGATTATCATGAAGTATAGGTCTTAAATATGGTATCAAAACTTGTGTAAATACAAAAAAACAGGCATTTTGCCATAAAAAGTGAAACATTTGTGAGCTGTGTATGCTTTAAAAACTCCTAAAAAGTTTACTTGGACTCTGTGGTTTTTCAACTCTTCGACAAATGCTTCAAAAACAATAATCCATATTTATTGAAAGTAATCGATAAGAAAACTTGGAACTGTGGAGACTTAGAAACTTTTTAGCTCTTGAGTTCTTAGAGATCGGCTGGCGTTAACTGATGAATACATAAACGAACCTGGCCAGATTTAATTACATACACGATATCATGCCCTGTTTCACCCGTTTTCAAAACTGTTTAGGGTATTAAAACATGCGAAAATAAGAAACTTATTCAAATCAATTAGGGTCAACAGCAGTAAAACGGAAAGTCAAAGAATGCCCCACGAATGACACTTCGTAAATTGATACCCAGGCTGAGCTACAGGCTGTGGTTAACCTGTGGTCAACCTGTGGTTACATAAGCTTTTGCAGAATGCAAATAAAAGCTGATACAAAGATATATGTGTAAAGCCGCGCGCGATAATCAATGCGATTTATGGCGTCATGGCAAAAAACGCGTGGCAAACGCGCTAAAAGGATGCACAGGCGGGATTGCCCGCAACCCGGTTGCGTTCCTCCTACCCCCACAACCCGCTGCTCCCGCACAAACGATGATTAGGTAAGCGCAAATTGAGCCAAAAGATAAATGGCCATTCGACGGGCAGAGATTGAGATTCCCAGCGTTGTCGAACGGGCTAAGAAACTTTCGCTTTTTATTTTTGGCTGCACTCACGCAGAGAAGATGTTGCGGTTGTGGCTGCCACAAACAGCCCCGATCCCCTCGTCCCACTTCCAATAGCTTTTGCAGTTGTCCAAGATTAATTTAAATGTTCGGCGCAGGATCCGCTGTCAGCCAAATGACAAGCAAATGAGCTGTGACTCTGCTTTGACAGCCGTCTGCGATTTATGCTGTTGTCTGGGCCAAAACACTTGGTCATGCCTGTCGATTGGGATGCATCTGGCATGAAAATGTTATTGCCAAAGTTTGCTTTATACTCACTCTAAGAGTGAAAAGAGTATATTGGTTTTCTGTAATGCTTGTCCGTACACTCAGCAGCCTGAAATGCCTATTAAGCCATTTTATTTGTTTTAAACCAGAAATATCTCTTAGGAAAATATTCTAGTAAATAAGTTTCAAAACAGAAAACGTAATTTTGATATTTGTATATTTGATATTGATATTTGTGATTTATTCTCTTGCATATTCCGTCCAGGCAAACTGTCACGCCCATTAGGAAACGTTCAAGCCCCAAATTTCTCTAAGTTCCGAAATGTTTCAAGCTTGAATCACATTTTTATGAACCCGATCAGCCTCCAAAAATCTGTATGGAATGAAGACTTCCGATGAACTATCCTAAACAAGCTGTTGCAAGCTGTCGTTGGACTGTGAACGAGTATTGCGCAGTAGGTTACACCCGACTGCAGCATTCTTGCTCGTTTATTTTTACTGCTGCAACTTGGTACTGCATAAAATGCTTTTTAAGTGCCGCAACAGGACCTGTGACAAGAGCAGCAGGTGAAAAGCGACGCTTGATTTGATTTTTTTGCAGCTCATTTTGTATGCAAAAATCACATTGTTGAAGCAGTTGTTGTTGTTGCTGTAGTGTTTGTTGTTTTGTTTGTTGCTGCTGCTGTTGTCATCGTTTGGCCAACAGCAACTGCTTCAATTGGCAGCGTAAATATTAATGAGCGAACGTGTTTGAGTTGCAGTCAGTGCTGTTGGCACGACTGAACGAGGTAGCGAGGCTCGCATATGGATTTGTGTATATAAATTATGGGGTGATAATTATGTCTTAACGAAACGACTTCATTGAGTGCCGGAAAAGCACTGTTTCAATTGACCTGGGCCCCAAAGGGAAAACTCTCGAGTCATGCTGCTGCGCCGTTAGATTATATGACATTACAGCTGTGGTAACAACTCTGTGGCAAGGTCGCGCAACTTGTCTGCCAAACGGTTGGCTGCATTCGTGAAAACTTTAAACAAATTTTTGCCAGTTTCTATTATTTTTATATTTTTTGTTTTAACATAAACCATGCTTAGTTATTGATAGCTGTGGTTACGCCTCCGTCACCCTCGCCGACGCCGCACGCACCTGACATACGGCTTGATTGGAGGCATTTGCAATGGATTATGAAAATTGTGTGCATGCCGCACAAAAGGTCACTAGTTAAACTGGTTTGCTATCGTACATTTGGCAGCAGCTTGCAATAGTTGGCCCGCTTCCCCCTGACCGACCCCTATCCCACTGTCTGACTCTCCCTCTTGGCCGCACATAAAACTAAAACAGCAACCGCAAGTGGTTGCCTTAACTAGCCGATCGGCCAGCACCAACACACTTAACCTTGTAGGCCTTGCCACAGTTGCGAATGCAACGCAAACCACACAACAACAGCAACAACTACTATAACTGCAACTACTGAGACTGAGTCTGGCCAAGGCGAAGGAAGTCAACGAAAGGCACTTGGCGCTTGGCGTTTGGCTCTTAACCTTTCAACAGGCGCCTACATAACATGCCAGGAAATGCACAAATCAAGCACAAGGCCCAAGGCAAAACCAATTCGAAGCACATTCAACTGCCCGGACAGTACGTTAGATGCTTTTCTTTTGCCACAAAAAAAAATTTTTTCAGAGCAAACGAATTAGCATCTGTATAATATATCTGTAAAATGTATCTGTAAATATGTATATCTGAATAATATGCATAAATGCTTTTCTTTTAAGCTGAAACATGAATGTATCTTAAAGTTATTTAATCAAAGAAGGCTTTACAAGAATACTCAATTTAGGTTTATAAATAAATAATATGGCAAAATCTTTCTATATGTTGGGTATACAGCTACAATTAAAAGATACGCGATAGAAAGATAGATTCAGATGCAGACATTCGAAATGTTAAATTTAGAGTCGACAACAATAATATATAAATATTTTTAAGATATATTAATTTTTGAGATGCAGTTAAAGTGTAATGAAATGAGTTTATATGTATTTCTGTTACAAAAAGGAGTGCCTAATACAACCAATAGATACAAGTATCTTTAAGATACTTATAAGCAGCAAACTGCCCGCACTGGCTTTGCCGTGGATGTCTCATGCATAGAATGTATTTCAGCTGCGCTTTTGAAAATGTAACCGAATTTCCCCATTAAATAAAGAGGCCAAACAAAGCCATTGTCGTCGACGTTACGCAATTTTAGTGGCAGCATAATTGCTTTGCAGTCGCACACAAGATGTATCCCATGGATGCAAACGGACGACGCGCTGCAGCGTGCAGCTTATGCAAGTTGACTTATGGCCAGGGATCCGTTTATTTTCGCACAATTACGCTAAATGTTCAGTTTGTCGATGTACTTAGGGATCCTGCTCTAATTGCCGCCACGAACGCAGCGCCCGGCTTGGGTCATGCGTGGCCAACGGCTCCATCTGTGCCAGCTGTTAATTGCAACTCATGCTGCCACGGCAGCAACACCTTTAATCAGGCGTGCAATTCATTACAGCTATTGCTCACGTTTTAATTAAACCGACGACTGCCGGCGACTGCGTTTCGCATCTCATGAAAACAAGTGTTTGTCCAACTGCGTGTGGAAAACGCAGAACTTTTATTTACCTGCGAATAAATTACTTGTTTGCAGCGTTTCCTTGAAATTTAAATTAAATATATGCATTGCTTATTTACAGTTCATTTCTTGGGTTGACCTTATGAAAGCAGTCCAGTTCATAAATGCTGGAAATATTCCAAAATATCAGAGTTTTTAGTTCTGATTCGTTGAACGAAGGTTAGGTTAGTTAAGAGAATTCCAATTTTGTGTATGATAAGCCATAAATTAAATCCAAATAAGCCATTTCCTTAACCAAACCAATTATTTTAATCCAAAAAACACTTGATCAAAAATGTTATATTGAAAATTACAAGAATTTTGACGATTTGGAAAGCCAGTGAACCATGATTTAACTTGAAACCATTTGCATTCATTCTGTAAACCAAATTATATGTAGACCAACGCAATGCCTGATTCTATCAATAAATAAAAAAACGTTTCTGTAGTTTTCAATTTTGTGCATTTCCAGCGGCTTGACCTTTCGCAATGAGAAAAAGTGTTTTTCTAAGTAAGTACCATAAATGCTTGTTTAAAATAAAAACTGCAGGTTTGAATCGTTTGGCTTGCCCACTCCCCTTATTAACCCAATGTTACTATTGCTATTGCCAAACAGTTGGCCATTATTGCCGGCAGTCCAGTAGATATACAACTTGGAAGCGAGGTCATTTTAATAGCTCCAATAAAACGTGCCGGCAATAATGGTAGCAGAGAAAACTATCTGAGAATGCAAGTTCCTGTGGCACTGGCGATTAAAGGCAAGTGGCACCTCTTGAGGCATACAGCGCAGCATTTCGATGCCAACCACACGCTCTGTGAAAGAAAGGTAAAAGGCATTCAAAAGGGCAATGATAGCACAATATTATTTCCGTCTGGAGAGCCACTAGCGAACCGACAGACAGACCGGTAAAATGGGACAATGGAACGTGCGCGCTGTTGTTGAAGAAAGTGCCAACTGAAGCGCCACTGGGAGAGCAATATTTATAATTTTATTATTTTTATACCCTGAGCCCATTGTAAATGGCTAACTTGGGTTTATCCCTTATACCAAGGATAAGGAGACTTTTCCAACTCAATAAGGACTATATATAAATAATTCCTGCCGAGTCGAGCTCTAAAATCATTAGTGCATAAGCTAAAGTTTGTTTTAAATCATAGCATAAGAATCGATATCAATTCGTTTTTTTTTTAAATATATTGTAGAGCTATTCACCCTTCAAATTTCGACATTATAACTCCTGGCTTTGGTATTTATACACACTCGAATTGTTTAATGATCGGATAACAAAAACCAAATTTATTCCAGAACGCATTGTCGATATTGAGGACTTAAAGAAAGAAGAATCATAGTCGCAGCATAAACTGCTCCGCGTGAGTCGTGCGTGATTATACAAAGAAAAATTGAGCATGGGTTCTAGTCGGGTATACCCGACGTGTTGCTGTTACATTGAGTTGAAAATAACGTGACGGCAGCACAGGTAATTCCAATTGCAATTCCTCTTCAGGCTTCAGCTCCACTACCCTCGAATAGAGTTCACTTTGAGCTGCCACAAATCCCAGTACCACACGGCACAAACTGACTTTGCAGCCATTAGAGCCACAAATCATTTTGCAGCGATGCGACTTTTTGGCTAGGATAGAGCTGCAGTTGGAGGTCTGCATTTGCCGCTGGCCAAAGGGATGGGCGACGTAATATAGCTGTGTGGGGAATTGGTGTAAGTATGTGTAAGTGTGTGTGTGTGCGTGCTTGTGTGTGTTTGTGTGGGATTAAGTAGAGCTAACTAAAACAAAAACTCAAAACATTAAGTGTGTTTTTGTGTATGTGTGTGCCTTTAATAGTATTACGACACATTGCAGCTCAAGATTTATGCCGCAATTACCGCAAGTGTAAACTAATTACGGCTTTCAAGTGGTTGCCGCTATAATAATGCTCACAGAAAACAACAACAAAAGCAAAAAACAAAATAAATTCAAGTGAGCGTTAACTAAAAACCAATCTTGCGGATGATGCAACATGCTTAAAATCAACTCCCGAAAATGTCTGCAGCATGTCTTATTATTTGGGGCCATAATTTATGTAATAATAATAACATTTTCATTGGTTTGGTTCGAGTTCTTGCATATTGGTTTGTTTGCTCAAGCTCAAATATACATTTATGTTCTCGTTCTCATATAATCGACTTTAAAGGAAATTCTACTGAGCCGCTTTTGTTTATTAACTATGATTTATCTTGTGCTTAGATTACTTTGAATATTGTTAATGAGTAAATATTATTTTTAATCAAATCCTTTTTCCCACATAAGATTCGTTTCAGGTTCAGCTTCGACTGATTTGCTTAGTTATTAGCTGATTCCCCGCCTTTATTTAGATTTATAGTTTTTTAATAATTTATATTCAAACTATTCCGCCTGCATCTTAAGACTTAACGACATTTATATTTTACGCCTCAATTGTAGCCAGCTATAAAATGTATTCAATATATGCAACATATATATGCAAAACTATGTATGAAGTTTTTTAGAACAAACAAGCTATAAGTAAAGCTTAAATTTCCATTATTAAAATTCTGGCCCCTTATACACAGAAATCTGCACTCTAGGGAATCTATTGAAAGTTTGGCATGTTGGAGGGCGGGGGGAGGTAGGTAAAGCACGCTTGAGTTGCGCCCACCTTTTGGACTTCTCTCAATTTAAAATGTACATCGATTCGGTAGCCTTTTGTTCATTTCATGGTGTTGTAAACATTTTAATTACAACAACTTTGACCCAACGGAGCGCTCTCTACCATCAATGTTATTTTTTTTCACTCGCACTTTTTCATTGTTTCCTGGCTTTTTCGAACGCCTCGTAAAAAACCGGGTTAATGCGGCGCAAACTGTTGCCGCCATTTAAGCTATGTATAGAGCCTAAAGTTCGGGATTAAATCGCGAAAAAAACATTTATGTTTGGTTTTTGCTTTTGCTGTTCACAAACCGCAAAAATGATCAACTTCTGAGCTCAGTTTTAATAAGTTTTCTGTTTATGTTGCCTCCTCAATTATAAGTACTCTATTTAATTGGATTTCAACTATTATAAATTGTGTAAGTAAAAAGTCATTGGAGGTAAATACATTTCAGGCTAAACCATGATTATTGCAATTTATTGACCACAATACTCAAAGCTGTAATACTGATGATGTTAGGGCTCATAGGTATTTCATGAAGACAAACATACTTTGGCAAATACAACGCGCTCTGCCTGTTGCTGTAAGAAACCAGACTCGAGCGAAGGCATGTCAGAATTGAAACCTATTTAATTATTAATTTTTACTGTTGCTCACAAGCACAAGTATTTAAATTAAATGGCAGAAAATCCTTAATCTAATTATAAGAAAAAAGTAGAGTCATCTTCCTCAAACCGAATATTGATTCCCCTTTTGCCTAAGGTTTTGCAGATAACTAAAATGAATGCGCTACACATTACGTATACATATGGTAGTATTTGCATCAATTTCATAAGATCTAGCTGAAAGATTGAGCCGGACAACGCCGGCTATGTTCAGATAGTATGAATATGAAATACTGACTAGTTGCTGTCCCCGCTAGCCATTGAAATTGTGCTGCTGTTAATGTAATGAGAAGATGTGCAAAGTGTTTGCCATGACGATCGCACAGACTTGTAGCTGAGCGGTTTTTTTTAGTGCGTCACTGACCCGAATTTGGCGGAGCTACAATCCAAAAAGTTCAGCTGCTAGTCCAAAGCCTTTCACTTTTCGCTGTAGAATAAACTTGTTCGGGCGTCCAAACAAACAGTCAAGATGTTTCTTTATGTAATACAAACAACAACAACAACCGCGGCACCAGCAGCAGCAGCAAGAACAACAACAACAACATCAGCAGCAGCAGCAGCAACAATGAGCAGATGTAACAACAAATGCACCGACAGCTGTCTGCCAAATGCAGCTACCAAAGTCGCCCCTGTCGGCTCAGTCAGCTCTCAGGAGCTGCTTCTGCTTCTTTATTGGAATGGTGCCAAGTCATGCTGATGGGCTTAAAGTGAAATTATATATCGGGTATATAAAAGAAGTTTTTACGTATGTATACGCGTATTTGCAGAGTAACTTATGACAGCTGTTGCTTGATTTACTGCAGCCACTGTTTAATTTACGGCCATTAATTGACTAATTTATGGGCCAATAGGCCATGCAAAAGCTCACATTTCATGTTTTATTTAGCTAGTCATTGAAAAAGGTTAAGCCATGACAAAAAAAGAAAACCAACCAACTCAAATATCAACAGCAATTTAATTATTTCATAATGGTAGCATTAATTTATTTACAGAATTTATGCTTCTAAGTCACCATTTAATAACACAAATGGCCAGAAATTAATTTGTTTAGTTGGGGCTAACCATAATAAATGCGCAGGAAGCAGAAGAAGCTATTAAAATGACTGAAACGAACATTGGGTTTGGCTATTTAATGAAGATAGGGGGAAACTAGCTTAGAAAACTTCTAAATTCACCTGATTATTAACAAATAAACTACTTATGAGAATATTTTTTCTTTCTTTTTTCTGGAGTATTAGATAAACATATTTGTAAAGCTCTATCATATACCTTTTTTAACTTCTTAGGGGTAAACGACTTACGAATACCCTTTGGTATCCTAAGTTCAGGCGACTAATCGGTTAATCAATGCTCGTTCTTTTGTTTATCATGTTTATCAGAGCTAGATGACCTTACAGATAATGTATAGGTTTAAGGAATCGTGTATGTATCTGACAGGTTTTCTTTCTCTTTCTAATAAGACTTATTTTTTTCAGATGTTTAATTAGTCAAAAATAGAATATTAAGTATCCAGAGTGTAAAATAGATAAATAGTAAATGGAAAGTAATCTATTAACTCTCTTCACCAGAACTAGATGGCTTTGCATGTAATTTTGTTAATATTAATCGAATATGTTTTTAAGGATTTGAGTATTAAAAAGAAAACAGACATCCAAAGAAAGCGAGCTGTCGATTAATCGAAGCGGGTTTCTCGTCCCGATGCCTCTGCCCAGCTTTGTAAGCGCACTTTAAAGACCTCAAACTGGTTTCAATATTTAAAGCTAGGCAAACCTGACTTATTTTATATACATAATATACAGATATATATGCATATGCACGTGCTGATGTATGTCACTGCAATATCCTCTGCAAAAAATAACTTATCCCATCTCACAGTTTGTCACGTAGCCCTTGGGCGATGCTTTGAAAGCGGATGTTTTCAATGGATTTTGCAATAATGCACAGAAATGTTGCTCAAGTCACTTTTGCATTGATATATTTGCAGACATTATTTAGGAGACGAATTCCAGTTATGAAATGTTGTAGCAACATTTTTGACAACGAGACAAATTTCAATTGCATTTGACTCGAACAAATTGCAACGAAATGAATCAGTCAAAAGCCAAGTGCAGCTCTGAGGACTCTGGAATGCGCAAAACTTGAGCCGCGAGAATGAACAGCAGCCAGCAGAAAGATACAAATGAAAGCAAATGTGTATGTGTGTGTGTATCTGTGTGTGTGGACGCTTTGTGTGAAGAGGGGAACAGCTAATTGCAGTCTGTGTAACTGTTGTCTGTAGTCAGCCGCTTCGCGGCAGTGATATCTTTTAATTTGCCACAAAACGCACAAAATGTGCAAGCCATGTTGTTGTGATACTGTGTGTGTATGTGTGCGTGTGTGTGAGTGGGTGTGTGGGTGTATGTGTGTGTGTGTGTGTGAGTGGGTGTGGATGTGGGCAGTCAACAGCCAAGCAGCTGTAGCCCTGGCCAAGCCTGGGAATCCTCTCACTTTTATTCCCATGCACATTGCCATTGTTTGCGTGTGTGTGTCTGTGTGTGTGTATTTGTGAGTATGTTGGCTTGTGTGTGTGTGCAGCGATGATGAAGATGATGCGACTTGGGAGTGCAACAGTGACTCAAGCTGCCGTTGGCCCAGCCCCTGCTGTATGCCCCGCCACAGCCGGGCTGCCCGGCAGGCTGGATATGACACAGATTACGTAATGCGAAATTAACATTTTAACACAATTCAAGAGACGAGGTTGCAACTGCAGCAGAAGAAAGAAATTGCAGCGAAGAGACAACAGCAGCAGCACCAGCAGCAGCAAACAAAGAGGGAAAGAGTGAGTTAGAGAGAGAAAACGATACATGAAATGAGCCCGTTGCCGCCTCGGTTTGGGCATTTGGCCATGTCTGGCTGATCATCAGTCTTTGTTGTGGCGTGGTCAGCAGACACCTAGGATCAGGCACACACAGACTGGCCAATACACATACACACTTGCACACACAGACAAACTGAGTAGCCGGTTGCGCCTCTTGCAGCCAATTATGCAATTAAAGATTTACATGCGAACAAGTAGCAATTTCAGCCAAATGAGGCAAATTTCCAATGCGCTGGCGTCGATTTGACAAAGCGACAGCTGCCCCAACACCACAGCACCCCTAACCCCCGCCCCTGCCTCCAGTCCCCGCCCTGCTGCAGCCAACTATCAATGAGTGGCCACGGGGCAGCATTATGCATCTTGCATCTTGCTGCATGTCAGTTATTATATATATGTTTTTTTTTCTCTTGCTTTTTTTCGCCACTGTCCGACTGACTGTCAACTGTGACGTGTCATCGCCGTAAGTCAGCGGTTTTATTATTACTTTTAGCTGATTGTTTTTATTGCATTATTTTTGGCTGTTGCCGCTGTTTTTTCCCATGGCCAACAAAACCGGCGCTGACGCTGGCTCGACTCGAGCAATTAGTCAGTCTGTGATTTGTAGCTCGTGCAAATGATTTTTGGAGGCATTTCGCAAAATATTGAACAGCAAGTTAGAACAGTTACAAGTTTAAATACCCTTAATTAGAAACTACTTGCGACTGATTGTTCCTATAACAATATGATATAGTAGCTGGAAATCTCCGGCCTTCTAAGAAGAAGGATTTTTTACACGTGTTAGAAACATAGTAGAGTTAATCAAAACTGAGTGTGGTTAAGAGATCTGGATAGCAAAAAGTATTTTTATAAAAACATTCATTAATCGACAGATTCTTAAAATTAAGCCACATTACATAGTATCCCGATGTTGACAGGATTTCGCAAATATGTAAGGAGTATAACAGGAGGAGCATTAAGTAAGTAAATTTAAAGGTTCCTTAAGATATTGCGGGAAACATACGTATATTATAGTGGTCTGATCCGTCCAATTCCGACATGTTGTAACAGAAGGACGCCGAACGATTTTATGACGATAGCTTTAACTAAGCGATAACTAAGAGACTAGTTTGCATATAAACAGACAAACGGACAAGCGGACATGATTATATCGACTCGGCTGTTGGAACTAATCGGGAATGCTTTCCATAAACGATGACAATATTCAATACGCGCTATGTTATAGAAAAAAAAAAGTTTGCAAACCAAATTATTCTTATAAGAATTAATACGAAAAGTAATTCCTTGACGACATCTGACATCTCAACTAAGCGAAGGAATCTTAATAAACAGAAGTGTTTTTCAGTCTACAACCTATGTCTTGTCTAATCGCTCTTTTGGGCTGCCAATGAGCGATAAATTGATCCGATTTTCCGAATCCGAGCCCCAACATTAATGCTTTCTGCTCATAGTAACATACCGTTAAGACTTTGCTAACGGATATTATCTATATATTATCTAAGCACTATAAATCCAGCCACATCCACTTCCCCGTCTATTAGGCGGCACAGTTCGCCCAAGTGTGTCTTCACTGTATATATTGGTAAAATTTTGTAGATTTCAGCCCCTTCACATTATATGATTTGACAGCATTTTAATCCACTTTGCCCTTGCGGCAAAAATTTGGCAAGGGGAATGCAGAAGTCGGTTTATTTGCCGCATCACGTATACGCCACGTACACGGCCCATTTTGGCAATTGAGTTTAAAAATAAAAGTAGCAACAGTCTTTTTTTTGTGTAATTTTCATACATTGGCTTTTAATAACAGTCTGATGGCTGTCATCATTATTATCGTTAACAAGATGATCGCGTTGCTGTGGCCGTAATTTGCTAATCATTTCAACTGCCGCTTGGCCAACTATTTGAACAAGGAAGAAATTGTCAACCGTTCAAGTCATGAGAAAATGCCAGTAAAATCTTCAATGCTGGTTATTTATTTGGTGCCTCCAAAGGATGGTCTCCAGATTGACCAACAGTCGACAGACAACAGCGAAAAGTGAATGGCAGATGCGGCTGTCGCTGCCGCTGCTGCTGCTACTGCTGTTGCTGCCTTGGGCTGGAAATTGGGTAACATTCGCGGCAGTGGGCGCAACTGTCCAGCATTATTATGGAGGAATCTGTCGCTATTGGTATTTCTTTGTGCTTAATCAGCAGATGCACATGCCTGACTGAGCCAGGGCAAAATCTGATGGCCATAATTGGTCAAGCAGTGGATGGATGGATGGACGGACGGATGGATGGATGGATGGGTGGATGTGCTTCACAATGGACATGTCTTAATTAAGCATCGGCAAATGTTAATTAAAATACGCCAAAATTGGGCAGCTGCTGCTTTTACTCTTGGAAGCCCAGCTGCGTGGATGACTTGCAGAGGTCAAGTAGATAAATTTGGTACCCTAACTGGCTGTGGCTTTCTTTGTGGCAGGCGTCTATGGAAATTCCACAATTCGATTGGCCATAAAGCGCAAAGGCTCGTTTAACAACTAGTTACGTGGTCGTCGTCACCCGCCGCCAAAACGCTTCCTGGAAACCACAAACTGATCACCGTCGCGACAAAGGTGGCATCTGCCACCGCCAGCTGCCGCCTCAGCTGCCGCCACAGCTGTTAGGCGTCTCACGTACTGGGCAACAGGTAAGCCTGCTGCTGCATGCGCTGCATAAATCTTTTCTCATTTATTTATTTCAAATACAATATATACACTGCAAATGCATCCAGCTGCTTGGGTTGGGTGTCTGCCAAAGCTGCAGATGAGCTTGAGCCTCAGACTGTTGATTATATGTGCATTTTATGCGATTTGTTATGCCGACAAGGTTCACCTTCAGTCGAAATGTTACCCCGGCTGGAGGCAGTTGAACTCTTCAGGATATAATTGGAAACCAATTGACTTAATGCCTAGCATTGACTTTTACCTAAACAATGACATTTAATGTATTCAATTGTGATCTTTCGCATTCAAATCTACTGGCTTTAACCTTTTTGTAAAAAACGCTTTACAACTTATAGAAATATACAAAAAAAAATTACCAATTCTATCCATAGAAAACTGTTTGACTCAACTGACTGAGCCACAAATAACTTTTGCTCACTGTGACTTTTGAGAATTTACAAAAAAAATCTTGTCTTTAGCTTGTCTTAAAGCTAATCGTTGCCAACTTGTAACCTTTCTTCGCACTCCGAAAGTCGAAATTCATGTTCGCTAATTTCTCGTTCGAATCCGCGCAGCTTTCACTCAATTTTTCGAGTCATCGCCCTAACAATCTATAATATTTGCTTCAATTATCTCAGCTATTCTCAGCTCACGGAATCTGTGCAATGTTTGATACAAGAGCGGAGAACAACAAAATGTTAACTGGTCCTGGAAATATTTTGCATTCGAATAAAAGGCAAATGCAAATATTCACAAAATCACAGAGGGGAATTCAGTTGGAAAGTGCGCAACACAATTTGCATGAGGCGGTGCGCGGTGTCGAGTCGGGAGACATGCTAAATATTTAAAATAGAACTGCACAAGAAATTTCCATAGCTAAATATATATGACGAAACACTGTGCAATGGGTAAAGGACTAAAAGGATTGCGAGTGGGCATTCCCATTTGCCGTTTATCTAATACGAATTTTGGTTGGGTTCTATCCTCAGCTAATGACCAAATCCATTTACCCACAAATTAGTTTTTGTGGTTGCTAACTGAAAGTGGTTTTTGGGCTATCGGTTTCTGAGCGTGGATGGACTTACCTTGCGCTTGGAGCGCGCCATGCGCTGGTCGCGCGAATTCTCCGCCTCGCCCGGCGGCCGCTTGCCCCACACGGCGATGGCAATCCGAGTATAGGTGAATATTAGCACCAGCAGTGGCACGATGAACTGCAGCGTGAACAGCGCCAGCGTATAGTAGTAATCCTGTTCGGTCGAGGGCCAGACCTCGCGACAGATGTATCTGATGTGGCAAGGACAGAGCAGGATGCAGCGCATGTCGTTGTTGTTGTTGTTGTTTGTGAGTGGCATGCAAAATAAAAGAGCAAAGCCGGACGCGGTATAAGATTGCGTTCATTTTATGGAATGCAGGCGGTAAGGGCATGGGGGTGGTGCACAAGTGCTGTCAGCTTGTGCCAGCCATACAAGCCGTCAAATGCAAGCACACACTCACACATACAAGCTCGTGCAATTTAAATTTTATGTTATGCGCCTGAAAACTCTTCACTCTATTATGGCCGAGAGCAAATGCGCCAGAATTTCGCCACCATTTCGCAACTATTTTTTGTTGCTCTTTTGCACTTTCATTAATTTGTTTCTGCATTTTTTACTTCTGATAAACCCCACTTTAAGGCCTCTCAACTATAATGACAGAAAAAGAAAATCGCCACAATTTCGAAATAATTTTATTAAATTCGGTCTGCATATTTTACAGTTTGTAGAGCCAAGGTTCAGCCTCTCAACTATAATGACAGTATAACAAAATTGGCGTAGTTTTAACTCCCATTTCGCAAAAGTTTTACCACCTTTCGTTCATTTATTTTTCGTCGTTTTGTAAGTCTTAAGCTAGTCCCTACTTTCAACCCACCTAAACATAGTGGCAAGAGCACAAAGTGAAAAAAGCGAAATCGTCACAATTCCGAGCAGCATTTCTCCAATATTTCTCAACCCGTTAAATGTTATGTTATTTATTTTTTTTTTAATTCAAAGCGACACTACTTCCTCAGTATTTCACCACTATTTCGGCAACAATTCCCCATTATTTCCCCAAAATTTGATTATGTTTTATTAAATTTGCTTAACTCTCAACCGCCTGAACTTAAATGGCAGGAAAAACAAGTGCGTCGCCATTTGACCAACATTTCGTTACCATTTCGCTCTCAATTTGCCTCTATTTCGTTATCATTTTATTTAATAACAATACATTTGCCTTACTCACAACCGCCTCAACTTAAAAGGCAGCAAAAGAACGTTCGCTATCATTTCCCTGTTTTTGGCTCATTTTTCTGCATTTATTATTACCATGCAAATGAAAGAGGTATTTTATTTTGTAGAGTGCATCGTTTGCATAATAAACGCTGCCATTTGCCCTCCTATTTTATGTGCACTTTATTGCATTTTATGCCCATGGTTCTGTGTCAGCATTGCCTGTTTTTGAAGGTCCACTAAACGAAAGCTTCTTTTGTTCCACCGACCAGCTGATGTTGCGGTAATTAGGCACGTTCTTTTACAGCACACGAACGCCCGCAGCTGGCACAAATGTTGCCATAATTGTGAAACAAACTAAGCTGCCCGGCGGTAATTGAATGCGAAATGAGGCGCAACTTTCGCTTAAAGTCAATCTAAATCATATTTGGCCAGCTCAAAGGGTTTCGTGCAATTTGTTTTATTTGCAATTCACTCGACAGCGTGCCACAAACTGCAAAGCGTCTTCAACTGTTGATTTGAATGTGGTTCTTGGCTGATTTTGAATGTTCACAGAGAATATGGCAAGTAGCCCATTACAGGACAACAACTGCAGAGTGCTTGTCGACTGACTATCGATTTCAGCATGTGGCAGCTCCAGTTGCATGCCACTACCATCCCGGCTGACGAGCAGGGCAAAGGCACGCGCTGCGTATGACTTGAATGTGCCCACATATATTTGCTCAAGTGCCACTCGTCAGACAATGCCATGGTCATATCTTTAATGCTACACTTGAAGCACACACACACACCCATACACACGCACACACACTATTTGGTTGTTAATGGTTTCTACTCACTTTTCGCATTTCTCGTGCCATATGGAGCTGGGCACCATCAGGCGGGAGACGACGGGTATGGGAAATGCAGTTGCCAGCGCAATAAACCAAACACCAGCGATAATAAATTTGGCGTAGCTGCAAATAAATAAATATAAGGAAAAGAGTTGTATTAAAATATTTAAAAGGAGACCCAAAATTACGATGACGCACGCATGTGACGCGCGACGCCTGAAGCGTGGCGCATGACACGTAGCATGTGTCTCGCATTGCGCATACGCCCTGAGTGCCAGAATGCGATCTCGTGTGCCCGAATTACAGCCAGCCTGGATAATTATAAACCGTATTTATTTGGGTGCCACACAAATATTTGCACATGCCACGAAAGCCTCGCTCCTTAGCACGCACTCATTGACAGGGCGTGACATAAATGCTGCCGGTTGCGCACCCCTGCACGGCCCCTACACACTTAGCCGCCATTAGCCATAGCAAAAGTCAGCTAGCTGACAAGTGGCAGCAGTGAAGGGGAGGCCATTCTGTGTATTCAGTTACAAAGCAAACTGACGTTCAATGGCAGCCAGCGGCCCGGGCTTGCAGGATTTGCAGCAGAAGCAGCAGCAGCAGCTGCCGCACTGCGTCCGCCTCGTGTCTTGGGTTACTATTTAAACCAATTAACACGACACAGTTCGCCTTCCCCTTTCCCCTTTCCCACTTCCCCTCCTTCCGTCTAGAGTCCGTGCTGGCATTGCGTGTTTTTCAAGTCTCTGGGGGCGAGGCCTTCTTTCGGTCAAGTGCGGCTGGCTGCCAAATGCCCAAAGCGCCAAGCAATGCAAATACGCCGGCGGCCACTTTACGGCGCCAATGTCCCAAATACCTACAACAACATAGAGCAACAAGAGCCCTGCAAACGGCGGGCTTTCAATTAGTTTTTATGCGCCTTCAATTAACTCAAATGCTACTAAAAGCCAGCTTTGCATACTTGACTAAGACTTAACACAAAAGTTAGGAACCAAGTTTGCAATGCTTAACGGGCGACCCGCAGGCTTGACTTGGAAGGATTTCTCGAAGTGCTATCTAAATTGTTATCTAGAACTCTTCTTAGCTCAATTTTCAGTTTTTTATTCAAACTGTGACAGAATCTAATCTTGGAGATGACTCGAAAATGTTTTTCAAAATGTAAATTATTATCTGAAATAATTGAATTATTTTTAATCATTTTATAAAGAACTTCACCCATTTAATGATAGTTTAAAAAAAAATAATAATAATAAATAAAAATAATAATAACTAAAATATTTTAAAAATGTGGCATTGAATAGATTTTTCTGATCAATTTAATTTTCATCCACAAGATGTCTACTTGATTTGATCTCTATCAACGATTGGCATCTATCTAATACGTTTTTATGCCTTTTGGGATTGGGGTAAGGTTTGGTTCATAGTAGGCAATGATTGGAATTCTGGGCGCGAACTGGTTTAGTTTAAATACGGCTTGAAACTTTTTGTATGCATGACATTTAACTCCATCAGGAGGGTTGTTTAATTATAAGGTATTGTTAAAAACTTCAACTTCAATGGTACTTTTGTAGCCTGAGATTCGAGTGCGGATAAGCCTTTGCAGTTGACTGAACTTTTATACCAATAACTGTGCCATAAGAAGTAGCAAACCAAAAAGCAAACGAACAAAAAATGTATTAAATCTAAACAGCATCTCTGTAAATCCCAATTACCCACAGTTATCCAAATTTAAATATATAGATATTATACATAGGTTAATGGATATACATTGATATACGCACCGCTTTGTGATGCGTGGACGCAGGGGCCACATGATGGCTATGTAACGATCAATACTGATAGCCACCAGAGTGTAGGCGCTGACCAGGACGGAGACCACCTGCGAGTAGTTGACAAAGTGGCACAGGACAATGCCAAATGGCCAGTAGTTGAGAATGTACTGCGAGATAAACGAGGAGGGCACACAGAAGAGGGACATCAGTATGTCACCCAGCGCCAAATTGGCTATAAAATAATTGGTAACCGTGCGCATGCGCGGCGTGGACTGCACAATGTAGCAGACGATGCCGTTGCCCAGCAGCGCAAATATAAAGATGGGTATATAGAGCAGGTAGACGACGCTCTTGAAGTAGTCGCTGGACCACAGATCATCCGAATGAGAGCTGACATCAGTGCAGCTGAAGTTTAGCAATACGGTAACATTGAAGTGCTCTGTTGCGGGCGTGGACGATATGTAGTCGGCGTCCTCAGCGCCCAAGGACAGCTCAGTCGAGCTGCTATTGTACATCAGCGCCCCAGCTGTATCCTGATAATCATCCTCGTTGCGCAGCAGCGGCTGCTGTGGCGCAATATAATACAAACGCTCGTCATTTAACACGGTCCGTTGAAGGTCCAAACGACGACGGTGCCAGACAAAACTGTTAAACTCCATTTCCAAGAATGTTTTTATTCTTCTTTAATTGTAAGCAGTCCTTGGACTTTTTTGTATAAGCAAACAACTTTTGCTCTTGTAACTTAATCTAAATACTTTTTGGCATAAGCAAATCCTAATTGCAGCCTCATTATAATCAAGCAGCTGCTATTGCGCTCGGTTTGCGATTTGAATATAATTTCCACAGCCAGCTGAGGGAGCCTGCAAGTAAAAGGATATGAAATATGTAACAGCATGTTGCAACTATTATACAAGTTTCAAGGCATTTTTAAGCGTGGATAGCTCTTTTTACTACATAATTAAATTAAGTATTGGATATATGCAATTTACTTAATTTACCAAACAATATATGACTGCATACTTTTAGACTTGCTCCACAAATCAATTATATCAGCCAGAAAAGAATTTAAATGATTGCAAGCTTTTGTGCTGCTCCCAAAACTGACAACTTATAAATTTAACTGTGAGCTCTTATACTTGCCAATTTAAGAGTGGCAAGTGTATATATTTCAACAAAAATATAACTCAACCTTGGACTTATCCTTGCAGATTTCTAAAAAAAAAAAAAAAAAAATCACAAGGTCCAACTTTGTCCAAACACATTCAAACATAATGTGCTCAAAGTTGCAGCCTTTGTACGAAGAAAATTTGACAACAGACTCGCCAGTATTTCGGAATATACCCAATTATTTCTTTATAAAACTATCTTTTCATATTATTCAGACAGATTTTCGACTGTGACACAAATGGATCACTTCTGTCTATTGGTAAAAACTTGTCGTTGGCAAACAAAAAATTGTATTTTAAACATAAATATAAATTTCAACCTTATAAATTAAATTTTTTAGTTAAAAAGATTCAGAGCCTGAAACTCGTTTTAACTATGAATTGATTTATGGTTCTGAAGCAAAAGACCTACCTCTGTGCAAGTAAAAAACTGTTGCATACTTTTTCGCGCGTTGGCGGAATAAGACTTCACTCTGTATAAGCGAGCAAATGGATGTGGGCAAAACTGTTTTGGCCACATGACAAACGTGTGTGGCATGGCCAAAACGCATGTGAATAAATCACACGGGCAAACAAAATTGCGAAGAAACCAGAGAGCATAACAACTGCCAAAAATACAAACAAACCGCTTCAGGGTGCAGAAGCGGTTGCTATGATAAATGGGTCGCAATCGAATGCCATTTTATGCTGAAGTAAAAGGAGAAACCTTTGAGCGATGACAAAGTAAAAGCTTTTGGAAATGCGAATAGATTGCCAATATGCGTATTTTTTTTTTTTGAATGCGCACATTTTAAACCAGAAATTTCAAAGTCAATAAGCTAAAAGAGATTATTCCAAGTTAAACCTTCTCAACTCAGCCAATATGTTGTATGCTGCATAAATTCTACTGAAAACTACATACCTTTTTCGAATAACTAACCAAAGCATATTAGCAAAAGTAATGCTAAAAAAAAAATTGGGAAAAGCATATACCTTTTTTTTACACCCCTGGATATATTCATGATCAGTATTAATATCGGCGAACGTCTGTCCGTCTGTCTGTTTCTATGCAAACAAGTCTCTCAGTTTTAAAGCAATCAGCATGATACTTTGCATATTTCCTTATTTTTTTGGCAGGCACTATATCCTATACCAAAGGTACCAGCGGTAAATTTTTTTTTTTTTTTATGAAAAAGCTTTGTTTTATTATTATTTATTATGCATTCTAGATTTAAGCAAAATCTTATCAGCATCTTCTTGGCAAAAGTCGTCACTTACGAACTACCCTCCTATTCTTCTCACACAGAGCTGCTAAAATGTAAGTTATATTTCAACAAGGGTATTTATTCTTCGGCTTGGCTAAGATGACAATTCTCTCTCACGTTTATCGCCAGCTTCAATTGGAAAAGCTGTGGTATATTTTAACTTTAATGTGCCGCAGGCGAGCGGAAGCTGTTTGGCTGGCAAACAAAAATTCAGCCGATTGGAATGCATGGCTGCTAGGCCCTCTTTATATATATATTTATATACATATCTATATCATATAGCTATATGAACATTTTTGTTTATAACAAGGCATTAGGCAAATGAAAATGCGAAGCAGATTTGCGTGCGCGAACAATTAAAGCCTGGCAACAAAAGACAATTGTTAAAGATAATATGAGAGCTGTAATTTGATTGCCAAAACTTATTATTGTGTGTACGAGTGTGTGTGTATAAATGTGTGTTAAAAGAAGTCATTTCAACTTTTACTGTCGCGTCGTTTTAATGTCCCGCTAAATAAACTCCGACACTGACGAACTTACGGAAGGACTGACAAAGCACCCTCGTGTGTGTGGACGCTTGCTGTAAAAGCCGGATAAGGATATCAGGCAAGTAAATTGCTTATCTCAGCGCAATAATGAGGTACTTGCTGAGGTTCAGACCGTACGCTCAGTGTATGCGTGTGTGTGTGGGCGGGCTGTGGGTGTGTCTGAGTGTGTGCGTGACTTGAGTTTTTGTCACAGCTAGCAGGTCTACTCTTTATGCTGCTGCTGCTGCTGCTGCCATACTTTATCAATTATCTGCCCAAATTCCGAAATCCCTGCGAAGCTTCATAAAATTTCAACAGACGATTGCCTGCCTAAGGATTTGTTATTGGCATTTTTGTCAGGCATGCGAGACACAAGCAAAAAAAAAAAAAAAATAATAATAAAAGCATTCTCCTAATTCCTATTTGCAAGTGATTTATTTTTTAATATACGCATATATATCAACATTTTGCACATAACATCTATTAATTTTTAAATTAAAAATCGACCCAAGGTGAACGACATGCGCGCCAGCAAATGAGAAAATGGAGTAGACCCAATCGCATGACAAGCGAAAAAAAAATATATTAAAATAAGTACGAGTGCTAAGTCGAGTGTGCGACCACAAGATACCCTAAAGACAAACCATCGAACACCCACGTGCTCTTTGTGAAGCGCCTTCTTCACTTCCAAGCCTAAGATTATGTAGGAAAATGCATTCTTAGTTCGATGTTTATGAACTTTTCGGGATCAAAAAAAAAACAAAAGAACACCCAACTAATTGTGTTTATCAAGAAACTAGGCTCTTCTAAAAATTAGTTTTTTACAGATTTTGACCTGTTTCTCTGGGTTTGATAAATACACTACACTTGCACTAGCCATTATACCCTTCTTATTCATCTTCAATGGGTTCAGGGTATAAAAAATGCATGAGATTTCCAGATGTGTTTGCCAGATTTCAATTGCAGAAAAATTCGCTTTGATTTGGCTTCAAAAAAGGAAAAACCTCGAGTTTCCATCACTCTCCAAGAGCTGCGCTCGCAGTGTCCGGGTCGAATGGCTCATATACATCTCATTAAACATGGGTCCCGGACTGAGTGTATTAATGAAAAGTCATCAATTTTATATTAGGCCAACATGTTCATGTGGATGTGAGCGGCATGCCCAAGTAAATAATTAACACGGGCAAGCAAATCCCCAAATAATTCCAATGCATTGAATCCTCCAGATTGAAGGACGAAAATCGAATGCAAAATGTGGGGTAAGGCAAATCTTTTCGAAATAGAAATATTTTGCCGCAGACATAAAACACGCAAAAAAAAATAAATAAAATAAAATAAAATACTGCTAAGAAAATGGCAAAAAAATCACGTACAAAAATGTAATCACAACACGCGATGCAGACGAGGGCTGAGCATAGAAAGCAGTAGCTAACATATTTGGACCATAGCAAATAATATATTTACGCAGAGTATAAGACGGAGCCTGAGAAAAAATAGCGCCGAAAAAGACGCAAATCAGATTTGATCGGCTTAGTTGCATGTAAATTCATTTAGCGCCTTTTTAGGCTGAACGCGGAAATGGAAAAGGAAGGCGAGCGGCAAGTGGCGATAGGCGGGCGACAGGCGCGAGACGTCCCCAAATCAGGTGCTACGCACATAAATTCAATTTACAAAAGGCGTTGTGCCAAAAAAGAAATATGACTGAAGGGAGCAAAAAAATTATTAAGCCCACAGTAAATCTTCAAAGAGAGCTAACCATAGCTCATATTTCCATTGGCCATCATTGTATTTCAGGCTTATGCTTTGGGATTAGCTTGCGTTTTATGTCCGGCAAATTTTGAGGCAAGAATTCTGCGTGGAGCATCACCAAAAGCAACATTGGTAAAAAGGAACCCACAAAAAGCCCAAATGCAGCAGCTTCAGCTTCAGCTTAGCCAGACCAAAGCACAGTCAAACAATTTTGAGAGCAGAATGCCAAGCGAACATTTGCTCTTGGCAAATTGCTTTTGAAACCGCCACAAAGTGAAAATAGTAAAGGTCCCTGCTCGGGCGCCACACCGTGCAGTGGCAAATATTTTGCCAGCGTTCGCTACTATTTGTCTCTACTTGTCGATGAGAGAGATGAGCGTGCTTTGGATTTGTTCAACACGATGCAAGGCCGAAGCAAACATTACATTACATTACATTACAGCTTGTACACGGGTAACAGGTAAAAGAGCTCTTGTCGGGAGTACCCGACTATCAGGACTACCTTCTACCTTTCATATATATTATACACGCACACTATCGAAAAAGTTTTCCTTAAGAGAGTTTACAGTCCGATCTTTGGAAAATTTTGATTGGCTGCCAAAAGTGTACATATACCGTTTTAGTAACTCCATCAAATAAAAAATAAATGCATACACATAAATCAAAATATGTTCAAGTATATTCTATTTGTTGTGCTTGTCCCTTTCAGGCAGTTTCCTTCATGCTTTCGAGTCTATATTCTCTGGCTGAGCAACACGAACACGTCGTGCTAGAACGTCTCAAACCACGTGCCCAACTCTAGTCTCTAGTCATATGACTGATTGCCTGCTGCTAACCACAATGTCGTTGTTCCCTTTAACCTCGTATACCACAGTCTCCATTACCGACACCATCATACTAGTCGAGTCAGTCGGTTGCGTTTTTCCGAGTGCTTGTAATTATAATTAATGAGCTATGTGAAGCGCACTTGCCGCTGCCAGAGCTAAGTCAAAGGGCAAAAGGCAAAGGTAAGGGCGGCAGACTAAGCGACGGCATTGTCACTTGTGGCATGCCAAGGCGTGGGCGTGGGCGTGGTCGTATCTTAGGAGTGTTTGTGATAGTTTTTATCATTTGACTCATATTTAAATGGGCAACCAACAGCGCAAAGAGCTCAGCAGGAAGTCACCCTTCATATGTGTTAATTAGCAAAGCTTCAAATGAATTGCAGTGTTTGTGTGTGAATTTGTGTGTGTGTGTGTGCGTGTCATAGCCTTGCTAATGCTTATGTATTTGTTATTTGCCTGGAGACAGACATTTGAAGTCGTGTTTGTCGTTTAATTCTTGAGCATAGAATAATTTGATGTCCAGAATTTATTGCAAATGCACTTTAATCGTGGCAACTACAAGAGCGAGGCACTTTAAATATAAAATATATATGCACGTCTATTGCAAAAAGAGTTTTCCATTTTGTGACATTTCTATAATATCGCCCCATTTCCATAATATCGGTGTGTCCTTTTGTGTTTCGTGTGTGTGTGTGTATATTGAAGGAAGTTCGGGAAGTCTGCTAGTCGTGCACTCCCGACTAGAGCACACTTACTAGAATTTTTTTCTAGATATTCGTACGCATTTAGCCATGTATGAATACGGCAAATGCTTAAATTCTCTCGCTTCAAGCAATCCTTAGAGCCGCATTTTATTTGCTGATAATGCTGATTTATGCGTTGGCTTTAAAAAAAAAAAGTTGAATTGAATTTTATGACGGCCACAAAATCCGCTCTGAGCGTTTTATAAGCATTTAAAACCAAACTCGTGCCGAATGCGACACAAGTCCTTGGCCCTGGGCTGACCCCAGCTTGGGTTGAGCCTACCCTTGTCAAACATTATGCTGACTTCATGCGCCGTTTCTGCGACAATGAAATTAATTAAATGCATTCGATTTCAATCGGGTGTGAGTATATAACATGTAAATAGCCGTCCTATTATGGCATATTAATTTGGTTAATCAAATGCAAAAAAGCGCTGTGAAAAAACTGTTAAACGAGACGCATGCCACACCCACACGCCCCCTCCTCATGCGCACAATCAGTTTGAAATGTGACACTTTTAAAAATGCGATTAATTTGAATTTCATTGAATTTTGTGCGCGTCACCCCTCACTCCCCTCAACGCCGCTCACAAGGACAACTCCATAAAATATTTAACATAATTAAACGGACGTGCCTCCGGCCTGACCAGCTGCATACCTTGTCAAGGACCTCACGCGGGTCAGAGCTCATATTTTAATTGAGTTATTTTTTTTTAATGGTGTGCAACAATAGGTGCAAATTCAAGCGAAATGTGTTAATTAAATGCAACGAGCGCCATGCGACAATATTTAATTAAGCGTCTGCAACTCACTTAGAGCGGGTTGCCACTTGCAGGCGGCACTCTTCAGTTTTCATTTTTCCACACCACGCAATGTTTTTTACACATATTTCGCAAATTTTCTTTGTTTCCTTTCTTAAGTATACAACGTATACAAATCCCAAGGGCTCTTCGCCGCAGGGTCATTGCGATTGTCCTCCAAACTGTCAGGAAATATTATTCTAAGCCTTCGAGCTCCTGCAGCGCAGCTAAAATGAAATGTTTGAGCTTCATGACATTTCAATATTGTTGATTGCTTCTGCATATTGTAACTTTTTATTTATAATTTTTTTTTGTCAATTTATTTGAAAGCCTGCATCAAAATTAGCACAAGTCATGATTACATGTTGAGTCCCAAGCTTTTTCAAATTTCGGTTAAACATCAAGGCCAAAAATAACGACAATTTCAAGCTTTTAATCTTCAACGATATTATAGCCTTTTTGTCTTTTGGGCATTAAATTAAAATGAACTCCAGCTATTCTGCATGCTTTTTCATTTTTAGGGTGACCATATCGTCTCCAAGTACCGCCAAAAAGTATGCCACGTATTTTTTGTAGGCACGCATGTTACTTGGAAATTTTCGCAAGTCATTTAATTCATGCACTCAGCCAGAGGCCAATTAACACGAACAGGATAATCAGCCATGGAAAACTCATTAGCGGCATTATGCAAGTGCAGTCCAAATATGTAAACAAAAAGTGGCTGCTGAACGGGGGGTGGTGGTGAAGTGTTAGGGCGGAAGTGTCAAAGCACATTGAATCATTATTAGCCGGCTTTTGTTGGGACAGCCGAGCAAATGTTTACTGTGCTCGTTGACACTTGCGATTAGCCAAATAATAAATATATTAAAATATAGAATATATAAGTTCTGGCCGCTTTCAGTTTTCGCACAAGAGCTCGCCCCCATACTCAAGCGATAAATCGAAGCATTCAAGGCATTCAAGGGTGCCGGCAATTAAGCCCATTTGAGAGGGTCACTTACAGCCGATTAACTAGCATTAACTGTGGAGTGAGTCCAAGTGTAATCGATCTTGATAGGGCTAAGGCATGGGCCGGACATGTAATGCTACAACTTGATAAGGCACAGCTCGCGCGCCTTGACTGTCGATTGCGTCAATTCCAAAATATGTGATATTTATACCTTTAGGAACATTTAATCACAGCTAAGGCATCTATAGCACATTCAGCTTGCATATATTCTAATCAGGGAAAGGCACTTGAAGGAGCCTATTTTTAACACCCACTATACCCCAGCAAAGTCGGATAGTAGTACTCGTCTTATTGCGCGGCACGAAATGGCAATTAAAAGTTAAATACTTTAAAAGCACTTGCAGAACTAGCTATCAGATGCTAATTTCTGTGCATAAGCTGGTTATCGAATGCCTGATTAGCTGGTTATGGACATGCGATATGGCCTATAAAAGACCACTGTTGCCCGAAATGCCTTATCAGTCGAAAGACACCCCCAGCAAAATGAAGACTATTGGGCTTTTGGCTTTCTGTGCGCTAGCGGGTAAATGTTACCATTTTCATGAATGAGAATTCTTAGCAATAACTTTGAACTCTGCAAAGCTTCGGCCTATGCTATCGAGGAGTCCGACCGTGTGAATGGCGAGAACGGCTGGTATGTGCCAAAGCTGGATGGCACCTTTGAGTGGGTTGATATGGATGAAGCTGAGGATTGGCTGGATCGCCAGGAGATGATGGAGGATCGGGGACTTACTACCACACCTGTCAAATTCTATTTGTTCACCAAATCGAACCCAACCAAGGGCACCAAGATCACAGCCACCAGCAAGTCTATCGATGCATCACACTTCAACCCCCAGCACCCAACCAGGTTAGTTTGATATTTATATAAAAAACGCCGATTATCCGGCAATGCTTGGGTCACATTTTTTTAAACCTATCTAAATATTTATCCTTTTCCATTATTTTCCGCCCGAGAGCTAGTTTAACTTCCTGCTCCATCTTGAACTCTCATTATCGCTCAGCGGAGATGATTTTTCGAAATCGGTGGATCTTGTTCTATTGGATATTAATAGTTTTTACTCATATTTCGCCCGTGCGGTGGACGTTTCAAAATTGTTTATTTTGGTTTAGTAAACAGATCTTTAAAAATATCTTCCAAACCCGATCCAACATGATTTGAATCTTTGCACATATAACCCGAACACCTACGTGTTAGATTTTCTGAAGAGTGTCCAGTAAGCTTTCTTGCGAGTACAGTGATCAGCAAATGGCCAATCAATCGGTCAGTCAGCAAGTCAGGACAAACAGTATTATAAATATATAAAAGATAAGCTTAGATATAGCCCCAGCTAATTCATATTTTTCACAGATTCATCATCCACGGCTGGACCCAGAGCCGCTCATCTGGCATGAACAAGGAGATTCGTGATGCCTGGCTGAGCCATGGTGATTTCAACATCATTGTTGTGGACTGGGCTCGTGCACGCTCAGTCGAATACGCTTCTTCCGTTTTGGCTGTGGGTACGGTGGGCAAGAAGGTCGCCAACATGATCAACTACCTACACTCTGACCATGGCATGTCTCTCGGCGATCTTTACGTCATCGGACACAGCCTCGGTGCTCACGTGGCCGGCTATGCTGGCAAGAACACCAATGGCCAGGTGCACACCATCATCGGCCTGGACCCCGCCCTGCCTCTGTTCAACTACAACAAGCCCAACAAGCGTCTGTCCTCCGACGATGCCTATTATGTAGAGTCCATTCAGACCAATGGCGGCACCTTGGGCTTCCTCAAGCCCATTGGCAAGGGCGCTTTCTACCCTAACGGTGGTAAGACCCAGCCTGGTTGCACCCTGGATGTGACTGGTGCTTGCTCCCATGGACGCTCTGTTACCTACTACGCCGAGGCCGTTACCGAGGACAACTTTGGAACCATCAAGTGTGGTGACTACGAAGCGGCTGTCAATAAGGATTGCGGCAGCACCTACAGCAGCGTTCGCATGGGCGCCGACACCAATGCCTACATGGTCGAGGGTGACTTCTATGTGCCTGTCAACAGCAAGGCTCCCTACGGCAACATTAACTAAATAACTAAATGACGCAATTAAAGAATTTACAACAAAAACAATCAACTCATGTTCTGTTATGGGAAATAGGTGTCTAATACCTAATCTAATAACGCGACTAACTAATCTAGTTGCGATTACGACCTTAATCATAAAGTTGAATGCCACACCTTGAAATATAAATCCCTCGCTTATACTTATATGCCTAGAAGTAAAACTGTCATTTTAGCAAACGATCAGAAATCACTTTATTCCCAGACAATATATGGATCTGTCGCCTGCCACGGAGTTCTTAAATCAGCCCGACATCAATGAATGCTCCCATTGATAAAGATTTATTATCAGTCAAATTCACGGAGGGAAGTGTGATTTTTAATCAACACAATCAACATTATATGACTAAATTTAATCAATCTGAAGTACTTTGAAAACGGCGTAGATGATGAGTTAAATTTTATTTTTTACTGGGACTATAAATAGGCAGGAACCGCATTCCCTATGACAGTTTTACTTCTGGTTCCAATATGAAGGCAGTTTTTATAGTTGGCCTAGTAGCGCTGTTGTCTGCAGGTAGTTAACCCTTTAAGTCCAGTAAGAAATTGCAGTTTCTGAAGTACTCTCTTGCCTTGCAGTGGGCGCCCTGCCCGTTGATGATCGCGTCAACGGTGAGAATGGCTGGTACATACCCAAAGAAGACGGCACCTTCGAGTGGATTGATTTGGACGATGCGGAAGATCTCTTGTCAAAGGGCGAGGATATCGAGGGTCGCATAAGCACCAATGCAGTCTCCTTCTATCTGTACACCCAGTCAAACCCTACTAAGGGTCAAGAAATTAAGGCCAAGGCATCATCCATAGATGATTCGCATTTTAACAAGGATCATCCCACGCGCATTGTTATTCACGGCTGGACACAAAGCTATAAGGACTCGATGAACACCGAAATCACCAAGGCATGGTTGTCTCGCGGTGACTTCAATGTCATCATTGTCGACTGGTCACGTGCTCGTTCCGTGGATTACGCTTCCTCTGTGCTGGCTGTGCCCGGCGCTGGTGCCAAGGTGGGAAACATGATCAAGTATCTGCAGGAGAACCACGATATGTCTCTGGACAGCCTGTACGTAATTGGTCACAGCTTGGGTGCCCAAGTTGCTGGTTACGCTGGCCAGACAGTTGGCGAAGGCAGAATTCACACCATTATTGGGCTAGATCCTGCCTTGCCTTTGTTTAGCTATAATAAGCCCAACAAGCGCCTGTCCTCCGATGACGCCTATTATGTGGAATCCATTCAGACCAATGGCGGCAAGCTCGGTTTCCTCAAGCCCATTGGCAAGGGAGCCTTCTATCCTAATGGCGGCCAGAAACAGCCCGGCTGTGGATTGGATGCCACTGGCTCTTGCTCGCACAGTCGCTCTGTGACCTATTACGCCGAGGCCGTCACCCAGGATAACTTTGGTACTATCAAGTGTGGTGACTACGAAGCGGCTGTCAAGAAGAATTGCGGCAGCACCTACAGCAGCGTTCGCCTTGGCGCCGACACTAATGCTTACATGGTCGAGGGTGACTTCTACGTGCCCGTGAACAGCAAAGCTCCCTTCGGCAATATCAACTAAACAACTGTAACGCAATTAAAAAATTAAAGAATTTCTAACAAAATAATATCAAATCAGGTTTTGTTATGAGAAGTAAATACTAATATCTAATCTAATAACTAGACTTACTAACATAGTTGCGTTTACGACTCAATTCAGAAAGGTGAATGCCATACCTTGAATTAGAAAACCCTCTAAGAATAAGATCTGGGTTTAAAGCGATTTCTAATCGTTTGCTAAGGTGACAGTTTTACTTCTAGGTGTATAATTATATATAGGTTTATACTTATATACCTAGAAGTAAAACTGTCATTTAAGCAAATGATTAGAAATCACTTATAACCACACAATACATGGATCTGTCGTTTGCCACGGAGACTTTAAATCAGCCCGATATCAAAGTATGCTTCCACTAATAAAGATTATTATTAATAAAAATATCATCAGTGAAACTCATACAAGTAAGTCTGATTTTTAATCAATGCAATATGACCAAATTAAAAACGGCGAAGATGATGAGCTTAAACTATTAATAGCTGGAACTATAAATGTTAGTTTTATTTCCGGTACCAAAATGAAGACAGTTTTTATAGTTAGACTAAAAACACTGCTGTCCACCGTTAGTTAGCTGCGTTAGTTAGTGATTTATTACAGATCTGAAGAATTCTTTTGACTTGCAATAAGCGCTCTGGCCGAGTGAGAATGGCTGGTACGTACCGAACGGACGGCACCTTCAAATGAATTGATTTGCGGGGAAGATTTGTTGTCAAAAGGCAATCATAAGAATGCTTATGATGTCTCCTTCTATCTGTAGAGAGGAGGGTCAAGAGGGTCAAGAAATTAAGGCCAATGCATTATCCATACATGATTCGCATTTCAACAAGGGTCATCCTATACGGATTGTTATATTGAAATGAAAATTCCATAAGAATTGCGCCATAAGCACCGACGTTATTGAAGAATGCATTTCCCACACTATGGGATATGGCAGAGTAATGTGAATATTTGTGCTTCAGTGTATAAATGCACACTAAGAAGCTAGCATGTTGACTCTGGCAGCTCAAACTTGTTGTATAGGAAGTTAAAACCACATATGCATAATCAGCGCAAATAATAAGATTTTAGCTTAACTTAGCCAAGCGTGGAGTCAAAGGTGTTGAACCAAATTAGTTAAACATTTGTAACGGTTGCTATTATAAAACCCAACACTTATATCTACATAAGGGGAAAAACTGCCAACAGATTCGAAAGCCTGGTTTACGACCCAAAATGAAAGTTTTCCTTGTACTAACTGCTCTGCTAGCCGCCGGTAAGTCACACTTTTATTTTTATAAGATAATGCATCCTTATGTATCAGCCACTTCAGGCACCTCCCTTTCCACTAAGGAGCGCATTCATGGCGAGAACGGCTGGTATGTACCGAAAATAGATGGCACCAGAGAGTGGATGGATCTGCAGAAGGCCAAGAAGCTGTTGGTCAACGATAAAAGATTCCTTTACGACGCTGATGTCTCCTTCTATCTCTACACCAGATCAAATCCAACCAATGGCGAGGAAATCAGCTCCTCGGAAGAGTCTATATATGATTCGCACTTCAACAAGAAACATCCCACGCGTTTTGTCATTCATGGCTGGACTCAGAGCCACTCAGACTCAATGAATACCAAAATCACCAGGGCTTGGCTGGCGCGTGGTGATAACAATATCATTGTTGTGGATTGGGAGCGGGCTCGCTCCGTTGACTATGTATCCTCGGTGGTTGCTGTGCCCGATACTGGCGTCAAGGTGGGTGAAATGATCAAGTACCTGCACGATAGACACGGCATGTGCCTAAAAAGCCTAATAGTCATTGGTCACAGTCTGGGCGCCCATGTTGCTGGTTATGCTGGCAAGACCGTTGGTAGTGGTCGTATCCATACCATTATCGGATTGGATACTGCTCTGCCCCTCTTCAGCTATAACGAGCCTAATCGTCGCCTGTCTTCCGATGATGCCTTCTACGTGGAGACCATTCACACCAATGGCGGCGTTTTAGGTTTCCTGAAGCCCATTGGCAAGAGTGCTTTCTATCCCAACGGCGGCATCCGACAGCCGAAATGCGGTTCCGTCGGCTACAACAGCTGCTCCCACAAACGCTCTGTCACCTACTATGTCGAAGCCGTCACCCATAACAACTTTGCAGCCATCAAATGCAGCGACTACATATCAGTTATGGAAAAGGATTGCAGCGGCACCTACAAACACGTTCGCATGGGGGCCGTTACCAACGCGAATAGGGCTGAAGGCACCTACTACGTTCCTGTGAAGCGGAGAGCACCCTTTGGCTACAACAAACTACCAACTGATTTGTAGAAGAGTGTATTTTCTTGCAATATTTCAAATATAATCGTTTTGGTTATGGTATAATTCCTAATGTTTCTTATTAACAATCAGCGTAACTAACTTAATTTTAGTCATGTGTAACGTGTTGATAACTGCTTTAAGCTAATCAGTTTAATATTTTTAAGATTCGGTATTATTTTTACAATTTAAAAAAAAACGAGTTGAGATCCAGAATGGAATTCCTTAGCTTTCAAGTTAGAAATAAAAAAGGCACAATTTATCTCAAGCTCTACAGCAGATCAGATCCCAATGACGGCCTGAACACGTTGAAAATGGCTAAAAAATATATTGCTGTTCTGCAAATGTATTGAACTAACAGAAAGAAGCATCCCCGACTCCATAAAGTATATATATTTTCTTGCTCAGCATCAAGGGACGAGACAATCTGGACATGAACATCTGTCTGTCCGATCGTCTGTGCGTCCCTATGTATTTACGCAAAAATCTCAGAACCTGTAAAAAAGGGACACTTGAAACGCATATTTCCCCGCGGAGATATGACGCTTGAAGGCGACATAACTCCGCTCATCTAAAAACTACATTATTTTGCGCGAAGATATGCAGAGATATGTCGTGCGATATGATGTCGTTACCCACTTAATTCTTGGTATGGCTGTGGAGTGTGAAGCGGAAACGAAATTGAATGGGAATTCTGAGATCGAGTCCGATAAGAGAGAAGCAGCCCGGCTGTGGATTGGATGCCACTGCTCCCACAGTCGGTCTGTGACCTATTACGCCGAGGCCACTCCCCAGGATCACTTCGGAACCATCGAGTGCGGTGACTACCAGGCGGTTGTCAATAAGAATTGAGGCAGCACCTTTAGCAGTGTTTGCCTTGGTGCCGACACCATTGCCCACCATGGTTGTGGGTCATTTCTATATGCCCGTGAACGACTAGGCTCCATTCAGCAAAATCAACTAGACGACTGCGTCTAAAAACGTATATCCTTCTGAGGCTGTTCTATTAAATCATAATGTACTATCAGCTCAAACTTGTATGGGAAGTTAAAACCACATATGCATAATCAGCGCAAATAATAAGATTTTAGATTAAGTTAGCCAAGCGTAGAGTATAAGGTGTTGAACCAAATTAGTTAAACATTTGTAACGGTTGCTATTATGAAACCCAACACTTATATCTACATAAGGGGAAAAACTGCCAACAGATTCGAAAGCCTGGTTTACGACCCAAAATGAAAGTAATCCTTGTACTAACTGCTCTGCTAGCCGCCGGTAAGTCACACTTTTATTTTTATAAGATAATGCATTTCCTTATGAATCAGCCACTTCAGGCACCTCCCTTTCCACTAAGGAGCGCATTCATGGCGAGAACGGCTGGTATGTACCGAAAATAGATGGCACCAGAAAGTGGATGGATCTGCACAAGGCCAAGAAGCTGTTGGTCAACGTTAAAAGATTCGTTTTCGAAGCTGATGTCTCCTTCTATCTCTACACCAGTTCAAATCCAACCAATGGCGAGGAAATCAGCTCCTCGGAAGAGTCTATATATGATTCGCACTTCAACAAGAAACATCCGACGCGTTTTGTTATTCACGGCTGGACGAAGAGCTATTTGGACTCGTTGAGCCGTATAATTACCAAGGCCTGGCTGTCCAGTGGTGAATACAATATCATTGTTGTAGACTGGGCGGGTGCTCGCACTAACTACCTCGCCGCTGTGCTGGCTGTGCCCGGTGTTGGCGCCAGGGTGGGTGATATGATCGAGTACCTGCACGATAGTCACGGCATGTCCCTGAAGAGCCTGATAGTCATTGGTCACAGCCTGGGCGCCCATGTTGCTGGTTATGCTGGCAAGACCGTTGGTAGTGGTCGTATCCATACCATTATCGGATTGGATCCTGCTCTGCCCCTCTTCAGCTATTACGAGCCCAACCGTCGTCTGTCTTCCAATGACGCCTTCTACGTGGAGACCATTCACACCAACGGAGGCATTTTTGGTTTCCTCAAGCCCATTGGCAAGGGCGCCTTCTATCCCAACGGCGGCATCCGACAGCCCAACTGCAGTTTAGTCGGATTCTGCTCCCACGTTCGCGCAGTCATCTACTATGCTGAAGCTGTCACCCGCAACAACTTTGCAGCCATCAAATGCAGGAACTTCATAGCAGCTATCGGAAAGGATTGCGGCAGAACCTACACCCACGTTCGCATGGGGGCCGTTACCAACGCGAATAGGGCTGAAGGCACCTACTACGTTCCTGTGAAGCAGAGAGCACCCTTTGGCTACAACAACCTACCAACTGATTTGTAGAAGACTGTATTTTTGTGAAATATTTCAAATATAATCGTTTTGGTTATGGTATAATTCCTAATGTTTCTTATTAACAATCAGCGTAACTAACTTAATTTTAGTCATGTGTAACGTGTTGAAAAATGCTTCAAGCTAATAAGTTAAACATTTGTATACCCCTGCAAAGGGTATTATAATTTTGTCTCGAATGTGAGACGCATAGAAGGAGATGTGACCCAATAAAGTATATATATTCTTGATCAATATCAGCAGCCGAGTCGATATAGACATGACCGTCTGTCCGGCTTACTGTTTCTATGCGAAATAGTCTCTCAGTTTTTTTTTTTCTGTTGCACGCAGTACATATGTCGGAACCAACTGGATCGGACCACTATATCATATAGCTCCCATAGGGACGATCGGTCGAAGAGTAGGCACTTGTATACAAATCTTTTTTGTTTACCATAATATCTTAACCAAATTCGGCATTTATTAGTTTAACTATGCTTCTCATATATATATAAATATAATACCCTATCAACATTGAACCACTATATTAAATAGCTGCTTAAGTTGTATTTCAAGATATATTGACCAAACTCGGCACTTGTAAGTTTCAGTATATTCCCTACATTTATGCAAAATCTTGCTTACATCGGACGATTATATCATACAGTTGCGATAGGAGCAATCGGTCGAAAAGTAGGTTCTTGTAAAAAAAACTTTGTGATTTTCAAAATATCTTAATTGTACTAGGCATTAACTACTTTCCGCTTAATGAGCATTATGAAAACTCGAGAACTCCCGACAAGGTCCTCTTACTTGTTTAGTTTGACATTAATCAAATATTTTTTCAATTTCTGTCTTGCTGATAAATGCGTGCTAGTGGTACGATAGAAAACACAACATGTAATCACTTCACATGGGATCTATGGGACGGATAAGACTTGTAATAAAGTTAAGCATGATAAAGCCCATTCATAGTTTGGCATCAGCTATCTAAAATGAATCAAAAATTAGATTGTCGTGTCAACGAACTAATTTAAAGATGCACTCAGGTAGCGACCTTATCAGCGTATTTGGCAAATGGAACTGCCAAAGTGGGATTTCCTACAGAAGCATAGGAATTATCTGATTGAGCGTTGACAAGATTAAAGTGTTATCAAAATCTGAAAGTGATTAGTTTGTTTGGGGAGTGGCTATAAAAGTGAGCGAACTGCCAACCAAATAGCAAAACTAGTTGAGATCACAGAATGAAAGTATTCCTTGTTCTAGCAGCAGTGTTGGCCGCTGGTAAGTCCCAACTTTATCCTAATAACAGAATGGAATTACTAACGTAGTTGGCCTTTCAGTCAGTGCCCTGCCCATTCAGGAGCGCATTCATGGCGAGAATGGCTGGTATGTACCGAAAATAGACGGAACCAGTGAGTGGATGGATTTGGATGTGGCCGAGGAGCTCTTGGCCAATGGTGAAATGATGGAGGGCCGTATTAGCACTAATGCCGTCTCCTTCTACCTATACACCAAATCAAATCCCACTGACGGCAAGGAAATCAAATCCTCGGAATCATCTATTCATGATTCGCACTTCAACAAGGATCATCCCACGCGTTTTGTCATTCATGGCTGGACTCAGAGCCACTCAGACTCGATGAATACCGAAATAACCAGGGCTTGGCTGTCGCGAGGTGATTACAACATCATTATTGTGGATTGGGCGCGTGCACGCTCTATTGACTATGCATCCTCGGTGATTGCTGTGCCCGGTGCTGGCGCCAAGGTGGGTGAAATGATCAAGTACCTACACGATAGTCACGGCATGTCCCTGGACAGCCTGATGGTCATTGGTCACAGCCTGGGCGCCCATGTTGCTGGATATTCTGGCAAGACTGTCGGTGATGGTCGTGTTCATACCATTATTGGTCTGGATCCTGCCCTGCCCCTATTCAGCTATGACAAGCCCAACAAGCGTCTGTCCTCCGACGACGCCCATTATGTGGAATCCATTCAGACCAATGGCGGCAAGTTGGGTTTCCTCAAGCCCATTGGCAAGGGTGCCTTTTATCCCAACGGTGGCAAGAAGCAGCCTGGCTGCGGTGTCGACGCTACCGGTTCTTGCTCCCATGGCCGTTCTGTGACCTACTATGCTGAGGCCGTCACCGAGGACAACTTCGGCTCAGTCAAGTGTGGCGACTACGAGGATGCAGTGGCTAAGGAGTGCGGCAGCACCTTCAGCAGCGTTCGAATGGGTGCCGATTACAATTCCTACATGGTCAGCGGTAGCTTCTACGTGCCCGTAAACAGCAATGCGCCTTTCGGTAAAATTGAATAGGTCTTGCTATCTGTATATCTGAATAAAGTGTCAACTGAACAATCGAATTTTTAAACTATGTGTACTCCTAGCCGTATCGCCATCGAGATACGATACTCTGACAGACCACTTGGGGTCCGTGCGCTGCGAATCAAGTGCATGGGCACACGTCAGAGATTAGCGAAACGCGTCACTCGGTGGGGGCATGAATGGGGATCAGTTTGTTTTTATTTTACGTGTAGCACATTCTATAAATACAATGGGAGAGTTGTTTACGCTTGCATTGCTTGTGCTGACAGGTGAACTGATTGGCTTGGAATTCATCAGGCGATGAGATTTTTGATTGCGAATACTGATAAAACCTGCTTGGGCCAGTGAATGGGAAAAGAGTTTGAAACTTGTCGGAGCATGGCATTAGGCAGAAAAGTAATCCTGAAAGGGGCAACAGCTCAACCAGCATGGCTCAACTATTAGTAGCTCACATTTCCTTGCGAAGCATGCTGCCCACTTTGACAACTTCAAGAATATCATGAACTACAAGAATATCAACGCCTGGCTGGAATTGAGGGAGCTCAACAGGATTGGGTAGATGCTCGACAGAGAACACTGTAAGTACAGCGACGTCTGTGGAAGGCTTTGGAATGGATCAGAGGACAGCGCACTTGTCAATGCTCTACAGATACAGCTGGACAATCTGTGACAGTGTGCTTGCTATGCGTGGTCACAAAAGGCTCATAATTGTGGGCTTAGACGCGGTTAAGCCTTTTCAGTTGTGCCTCTGCAGCTATAGCAAGCCAGCCTAGTCTGGCCAACACAGATGCGCACTCTATGGAATTGGACTGTGTTAGACCCATTGCCGGAGGCACCTTTAATCCCTGCTGTGAAGTGTGACAGTTCGAGGCTGACTTTAATGTGCTCCTCAAGAATGAGGCTCCTTTTGGCCGTATTTGCTTAGCTGGCGAAACAAATCAATTTTCTGTATCTGGTAAACGATTGCGTTTACCTATCAGCGCATGGGCGTAGAAAGAGGGTGAAAGCCCCATTTGAGGCCTATTTTTATCGCTAACATCCCAATCAGACACGTGTCTGTATGTGAAGTGGCCAAACAATCAGAACACATGATCTCTACCGTGTAGAGTGCCCGGCTAAGAGATACCCTGTATCCAGCTACTGTAATGCTCAGCGCAATGGCTTTACTTCGACTCCCTTCACTTGGAAAAGGCTTTCTTGAATAACTGCTGTATCCATATCCGAACTATTATTTGACTTAAAGGACTTTAAAAGGCATTCAAATGTGGGTAACAAAAAGCAATACTTTATTATGTGTTTTATTTTTGCGCTGGAATCGACCAGTGCTTTCTGATCTCTACCAAGCGAATGACTAAGGGAATTTTGTGTAGTTACTATTATGTAACTTATATGATGTATACAATTAAGTTATTTACAATAATGGGGAAGGATATGATTAAATAATACTCCTCGTAGGTAGGTCGTCGGGGTGCAGCCTTCGGAGGCACCTCTCACTAATGGGGTCAGCTCAATGGTTCCTCCATCGAACCGTAGCCCCTGGCAACTGTCTGGGCGCCGCGTGAATGTGACGCAAGCGGACTTAGAATCAGTGCTACATTATGAAACGGGGGAAAGAATCCAAATCCGCTATTGGAGATCAAATTATCAATTGCTTATTGGATCGATTTAAACTACACGTAATGAAATATCGAATAAAATGAAATTAACTTGATATACGAATGGTAATCGAGGGCCTGCGGAGACTAGATAGGCTCGTCTGTTGATCAAGCATATGCAAATTGTGTGTTCGTAGGTGCATCCTGCACAGAGGTAACATACCCTATATTAATAATTAAGCCTTGGTACAGGGCATAAACAATGGCAATATCAAAAGTCAATGTTCATTAGATTTTAAACTTGTTAAATAGTTGCGGGCCGATTGCGTCGCCAAGCTGCTCGGTATCATACCTATCAATAGAAGTAGGGGTGGGCCGCTTATCAATCAATTGGCAAAATCTCAAGTGGCTCTGCAGAGCCTGCCTGTGATTTGATAAACGGCGTCCATATAAAGCCCCAGCCAGCGACAGGTCCGAACATCAGTTTAGGTGGACTTTTGTTTAGCGTCATGAAACTGTTTTTGGCTCTCGCATTCTGCGTGTTGGCGGGTAAATTTCTGGAAGAATGTGTGCCTTAATCCAGAAGTGCCAATCCAATCTCTTTAATTTATTCACAGCCAGCGCCGTGGAGCATAAGATTAATGGTGAGAACGGCTGGTATGTGCCCCAGGCTGATGGCACCTTCGAGTGGGTGGACAAGGATGTGGCCGACGCCTATCTGGCCGCCCATGCTGAGCGTGAGCGCAGCCTGTTGAATCCCGTTACCTTCTATCTGTACACGAAATCCAACATGTACTCACCCCAGGAAATCAAGGCCACCAAGTCAAGCATCTCCGCTTCAAACTTCAATCCTAATAATCCCACTCGCTTCACCATCCATGGCTGGACCTCCAGCGCCGATGACTATGTCAACTATGGTATCCGCGATGCCTGGTTCTCGCACGGCGACATGAACATGATCACCGTTGACTGGGGTCGTGCCCGCTCTGTAGATTATGCCTCCTCGGTCTTGGCCGTGCCCGGAGTCGGTGAGCAGGTTGCCGACCTGATCAATTTTCTGCGCACCAACAATGGTCTGTCCCTGGACAACACGATGATCATTGGCCACAGCTTGGGCGCTCATGTGTCTGGTTTCGCCGGCAAGAACGTCAAGAACGGTCAGGTGCACACCATCATTGGCCTGGACCCCGCTCTGCCCCTCTATAGCTACGACTCGCCCAACAAGCGTCTCAGCTCCACCGATGCCTACTATGTGGAGTCCATTCAGACCAACGGCGGCACCTTGGGCTTCCTCAAGCCCATTGGCAAGGGCGCCTTCTACCCCAACGGTGGCAAATCCCAGCCTGGCTGCGGTGTTGATTTGACCGGCTCCTGCGCCCACAGCCGCTCTGTGATCTACTATGCTGAGGCCGTCAACCAGGACAACTTCCCCACCATGCGCTGCGGTGACTACGAGGCTGCCGTCTCCAAGAACTGCGGCAGCACCTACAGCTCTGTGAGAATGGGCGCCGTTACCAACGCCTACATGGTGTCCGGTGACTACTATGTGCCCGTCAACAGCCAGTATCCTTATGGCTATGGCAACTAGACTGAATATGTTTATTAAACATTAAAATTGTATAGCAAAAGCTAAAGCTTATTGAGTTGCGCTTCATTGTCACATCCATTAGAGACGCGTTAAGTTAACGCACGTTTGTATTTCAATATACAAATATTTTTTATGTACCTATGAAGCAGATATAGATTAAGTTTACTTGTTCTATACTTAGGACAATAACAGCATGTTGCAAATAATATAAACTCTACAGTGTCAAAGATTCTGTCAGTTCATTAAATCAACCTATTAGCCTACACTGAATATTTCTCTACTACAGGGTATTCATATGTTGAGCAGAGCCTAACTGCTGCTTTAATTTATACAAGCTTCCGAAAAGCTTTCACTCAAATCAAAATATGAGTCAATTTAGGTCTTAGCCCATTGAGTGTTAAATATATGACTTATACTCAATATGTATTAGTACACAGGAAAAAATTTACCCAATATTTTATTCTTTATTCTTGATATTCTTATTAATATTATTATCAATGTTTGTAGAAATATTATTACCACTAATATTATTATTATTATTATTTCTTTTATTATTATTACAAATACACAATATCCTGGGAATTCGAAGGTTGGGATTCTCATCCTAGAAGTCGAAGTAGACGCTCCCACTCCTCTCTCTCTCTTTCTCTCACTTCATTTAGAATTAGAAGTTTAGTTTCCACTTCGACGAACGAATGATTTATTAGAAATGCATCCAATAGAAAAATAAGATGCACCATATTGTGCACAATTATTTCTTCTTCCGTACTATTTAAATGCTAGATTTTAAGCTCTTAATTAAGTGCTTAATACAGTTTTGGTTTTTAGAGTACAATTCCGCCCTGTGCATTGAGTATTCGTAAGTGCTCAATGGATATTACAAGCAATCTAATCGGTGCTTGCCAATCTATCGCCTGGAGAGATTTGCACTTGGATTTAATTTATGGTAGCCGATCCAATTTGGCAAATTCCTATAAATACTGGCGTTAGCGGCGTTAAGTGTATCAATATAAAAGCAACCATGACATTGTGCTTGTTCCTAACAATTTGCGTGCTGACTGGTAAGTACTTTGCGCTTCTATTAAAGTTCATTTGACTCATCATGATTTCAGTCAGTGCACTGCCCATTGAGGAGCAAACGGGACGCATCCACGGCGAGAACGGCTGGTATGTGCCACAGGTGGGCGACGACTTCAAGTGGTTGACCACGGACGAGGCCCAAGGTCAGCTGGCCGCCTATGAAGCGCTAAACGACATGGAGATCGCTGAGCGCATTTCCCTGAACTCGGTTAACTTCTATTTGTATACGCAGCGTAATCCCAAGGAAGGACAGCTTATCAAGGCCACGCGCAGCTCCATTGATGACTCCAACTTTAATGCCGCAAATCCCACCAGGTAGTGCATGTCCGTGGCAAAGTCGCCCGTTTGCTCATGCTTGGATTACATTTACAGATTTACCATACACGGCTGGAACTCCAATTACAAGGACGGCGTCAACAGCGGCGTGCGCGATGCTTGGTTCCTATCGGGCGACTACAATATGATAGCTGTGGATTGGTCGCGTGGCCGTTCGCTGGAATATGCCTCCTCTGTGGCAGCCGTGTCGGCAACGGGCAAGAAAATTGCCAGCCTAGTGGATTTTCTGGTGACGGAGTACAGCATGTCCCTGGAGACGCTCGAAGTGGTGGGATTCAGCCTGGGTGCACATGTCGCCGGCTATACAGCCAAGCATGTGTCCAGCGGCACTGTGCAAAAGGTGGTGGGTCTCGACCCCGCCTCACCGCTGTTCAGCTACAACAAACCGGAAAAGCGTTTGTCCAGCACTGACGCCATCTACGTGGAAACCATTCAGACAAATGGCGGCACTATGGGCTTCAGTAAGCCTATTGGCCGTGCTACTTTCTATCCGAATGGTGGCAAATCACAGCCTGGCTGTGGCCTCGATATAACCGGCAGCTGCGCCCACACACGCGCCGTCTCCTACTATGTGGAGTCGCTGCGAATGAACAATTTTCCCACCGTCAAGTGTCCCTCATATCAGGAAGCCCACAAAAAGGATTGCGGAAGCACCTACAGCACGGTGCGCATGGGTGCGATTGAGAACGAATATATTGCCGTTGGAGACTTCTATGTGCCTGTTAACAAGGAGTCGCCGTATGGATTGGGTGAGTCCGTCGAAAATGGTCAGGATGAAAGTACAACCCCGCAGCCCACTACGGTTACGGATGGAAATGATGCGACAACTACGCCAGCCGATGATACTACAAACAGCTCCAGTGCAACAACCCCTGAAGAAATTATAACAACGCCCGCGCCCGAGAATGACAAAGACAACGGTCGCAAGACGAACATTTATATCCTCAATTTAATATTCGTCAATGCGCAAATCAACAAGCACAACAACTAATGGCCCAAAAGTGGGCTGCCAAGAAGGCTTCCAAGTTGATCAATAAAGTGAAAATGAAATCGAACCGAACTTAATTGCAGATGGATAGCCTTTGATGTGCGCTTAGCAGCAGCAGCAGCAGACTTGCCACGCCCACAGCTCAAGTTTCTTACAATTCAAAATGTGTAGGCAAGGGTATAAGAAAGTTATACGAAGCTTACAGGCAGAAGGTAGTCCTAAAAAAATATACATATATATTCCTGACCAGCAGTATATTCAGCCTGTATGTCCATGCGCACATGTCCGTATTCGCATATATAGTTATGTCTGTCTATTTATTTGAATTTATCACCATTTAAGTGATTTCTATAAATATATTTTCTTGGTTTCAATTTATCGAGCATAGCTCTGGAACTTACAGACTTTAATACACAACGATTTATTCCTGAATTTTTCGTTTAGCATACGCAGTTGAAAAGCATTTCGTTTAATCTATGTAAGAAAGTAATTCTTAGAGATACAGTCTGCATATTTGGCAGATACATGCACTGAAATGCCACGTGTTTATTGGGATGTCGAGTACAGGGTGCTTTCTAGTCAGCCACTCTCGAGTAGAGCACTCTTACCTGTTGTTATCTAAGTTTGTGCCCGGCATTAATTACGAAATCCTCGCTGTAATCGAAAGCACTTTGATGTATTTTACTGCAAGCTAAAAGCTAGCAATTGGTTTGAGGCTGCACTGCGGGAATACTCTTAATTAAGACCAGATTCAATCTGTTGCCCAAAGACATTGAAACATGTGCATAACAGCGAGCCGTGTTCTTATTTTCCATTGGCTTTAAGTTACTGCCAATTACCGAAAAGATTCAATCTCTAATCATCTTATTCCTAATTAGGACACAACTGATTTAATACCAAGCCGAATTAAACTGCTTCTAGTTAACGCTGCTTACATTAAGTAACTTCTGCCATCTAGCTATCTAGCCAGGCGTTAGATTTATATGCAAGCTGTTCATTCAATTAGAAACACATGTTATAATTCTTGTTTTCCATTAACCACCAGAATAGCTCAGTTAATAATCGCAGCTGTTCTAAAAGCTATGTCAGCAAAAACTTTGCATCTAGCCTTGTGGAGCTTATGAAAAAAGCCTCTATTAATAAAACCCAGAGAATATATTTTGCTTATCGTTCTCTAGGCCATAATTTGTTTCGTTGTAACTTAATTAATATAAATGTATGTGTGAACGAACTAAAGGAATTTAACATATTATTATTTATTTAATTACGAATAGCTGGTATTGCCCTTAGTTCGCCTGCGTTATATTTACATTTCTCATCAAAAATACAGGCTTTTATACCTACATCAAAGTAAGTGCCATTTACACATTTCTGTGCAATGAAATCGCCAGCGATGCACTCCATATAGGCAGCACAGTCGTCAGGGTCTGTCTCCCGTTCACCTTCCTCACATTGATCTGACAATGGAGTACAAATACCATCATCGTCCACGACGCAGCTCTGAAGAGTTGTGTGAAAATAGCTGCCATATGAGCAGAGTTTCTTAACCAATTCGCCGTTGATACACTGCAAATAACCAGAGCAGTCCTCGGGATCATGTCTAACCTCATGATTTGCACATTTGTTACCAAGCGACGAACAGATTCCACTCTCATCGATGAGACAGGTTTTTAAAGTGGAATTGTAATAGCTACCATTTGCACATATCATTTCTACCAGGACTCCATTGAGGCACTTTAGATACCCACAATTATTCTCGGGATCTACCTCAAGCTCCCCCTCTGAACATTTTGCAGGAATAGGAAAACAGATTCCATTTTCGTCAATCTCACAGGTCTGCAGAGTGGCATTGAAAAAGCTACCAATGGCACACTTCTTTTCGATGTAGCTTCCATTTACACATTCCAAGTAACCAGAACAATCCTCAGGATCCTCCTCCAGTTGACCGTCCAAGCATACAGGAAGGGTAGAACATATTCCGTTCTCATCGATCTCACAGATCAGGAGGCTGGAATTGAAGTAGCTACCAATATCGCACTTCTCCTCCTCAAGGCTACTGTTAATGCATCGTAAGTAACCGCAACCATTACCGGGAATCTCCTTAATCTCATCTTCTAAACATTTTTCAGCAGCTGGAGTACAGACTCCATTCTCATCGATTTGACAGACCTTAAGAGTGATATTGAAAAAGCTGCCAGTGGAACACTTTTCCTCGACGAGGCTTCCATTAATGCAGTTCAGGTAACCGGCACAATTCTCAGGATCCTCCTGCAGTTCACCTTCCGAACAATTCCCGGGAAGGTTAGAACATATTCCATTCTCATCGATCTCGCAGATGCTCAGACTGGCATTGAAATAGCTACCAATATCGCACTTCTCCTCCTCAAGGCTCCCGTTAATGCATCGCAAGTAACCGCAACTATTTCCGGGAATCTCCTTAATCTCATATTCTAAACATTTTTCAGGAGCTGACGTACAGACTCCATTCTCATCGATCGCACAGATCTTAAGCGTGGAATTAAAAAAGGTACCATTGGCACACTTTTCCTCGACAAGGCTTCCATTAATGCACTTCAGGTAACCGGAACAACCCTTAGGATCCTCCTCTAGTTCACCCTCTAAGCATTTTATTGGATTGGTAGAACATATGCCGTTCTCATCGATCGCGCAGATGCTCAGACTGGCATTGAAATAGCTACCATTGACACACTTTTCCTCGATAAGGCTTCCATTGACACATTTCAGGTAACCGGCACAATTCTCAGGATCCTTCTGCAGCTCTCCTTCCGAGCAATTCCCAGGAAGGGTAGAACATATTCCATTCTCATCGATCTCGCAGATGCTCAGACTGGCATTGAAGTAGCTACCAATATCACATTTCTCTTCCTTGAGACTGCCGTTAATGCATCGCAAGTAACCGCAACTGTTTCCGGGAATCGCTTCAATCTGGTCTTCCGAACACTTTCCAGATGCGGAGGCACAGACCCCATTCACATCGATGACGCACACTTCGTAAGTTGGATCAAAGTAGCTGCCGTTGGGACATGTTTGAATTACAATTGCTGAATTTAGACACTGCAAATAGCGGGCACAGTCATCTGGATGAGACTGGACAGTGCCCTCATCGCACTCATTGGGCTTGCCTAGATCGATGTTCAACGCTAACAGTGGACACCCCAATCCGAGTACGAACAATAAAAGAAGTACTATCCAATGAAAAATATTATAAGAAGTTGCCCGGCTAAAGCTCCAAAGTTTCTAGCTTACCATTGTTATTCCTCCAAACTAGCTGCGACAACATTTTCAAGAACTGAGTGCATTTCAACTTGGGGGCTGCTTTTATATTTTCTAACGCTCTTAACGTAATGAATTTCCCTGTTTGAATAGTTGTGCTTTGATAAGGAAATGCCAAGATGGGCCTTATCGAAGATTTTTAAGTGTTGCATGTGTCTAGTCATGCCGAAGTAAACAAATCTATTGCCATTTGTGCATCACATCGGAAATTACACAAGAACAAATATCAGAAAAATATCACCTGTAAAGCAATGCATTGCTTATAAGAAAAGATGGCAGGCAAAAACGAAAGCAAATGAAATTTACCGAGAAACAATATAGATCCATAACAATTCCGGTGTGACAAGTTTTTAAGCCTAATAATTCCTCTAAGGTTTTTCCACTCCCCAGGCAATTTAAGGAATTTCAAACAGATTTAATGGCTCAAAGGTGAAACGGCCCATACATATATTTGGATGATTTCGGACCTCTATATGATGACGTTGGTGTTCTTGCTAAAAAAAGAAAAAATTCATTTGAATAGGAATTTAGACGAGCCTGAAATTGTGTGGAATGCCAGAAATTCGTGTCGAGTGATTTGCATATTTCTTTCCTGCTTTCTCCGTCAGTTTTTCAATTTTTCAGTTAGCCCGCGCTGAGGTCCTTGTCTCGAAATGCCTCGCATTCATATTGTTTTACATTGGCCCCCAACGTCCCACACACACACACCTTTAACGCCTCAACTTGCCTTAAGGGCAGACCATCAATAATGCAGGGCACAATATTAACATGCCTAACGGCACCGCTGAGCATTTGTTGCTCGCCCCACCAACAAAACACCAAAAAAAAAAAATAAAGAAAATATAAAAAGACGTCTGCGAAAAGGTCAGACAGCTTAACGGCCCGAATGGAATTCCGTGCAATGCACCGACAGGAGACGTAGAATACACGGTTCGACGCTTGAGAGCTCATTACTCACCATTGCGAGGAGCTACACGTGTGGTAAACGGACTTGCCTACGGCGTGCTTAAAGCCTTTAAGCCCACGCAGCCATGCCACATCATTGTTTGTAATATTAATTTATCAAAAACTGTTCACAGTTGAACGCCTTCGGTTCCACTTGCCAGCATACGCAGGCTTCTGATACCCTGTATATACATATGCCCTGTATATGTAGGAAATGTGTCCGGCTAATTCAAACACTTCCCGGCTCTATCATCGGCGGACTTTGCTATCGTCTCAGTACCCCCAGTGTTTATTATATTTAATAAATATTCATTATTTTTAACTTTTTTATAATTTATTACAGCAGATTTCTAGCCGAAACGTGTTTTGTTTTGCGAGCGACTACAGTAATAAGCCCCAATGTTATTCGAAAATCTACATGTGGATACCAAAGTGAGTCAGCGTACCACAGTCTTGTACACAGAGAATATTCCCTAAGCTTGGCTCCAATACTATATATAGTCTATGGTCTCAAGCGTATAGAGAACAAAACGCCGGCAATAAATACTAATGCTGTTTGTGCTGATTTTCAAAAGGAAATTGTTTGGCTATTTTGAGCGCAAGTTGTTTTTATCCTCTAAGCTCATATAAAATGTGTAAAAATGGCTATATTGTTTTTGTCCTAATGTATGTAACAGACAAGACAACCTTGTATATGTTCTTGAGCAGGACGATGAGCTCTCAATCTGTCAGTCCACTGTGAAATCACTTCGATTTCACAAACTATAGAAAGTAGATGATGGAGATTTAATGCCATGTTTATAATATCTTAAAATACCGATTGGTTTTTTTAATGCATAGTTCGAGTTATATACCCTTAATTTCGTATGTGTGTTCTTGTACAGTATGTGCAGACTAAGAATATTTTACGTTCTGGTTACCTTTCGCACAATAAACACCGCAGTTAAGAAGCTAAAAAGGAAGCTACACTGCTTGTAGGGTGAGCCTGACGCTCATTTCAGGGTATCTTCTAATCGATACTTACTCTTACTTGCTTGTGCTGCCTTTTGGCCAAAAAGCTGCCCGACGTTTGGCTGAGTGGCCACAGCGGCTAATGAGGGTTGCCGCCGACCGCCACAACTAACACAAATGTGTCAACTGGCCATTGTTCTGTGGTGGTCCCCAATGACTTGGTCTTGGAATGTGGTCGAGCTCGTCGAAAGGTGCACTAGAGGACAACAGAGAATGCTGCGTAAAGGGACATTTGCAGTAAATGAAATTGGCAGCCGTCGTTTAAATGGATTGTTATGGTAAAGCATGCTGAAATAAAGGTAACATTACAAAAACTAAGTATCTAGATTTGTATTTGAACGCTTGAACAATCTTTTAGGGCCGTTGGGTTTCTTCAATTGGGACACCAGCGAACTGTTTCACAAAGCACCAACCACCCCCCCCCCCCCCCCCCCTTTTCCACCATTTAAGAATAGCCTGTAAATGCTGTTTACCCATGTCTTCAGCTTGGATGAAGCTCAATAGAAAACTAAACGCAATAAAACCCAACTACTTATCTCTCTGTCAAAAGGTCCTGCGAGGCATAAAGCTGCTCCGGCCTGACGCATTCTCAACCCAAATCGCGCACAATACGCATAAAATTTCTAATTTTATTCGAATTAATTTATGATTACATTTTATTATATAGTAGTCAACCCCCGAATGCCAGTCAAGCGTGCAGATCGGGACGCAGTGCAGAGGGGCCGTCTGTTGTATGCCTCACTGCACTTAAGCACGGGTATGTAAATGTTTATGATGCATTGGAAAAATGCGAAATGTCTGGAAAATAAATATAAAAAATGGCTAAGATAAACGCGACTCCTGAACCAGTAGTCAAACATAGCCGAAATTTCAGATGAAAAAGAAACTGTTGTCTTCGAGGTGCCGCACTTAAAATACCCTTTTCAGTCATGGGACTTTTGCTCAATATGTACAATGGAGTGCGTCTTAGCTTGTAGCTTTGCTCAATAAACTCATGACCGCCTATGCAAATAACTTGAGAAGCTATTATAATACAAATTTGCTTTTTGTGGCAGGTCGAGCTAAGGGCGATTGGGTCGAACCAATTTATATAGGGTGGACATAAGAATAACGACTTGAAAATGAAGTACTTTTGTTTTTCGAAATATGTCGATTAAACTTGCCATACAACAGATATGCCATATGCAAAGAGAGGAAGGTACAGTATCTAAAAGTAAAAGATATTTGATCTATATATACTATTCTAGAAGCTACATGAAGAATTTGGTGACTGTAGCTCTTTAATCCTAAGAGATTAGCTGAAATGCAGGATTTCAATAGTGATCTTAATCGACTGCTTGTAAACGGGGGCAACTTATCGATTACCGGTTTACAAGCAGTCGATTAAGATCACGATTACCGTTCAGACGGATAGACGAACGAACGGACAGACAATGACAGACAGGGTATAAAAATATGCCCCGCATATGCTTTATGTCAGCAAGGGTATTAAATCTTCGAATTGTTATTAAGTAAGTCAGCTTTTGACAATTTGCTGATATGAAGCAAAGTGAGCTTTTTGCAAAATTCATTATTAAATTGTAATGTGCTCTACATGTTCACATAATAAGCAAATGGAACTGTAATCCGGTAAATCCATAAGAATAGCCACAAGATATAAGCAAAATAAAACATTCAAAGATGTTTGCCCAACCTAAATCGCATTGTTCGTGATGTGTGTAAGCAGAACAAGCACAACTCTGATAAACATGCTTAGCCGGAGGCAAACAAACAAATGATAAAATCATGGCATATTCCGCATACGCCATGTTAGCCCAGGCTACCTGTCGAAGTTGTTTCCACAGACTCTTGCAGTTATTCACAATAATTCTAATCACATTTCAAAAATAAAAATAAATACAATAAAGTATATTTCGCCCTCACGAATGACCACGGAAAATGTTGAAAACACAAAGGAGCTGGAGGCAGAGATAATAAAAAATGACAAAATGAGGGAAAACTTTGACGTTTGCAGAAATATGAGCGAAACCAAGCCGCAATAAGGAAAAAAGTAAAGAGTAAACTTTGTCAAGGAATTTTTAATATGGCCGCTTGAAAGTTGTATCATTTCGAGGCGGTTTCATCTTTTTTTTTTCCTTCGCAGCTGAATATATTCAAAGGAGCTCGATGCATCTGGCAGATTGTTTTTGGGATTATTTTTAAAGCTGTTCTAAATATGTAAAAGCAAACCACGTGCAAAAGAGTTTACTCTCTCTCGCCCACTGTATCACTCTCTCTCTCTCTCACTCTCTCTATGAGTGTTTTTCTGGCATGAAAATTGCATTTTATAAACACCAGACCGGTTTATTATCACGAGTTGCCAACTATTTTAAAGTTCTTTGCGTTGTGTGTGTGTGTTTGGGCTGTGTGTTTTGTATATGCATGTGCAAACAAATTGAATTTGTTGCTGTCGTTCTAGCTATTGCTCAGTTTCAAAAGGTGTTCTTGTTGCATATTGTTAAGTGCTTTGAAAAAAATTTAACTAAAATCAACTGAGGCCGCACAAGAGAACCAGGTATGGCCGCGAGTGCTCGACTTGAAGATGTCTTATGCCCAGCGTCGTGCCGCCTACCAACATTCTAGCTAACTTCAGACACGCACCAGCACACAGGGGGTGTGCTTCTTCTTTCCTTGGCCCACTATGGGAAATGCATTCCTGATTAACTTAAATGTTAGCGACAGCCAAATTTAAGAAAATAGCACAGCTCAGGAATGTGATTTTTTTTTTGTAGGGGAAATGAGGGGTTTTTCGCAAAGTGAAATGTTCCGGATGTGTACGTAGCTCTTCCTATTTTGTATATTTTTAAAATGCAGGGAGATATCGAAAGGAAAAGTTGAGCACGTTCTGCGTGTGGCATGGAAGAGCATATATTTTTCAAATATTAAGCTCCCAACTTTTGTAGTTCCAAAACAGACGGACAGCCAGGCGGCAGACGTACTCTGCTGAAGCAACTGAGTTCGTCGTTCTGATCATAAATAAATGACTGTTACTTATTTTTGCACAAAAACAATAAACCCTTCTTAAGGTTCAGGCTGTTAAAATGCAACAAAAATAAAGTGCTATTAAATAAGGGAAACCTCCAAAAATAGATCATGCTGTAACCGAAACATTTTCTGGCCAAGTTTTAATTTACGCCAATAAAAGTCATAAATCAATACAAATTGCCCAATTTACGCCAAGCATGGATTCTTTAATGAGCAGGTCTTCAAAAATTAAAATTTAACAGATAATCTTCTACGAATAAATGCTACTAATAATAAAAAATGAGATCCATGACATATAAGATCTGGCACACTTCTCAAGGCGAATACCGTGTCTATGGAATATATTGAACAAAATTTGGAATTAAACATTCTAAAAAACAAAAAAAGTTTTTATTTAAACGTTAGGCTCGAAGCAAAACAAAATTCTTCACCTAATTGTGTTTCAATTGCTGCGCAATCTGTATCTAAATGATTTATAAACATTTTTCATATTTTCAATCAGAAAATAGAACAGATTAATTGAGTGTAATTTTGGCTTTAGCTAAACAAAAGGTATTGAATGCCTGAGTGTAATAAACCTATACCCTCTCTATAGTTAAAATATTGAAGTTTTATGAACTTAAGTTAAACTGCTCTGAATTCAAATTATATTTAAAGCATATAAATACTTTTCAGCTTTGCCAGCTTGTGAAATATAATTGAACGCATTTCCCTTTCACCCATTTAAATTAATTGTCACGATCTTCCAGTTGAACTATTAATAGGCAAACGTGCAATATTATTGTTGTTGTTGTTTTTGTTGTTGTTGCCACCAAAAGCGGAAACTCTGTAGCAATTTTTTTTGATTGTTAAGTATTTTTTTTTGCGCTACTAAAAAGTTTTATAATAATGATGATGCCCAAAGATGGATAGCGAAAAGCTACCGGAAGCATAATAAACATTGATGAAGTGTTTTATCGATTGAAATATTGATTTAAGTAACGACTGTGCTTTTGAATATTTACAAACATAAAAGGCCATAATCTGCTTTTGTAAATTTAAGCGCTGCAACAGCATCTGCAACAAATTTATTACAAAAGCTCAATACACTAAGAAAAAAAATTTATTTTTGGCAATCAAAAATTTTTAACTGGCTTTTAAATTTCTTCCGATTAAATTTGTAATGCCAAAATTTCTCATAACTTTGTCTTTAATATATGAAATTTTGTAATTTAATAAGTAAATGTTTTAAGTTTTCTAAATATTTGAGTAGTTATGTTACGTGTTCAAATGATTAATTTAAGCTCAAGATTCAACTCTTATAACTCAAAATCAACATTCTTTCTGCTAGTGTAAATGTCTGCCAAAAACAGAAACGGCAAGCTATAAAATCTGAGGCAAACAGATGAACGCCCTCATGACACGCTTTGACATTAAAAATGGTGCAATAAACCAAGCCAAGTCTTTGAGGAGCAAGCCACACAAAAGAAAACAGCCAAACAATGGCCAACGAGCCGTTTAAAGCCCAAAAGCCAAAGGGCATTAGGCGCGGCTCAGACAAAAAAAAATTAGCCGCAGGCATTTAAGCCAAGGGGATTCAACGGTTAATTGCTGATAAAATATGCGCTCACCTGCAGTAAAAGCAGCAGCAGCAGCAACAGCAGTAGCAGTAGAAGCAGCGGCAGTAACAAAACAAACATATGTGTGTTGTCAAGGCAGCGGCAGACTTTCATGTGTCGTCCAACACATCCACCATCCCCACCCCCCCCCCCTCCCGCACCAACATTCCCAACATTCCCCCACGGATCATAATTTATAATTAACTAACTGCTCGCATTTTGTTACCAGCTGTCAGCACCCAAAGTGGCCAAGGGATAAAAAGGCTGAAAAGGAAAACTCTCTCGTTTTTTGCAGCCCAACGTGGCGTATGCGTAATATATCAAATGCTATTTTTCCCGTGTCGCTTCCGGTGCTCCTCCACAATACACACACAACTCAAATGCAACAATAACTGTAAATTGAGCAGAGCTGATTTATCAGCTACCGATTGAAACATATATCCGGCTCAATGCAATCAATAAATAAAGAAATACAAGTAAATTTAATTATAATAAATGGCTTTTGCCCCGTTGACAGATATCAGCTTGCAAGGAATGCAGAAATTGTTGCCTTGGCAAACACATTCCTAGAGCCAAGTGATATAAACAATAATCAACTGTAGAAAAGAAAATACAAATCAGGTCTTAAAGAAAAATAAAATACTGCACAGAATCACTTCAATATCAACAAATATTCCATCAAGTCTATAAACGTTTTATGGTGAATGAAATTATAAACATTTATGTTTGGAAAATGTGCAAGATACAATTCTTAAACATTTTTGTCATATTAATTCAAGTTCGTTAATATGAACTATTTATAAAAACTTAATATTTGAATTTATAAAACAAGTTTCACTCAAAAATAGGAACGCAAAACTATTAAAAATGTCTATGACCCTAAGAATTATTACAGGTTCTCCTGGGTATATGAGGAGCTATGATATTTATTAAGACCTAAGCATGCTCCGTGTTGTCCTGTGAGCTATACAAGAAGGTTACACCATCATAAAAATAACTTGGCTCAGACCCTCTCTTAGACAATAAAGGGACGCACAGCGCTTAAATAGATAACATGGCTGGATCTTTCGCACATATCAAAAAGTAAGCAAAAATAAACAAACTAAAATATAATATATATTGTTTGAACTCATTGCTAGCTTACTTTATTTTCTAAGCAATTTGATTATTGTCCTAAGACAAATAAGAGCCGAGTAAAAAGAAAGCTTCATTCCAGAGGAAAATCTCTAACAAAAATGTCTTTTAATTTTTATGGCAAAATAAGTTAAATTAGCACATTTAATATATTGTACCATATATATCCTTGAAACAAGATCACCTGTTTCTATTTAAAATTAGAGATCGGCCTTAGATTAACATATAACTAAACGATTTACTATAAAAAGTAGCCAAAAATGTTTATTAAAATATTAGCTGTTGTATTAAAATTAAATGTATTTATGAGACTAAGCTGCACAATCACAATTTATTTGCAATTAAATGAAAAAATATGAAAGGCAGCAAATGAATTTTGACAACTAAACCACTTATTAAGTGGTTCAGTGACAAGGGTTGACCACAAAAATGTCTAATCTAGGTGCTCCCCCGGAGTCGAGCCTAGTTTATTACTCGGTGCATTAAAATAGGACAACGGCACGTGTTAACGGCTGACAGCTAAGAACTGACAGCTGCCAAGTGAAACCGCACGAGGAGCGAAATCCTATCGAAATAATATCTGAAATACTTTGGCATTGTTGTACAGTGAAGCCTTGATAGGCGGCAACGGAACTAGAAAGTTCACAATGTACTTATTGAAAAGTTTTCCCTGATTGCAAACATTGTGCAAAACTTATGAAAACTAGGCAAATGCCAACAATGGTCGAGTTGAAAGAAAATGTTGAAAGGAACTAGCCAAGTGCAGGGCAAAGCTTAACAGGGCTCATTAAAGTGTCACTTATAAAATGCAGGCGCTAACAGAAAAAAAAAAGTGGTAAAATAATTTGAAATGTTGCAGTCGGGTTTAACCGACTGCGCAATAATCTGTTCACAGTGTACAAGAAGCTGATTCGATTAATTTCTGAGGCTTCTTGAAAATTGGGTTGTTGTCTCCTAAACTGTCCGTGTCATTCAAAATATTGATGACTAACTCCACAGTTTATCCAAGCTCAATAAAAATTTGGTTATCTGAGGCGAATATTCAGGAGTATATATTTCAAATGTTCAGTCCCCAAATGCAGTATAGACGAGCAGAACAACAGTCGGCAAGACGCACATTAAACAGAACCAATATACTCTTTAACAGTGTGAGAATAGAGTAACAAAAGTAACACAGAATGTGCAAAAATAAGGCACCAGGAGCAACAGCTCGTTTAGCACTTGAATAATGACAGTAACATGGTAGATGGATGTGTTATATGGTATATAGGGGCTGTACTTACCGTCCCACTGTACTGACACACAGTCTGGCTTTTCGAGTTGTAGAGCTCCCAGGTGACAAAATTAGCATTTAACGGCAAAATACAAGTACGGCTAATTCACCGGACATTTAGTTGTGTGCACAATTTTTACATATGCAGCAATTGCTTAATAGACGCACACACACACACACATGCGCAAATTGTTGCTATAACACGCATACGACTCGTTGGCCGCCTCGCACCTTTGGCAATTGCAGAAAGCGTCTTGATAAACAGTCAATTAATTGCGGCGTTTATTGTGCGCATTGTTCGCGTGCTGGGCACACTCAAATTGGCATTTAAAATAAACAAATCGCCTGAATTGCGCGAATTATGCGTTTATTGCGCCCAAATAGTTTCATATCAAATGGAGCAAAGCACGAGAAACACCCGCAGACGGTCAGCGACGCCGCTGCCGGCCAATTAGAACTGAAGGCGTTTCGAAATGACGCCAAAGCCTCAGGCAACAACAACAGCAATTCGAGTAGAACCAGCAGTAGCCGCAGCAGCCGCTAAAACGTTGCGTCGCGCCCGAACACAAAAACCGAACTGAATGCGGCAATCCGTGACTGGCGGAAGCGCCCGCAATGACTGAATGGAGATCAGCCGGCAGCAAAGTTCTAGGCGACACGAAGTAGGGACACGAAGTCGGCACACGAAGTCGGGCGTTCAGCCTTCGGCTGCATTTGTTGCACACTCTGCGCAATTGCTAGGATTTTGGCGCCAAAAGCAGTCGACTAGGCAACATGTTGCTGAGCACATTCTGACAAAGCACATTGCATGTTGCCAGTCCTTCAAAAGGTTTATTAAAAAATGAGACGTTTTTGGAAAGTCTTTTACATTTTTTTGCGGCTAGCTTTGCAGCAACTTTTTAAATAATTCCTCAACAAAATTTTAAAAAAAATGTATTTAGCACTAAGCGAGCGTAAAACAATTTTCTTGGCTGAAGCGTCAGCACTTGAAGACCCTTGCAATATGTAGCTGGCAGCATGTTGCCAGCGACCCTGAGTGTTGCCAGTCAATTTTTCAATTTAAGCAACGAGGTGTGTTTGAAAAGTCTATTGGAACATAGTGGCAGATGTGCAGTAAATATTTACCAACATTTTGTTAAAAGTTGACTACAGAATAAACAAACGATGGGGCTAACTATTTGCAGTTCCACTTTAAAAATGTTTACAAAGTGTAAGCCCGCACTTTCGCAAGTTTGTAAAAATTTCTGGAATAAAAATGAAAAAATATATTTAAACGGATATTGCTGATTTTTGGGAATGGGAAATAGTTAAGCACGACAGTGCAACACTCTGTTCCAAGTGCAAGAACAGCTGACAACAAGTGAAATAGGGAGTGCTTCATTATGAAGTTAGTGATTCTGAAACTGCGACTCGACAATAGTGCTTTTCAAACTGTAGGCTTGAAAGTGAGTTTGAGTTTAGCGACTCTTGAACAGCACGAGTTTAAGATTTCTCGATTTCTAGTTTAAATTTTAAACCTTAAAGTGACCACAAATCGTAAAATGGATATTAATTTAAAATGAAATGGTCAAGTTATGATAAATTTCTCGATTCAATTGTCAGAGTCGCAGATTTGAGTGATTTTTTAGACAGACGTTGGACAAAACAAATATACCCTTCTTATTTAATGACAGTGTACATGAAAAGTCTATTGGAAGCTGCGCGTAAGGAAAAGACAACCCACTATTTTTGACATAACTATTGTTAATAATTTTTGGCTTTATTGTGGCACGCACAATTTTTTTGCATTTCGAAATATGAATGCCTACGCGGAAAATCGTGAAGCAGGTTCAAAATTAACAAAACGTAACCAATTAAAAAAAAAGAAACAGAGCTCATAACGACGCGACTTCAAGGCCTGAAGGTCAAGTTTTAAGCGTACGACAGGGCCAATTGTCATTAACTTTCAATAACGTGTTAATAAACGGCTTAAATAAACTCGCTTTTTATGCAATTGCAAAAATGGAAACGCAAAAATGTTTAGTAAATTCGAATTTTATTGACTACAAACAGTTTAACAAACAATTTAACAAATTTTATGGAAAAGCAACTCGCGGCGAGATGTGCATGGGTACGGGGCAGTGTGTGAGTGTGTGTGCGCTTGTGGGCGTGGCACGCCATTTAGACTAACTATAAGATTCGCTACTGGATTCACTTGAGCTTCTTCAGGAAGTAGCGACTGGGTGGGCCGTAGTTGGAGGCGGGCACATGGCCGGACGTCGCTGCTGGCCCCTCTATGGCCTGGCGCTGCTCGGCGGGCTCCTCGACAACGATGGGCGCCATGGAGGGATCCTCAATGTTGCTGATAGCAGCGGATGCCGTTGCAGGCGGCAGATATTGATGGGCGGGTGCGGTCAGCGTTGTTTGCACCTCCTCGCCCGTGTAGGCGGGTGCTGTGGGCGGACCGTAGTTGGATGAAGGCTGCTCGGGCTGCTCCGACTCCGGTGCGCTGGTCGTGGGCAGTACATCGGCCACATCGGCCATGGGTGCAAAGTCCTCGGCGGTGGACTGGCGCGGCTCCATATCGGCCGGCGGTGGTCCATAGACGGGCGCCTCCTCCTTCTTGGTCTTGTACTTGATGAAGTACACCTCGGGCTTGGATGGCTTGGTCGGTGGCGGTGAAGGTATGACAATATCCTGTTCCTGATCGGGCTTCTTGTGCAGCACATAGATCAGAGTCTTCTCCTCGTTCTGTGGTGGCGGTGGCACAACTGGTGCACGCAGCGCTGGTGCCGATGGCGCCTTAATGAACACAATCTTGTAGTGTTTCTGTTTGGGTCCCAGCTCATGATGCACACGTGGCTGCACCGCATCCTCCTCCTCAAAATCCTTGGGCGGCACATGGACATAGATGTGCTTGTGGACGCGCGTCTCCTGTGGCGCATTGTTATAGCCGCTGGCATGTTGCACGCCCGACAAGCGATGCGCCATGTTGTAGGAGTCATCATAGGAGCTCAGTTGCTCAGCGGCGGGTGCCAGCTGCTCCTCCAGCTGTGGCTGCAGGTGCTGCTGCTGCTGAACGGGTGGCAGGTAGTTCATAAGTGGCTGAGCTGGCTGCGCGGCAAAGTTGGCGAACGATTGCTCCTGGGGCAGCGCCTGGTAGATGTGTGACGGCGCATTATGCACTGCAAAATCCGTGAGAAAAAGAGAGAGAGTTGGAGAAGGTAGAGGTAGGATGCGGGCTCAGCGGCTGGGTAGTATCGCATACACACTCACCATTCAATGGCAGCGCACGCTGACTCTGCTGCTGTGGTAATCCATAGTAGGGCGATGGCGGCTCAGGACGTGCCTGGACAGCGCCGAGCAGGGCGACGCAGCCAACAAGGAGCGAGAAGGCACGCATGGCAAAGGCAATGACAATGGCAAACGCTTGAGTCTTTGGGTCTCTTTTACACTTAGCTTAGATCACGTAATCCTTGACTGGTCGGCGGGGCAGCTGCTTCTGCTGATGTTGTGGTTCGATTGGAAAGCACAAATCTCGACTGATGCCCCAGTGAACTCAGCGTCGGGCATTTATATGATTCGATTGGGAGAGAGAAGCGAAGCAGTCAGCAAAGCAACACGCTGAGCGGCAACTGGCCAAAATCTCATTACAAAAGGCCGCGGCAAAAATGAATTTAATTAAACATCAAAAGACGCTAACACACACGCGTACTCGCACACACTCACAATCACACACACGCGGGCTCAGCTACAACAAAAAGAGTTCGACGCTGGGCAGGAGCTAAGCTGAAGCTCTGACAATGGCTGCCTGCTTGTCTTTTGATGTCTCCAAGCGAGAAATTGAACCAAGTTGCTAACTAAATGCACAACAAAAACTGGAAAAATAGATTTATTTACCGCTAATCGAGTGTGTGTGTATGAGTGCGTGTGTGTGTGGGTCAAGCGAATATGTGTTCCCAGGGTGGCCACTCGAATGTTGCCCAGGGTCTGTCGGCCTGGCAACGACACCAGCTCAAGCTTCCTTGGACACATACTCAGATCTTAATGTCATTAAAAAACGTGCCACTTTTTACTACATACACTCAGCGAAAATTAAATCAAATATGTTGTACTTGAAAGAGACGCAAAGTTAATTTGCTGAGAACGAATTAAAAAAATGATTTTTAATCTGAATCTTCTAAAAACTAGACTGAAGACAACGCTTCTTAATTTAAGAACTTTTTGATTCAAACTCAAAACTATGAAAAAAAAAAAATATTTGAAATTATTATATTTTAAATCAATGGTATGGTATTTAGTACTTTCACTAGAAAATAAATTTTTGATTCAAAAACTTTTTGACAATCCAGAAACTCATGAATAAAAGAAATACTTAAAAATAAAAATAATATAATATAATATAATATTATATAATGTATAGTAATGTAAATTCAAGATTCGTGAATTTATTGAATTTATCTCAAATCCCTAAAAAAAAAAAATTATATACAATACCTCAACTTAAGAAGCTGGAAGCTATCAGAACGAACTTCTTATTCCGAAAAGTGTATATAAATTCCGAATTCCTTTAATAAAAATACCATAAATATAGTAACATCCTTAAACTTAAAATCTTGTATTTTTATAGGACGTAATTTAATTTAAGAACCTAGTTTTTTTTTCAGTGAATCTAGCAAAAGTTTTTTACGGATGCGCCGAGAGACAGACACACACACACACAAGCACATTAACACACTCTCACACACAACAACAACCTTCGCCTGAGTGTGCCAAGTGTTATTTTCACAATTGGAGCACACTCGAAAATGTTGTCTTGAAAACGAAAGTGACCCACGATTACCCACTTGGACTGTGCACAACATGCCACCGCCCCCCTCTGCCCCTTCTCACATGGTCAACATGCCCTACCATTGATGAATCTTCATTCATGACCCGTTGTGGTTTGCAGCCGTTTAGCGGGGATTTACTTTAGCTGTTGGCCCTTAATAATCAGCCAAACTTTAAGCTAATATTTGTGCCAACAGAAAAGTGAGTCCAGTTTGGAAATGGCCTCCTAGACAAGGCCGTTGCGCATACGCCAAGTAGGCCCGGCGCAGCATTAAAACTGTCAACTGACAACACTTTCAACACCTACAACAACAATTTTAAACAATTACGAAACAATCAAAACAAAATCAAATCAAAGTTTTATAATTGCGGCCAAATTATTTCAAACAAGAGGGCTTTTTACACGAGAGTTTTCGACTTGGAAATACCCTGTGTGCAGCTTGGTAACCTCTAGAAAACCACACATATGCACACACACATTCGCACGAGACTGTTTCAGCCAAAATTTGTTGCCTCTTGGTCTCATACTGTGCGAACTATGCTAAAAAGCCGGAGCTGGCCATCGATTAGAAGAAATCGAGAGTGTGATTAACGATGTCATACAAATTGCGAAATAGGCTTAAGAGAACCAGAGCTGGCCATCGGTATTTATCATAACTAACTTTTTCCCTAGTATTTTCCGAGAATGTTTTCGTAGGTTCGATAAGGCGCCGCCAGCTCTTGTAGTTACTTTTGAAAATAAACGGGTTCATACAGACAGGTGGAGAGAAAAGGGAGACAGACATGACTAGATGGACTCGTCTGTTAATACCATTTACTAATACAAACAAATTCTTACTATGCCAGTAGCATACATCAGCTTATTAGTAAAACTATTTTATAGGGTATGAAAAGTAAATACAGCTACCAAAACAAATAGATTTGATAGAGACAAAAACTGAGAAAGAGAGGCAGACGCAGCTTATAAACGAATTTAAGTACTTGTCATCCACGCTGGCCACAAATTATTAAACGTAATTGCAGCTCGTCTCTCGATGGGATGGCAAGAGAAATTGTGAATCCATAAAATAAATATATGTATGTTCATACGTATCGTATTTAGCTGGGGCGACAGGCAACAGGTCTGCTGCTGCTGCTTCTGCTGCTGCTTCTGCTGCTGCTTCTGCTGCTGCTTTACGTCATCGACATCAACAACGCACCATTGAAATTGCTGCACTTGGACATACTGAGGAAGCCAAGTGCCCAAAGCGACATGGAGCAGAGGGCGCACAAAGATTGCCACAAATGTAACAACAGCTGCAACACGAGGCGTCGCGTCGATTGCGACATCGCTGAGTGGGGAAGGGGGCAAGGTGGACAGGTGGGGCAGGGCGAGAGTGTCTTTAAAATCAGGTCACTTGTGCAGTAGCCCCCGCCAAGTGGCAGCCAGTGCGGCGACTTTAGCGTCTCGCTGTCGGTCTTCGACTTGGTCTCCACATTGGCATTGGCTCTACTTAACTCCGACTTATTGGCATTTGTGTTTGCCCTTCGTTCGATTTCGGGGTATGAGTTGAATGTTGCCAGCCCGTTCGGTTTTTTTTTTCGGGTATTTCCACAATATCTAGCAGCTTAAAAATAGACTGAAACTCTGAAGAATGCACTTGAGACCCGGCGTTGTTGCCACTTGTTGCACTCAAGTGCCAACTGGCCTTTCAACAAATTTTGTTTATCATTGCCACAACGCATTTGTGCTTTGTGCTAGTTTGCGAGGGAGCCAAGCGACTCTTTGGAGGCCCCGTCATTGAGATGCGACCCTACAAATCGATTAGTTGGTCAATGCCTCCATGCCAGCTCGTTCAAAGATGCCGATCTCAACTCTTTTCAAATGGGACAGTCTTCAGTTTAAAGCTATTATTCTCATCGTTAACAACTAAGCCTTTATTAAAATTCCCGGTATTTAAATAAATGTATTTAACGCTTATATTAATTGTCTTACAGTTTTTTTAAATTTTTTTTTTTGTACTATATTCCCTCTTATCGTTAACAATAAGACACTACAGACACTATTTAAATAAACTTATTTTACTTTTTTATTAACAATTAATTTTTCAATTTTTATTATTTTCCCCTTATTGTTTACAATAAACCCTTCAATAAATTCCTAGATATTATTTATTTAGCATTATAACCTCTTAGATATTTCACAGAAACAATCTTAATAAATTTATTCAAGTTGTTTATTTCAGCTGTCTATGGTCAACAGTAAACTGTATGCAAATCCCAGACATTGTCTATAAAATTTAATTTGTATTCAATTTATTTTAATTTCACTTTTATATACTTTACCTTAAAGCCCTTTATGAAGTTCCCAGAAGTGATCGCAATTTATTTATTTAATATTTGTATTTAATTTTTATTAATTTCACTCTTACGCTCAACTCCAAATAAAATATAATGCAAATCATGGCAAAGTGTGTTACACATTTAAATACTTCAACCTACATTAAACAAATTATCACAATTTTTAAATGAGTGCCATGAACGCCCCCGGCCGCCTCGCTGCCACCGCCGCCGCCGCCGCACCACTCAACTGAAGGAGGTAGACTAAGCCGGGCCGGCAACTTGAGCCGGCGCGTCGTCAGTGCAAAGCAAGCCAAAATATTTGTTGACAAACCGTTCGAGCAAATTACTTAATGGCTTAGCCAGTTAATGACCATAATGATGACAAACGTGATAATGATAAACAGGTAGCTGCTCGATGGGCTGCTGCCTCGATGCCTCGATGTCTCGTGGATGCGCCGCACTGTGTGCAGACAACTTAAAATTTATTGCAATTTAAAAGCCGAGCTTTAAACAATTGCACTAAGGCAGCTTAAAACGCAATTAATTTATTTGTGACTAATTAATTACTTAACTTTCGCTAAAATAGATTAAAAACATTTTATATGATATTATTAAATAAAGCAAATGTATGTGTATGTGCCAAACATATTTTTTTATATTGAAAATTTGTTAAGAATATTCTAAAATGTATTCAATTTATTTTCAAGATCTTGAATTTTTCTAAATATTTTGTAGGTAACCCACATCGATTAGTTATCCTCATTTCTGTTTTCCAATGACCTTCAATCAGTGTGCAACGTCTCCAACGATTATCTTGTTAATTAACGCTCAACAGCAACTGACTTGGTTTTTGTTTTTGTTTTTATTGCCGTCTTTTCATGTGAAACACTTGGCGTGCTTTCGCGCCAAGCCGAATGGGGCACAGTGGGCGGCTGGGCTGACCAAATGACGGGCGAGCGCTGCACAAGGTCATCCAATTTGCCGCTAAACGAGCACAATTATCGAGCAGCTATCGTCTTATATAACGTATACGACCCGTAGGAAGTCATTTAAATTCGAGTTACACGCGCGCTTCTTCTTCTACATGTTAATTTTACTTTGCTGCGCCCACCTGCTTCAGCGCTACCTGGCAATGGCAATGGTTGGGTGGGTGGCGCTTGCGGTGGGTGTGCGGCTGATGTCTTGTGGAGTATCCATGGCTTTTCAATTACAATGAATAATGAATGTTAATGGCGCCGACTAAAGGGCCTTAGCCCTAAGCTTAGTCAAAAGCGCTAATGGAATTCAAAGTAAACTCTATTTATAAGCCTGCATTTCCAGAGAAAGTTCTTAAAGTGGTCAAAACTAAGTAACTGGCTGGTTGGGTGGTTCACAATTGTCAAGACTCTAGTATACACTTAAAAAACGGCGGTCAAATCGATCACATAAGAAAGAATTTAATTTAACCAAAGAAGATTTAAGAAGATTTAATACCCTTGTAGACATTTCCCTTTTGCCTAAGTAGGGAGCATAGTAAAACGTATAATTGCTGAGTTTGGTTAAGATATCTTGCCATACAAAAAAGTTTTTTATACAACAAACTGCATTTGGACCGATAGCTCCAACAGCAGCGATACATAGTCCGTTCCGGTCGGTTCCTTCTTGTGTTTAGTAATCCGACACAGTCACATTTGTAAGTGTACTTAGGGCCGAGATCAATAAACTTTAACGGCCTAAAGTGACGCATATCTAAGCTAAAAATGCCATTAAAAAGGTGAAAGTTCAAGAAGCCTTCTTTAAATAATTACAATAATTAAGTGGGCAGTACAAACAAACAAACAAACAAACAAGCAAAGGCAACAAAAAATCGAAATGCTGTAGCGTAATTAAGGAAAGAGAAAACATTGACATTGAATTATAATGCCGCGTGTAGGGCACAATAATAACAATGAAGAATTGTTGTTTAAATGCAATGAGTGCGTCCAAAAAAAGTAAATAATGAATAAAGATCAACAAACACGCACATAATGTGCTTTTATTAACGGGCTGCTGACCATTAAAACAAAAACCTCCAAGCACAGGTGGGCGGCGGGCATAAAAGTCAACCAAACAACAAATCAATGAATGCAACAAAGGCAAGTTGTGGACTATCTGGGCGTGGGGCGTGGGGCGTGGCACACTGTCGCCTCTGCCAGAGACTCTAATGTCAAAAGGCAAACGCGCACTTACAAATCGGTTAGTTTCACTGACGTATCTCATGGATGCCCAATGCCAGTGCATGTATCTGCAACTTGCTGTGCCAGTGTGCGTGTGTGTGTGTGTTTGTGCCTGTGTCATGTTTCATTGAATACAATGCCCAGTTAAACACTGCTGCCGTAATTTGTATCTCACACTTTGTTTATTTACGCTGTCATCTGCTATTGTTTGGCGCTAAGAGTGCACCCCTCCCCAGACCGCTTGCTATTTCCCCTTAGCCTTTTTCTGTTTTGGCCAGCACACACACACATGAACACATTCACAAAGCAGCATTTTGTTAGCCATTTGCAGTCAGTCACATTTTGTGGGGCCCCGCAACAACAACAACAACAACAACAACAAATTCGCTTGTCAGCGCGCCCCTGATTCAGTTTTGTTTTTGGGCACTTTAGCTCTTTGATTTTGTTGCTGTGGGGCACTTGGGGCTGCTTTGAGTCTCGACCATCATTTTTGTTTACCATGGCGCGTTTTCTGCGGTCTAACTGGCAATTAAACATGTATTTGCTGGCATTTTGCCATTGTGGAGCACACTTAAACGCAAGCCACGCCCCCTTTTTACTGTAGAACTTATCACAATGTCAGTGCAAAACAAGCGCATAGTCGAGTGTACGTTGAGCTGGCTATAAGCCAGTAATTTATATGGGCTTTAGATGCATTTGTCTTCAATTAAAAACTGGTGCACTTGTCGTATACGTGATGCTGTCGACAGGATGAACTACGATGTACCAAGCTGTAGTCAATTAAATAATGTGTTTATGTGAAATGCAATAGATGTGCTCCCATGTAGATACCTTCATTTTCTCCTATGAATTGCAGCTGATCTGTCTGTCAAGACTCAACAGTTAGTTTATTCTCCTATCAAATGTGCATATGCATTTGTCAACTAACAGCGACTGTTTCTTTTGATTGTACTTGTAAGTTTATCTGCCTGTAAAAAATTAGCAGTACATTTATCTAATGATTAGGCATGGCTTTGCAGAAACTTGTACAATTGGCCAATTTCCAATTAAAGAGATACAGTGAGCGGACTTTTTTTTATCTAGCTAACGGAGATGTCCACTAAAGATGAATGTTGAAGAAGTATCCAATATATGTTTTTATCATTTATCATAATCTGATGAAAACTTTATATATATATTTCTTTTAATATCTTAAAAATTTGTAAGTACTATTTAGATATTTATCATATTGCTTCACGTCTTGTCTTTTACTTTATGTCTTAAGACAAATTTAGTTTTTCACTGATAAAATATCTGCTGAAAAGCTTCATTTTCTAATTTACACACAACTTTGAAGGTTAAGTCAGGTTCGTGTAAGCGAACTGTAAAGTTCGCACAGTGGCGCCATCTGTGTGCCGCGCTTGTGCGCTTATCAAAAACTCACAGCTGTGCTGCTTCGTCTTCGTCTTCCACTCTTACTAACTACCTTGAACAAGTTCAACGCAAAAGCTTCGCCGCCGAACCTCAAGAAGCCACAGAAAATAAACAAGAAAGAGGCAGAGCGTAAAGATTGTAAAAATAATACACAGTAATACACAAACGCGAGCAGTTATCAACTGCAGTTCCGCACGAGAAGATCCACACGACGGTGCGCCTGATAAATCCAAAGAAACAACTTTCGCTCTGGACTTTTGCTAGGAAAAACTCCAAAGAGACATGGAAGTATTAGATGACGACGACAACTATAGCGAACAGGTGGGGTAAACTGTAGCTTATCTCGCCACATTCTCAAATACAAATTCTGTGCATACTCTGTTCACAATGTGCAAAAGGGTATATTGCATTTGGGCAATGTCCAGCCAGCTGTCCGCTTTAAACTTGAAAAATATATCTGTTTTGATACGCTTCATTATGAACATTTTTGGAGGAAGCTGTAAAAATATATATCCTTCCCGGTTTTTGAGCCAAAGTCCGTATATGGCATTCACACGACCATTCATAAAAATCGAGCCAAAAATAATCTGGCCACGCCCACGTCATAAAGAAGTCTCCTTTCGCCTGATTAAAACAGTTATTGGAACATGGACAGAGTATTGTTCAGTTGGTTAGGCCCGCCTTCAACATTTTTAATTGTTCCCATTCGCCTAGCTCATTCTGGTGCAACAGAATCTGCGTTCGATGCCCATCGAAATTGTGCAGCGCTATGCCGAGAGCACCGAGCATTTGGATTTGAGTCACAATTGCCTCAAGGATCTGTCCTGGCTGTCGGAATTCGAGCAGCTGCGTTATCTGGTCCTGGACAGCAATCGGCTGCACGAGTCGCAGCTGCGCACGTTGCAAGGGCCACTGCCACAGCTGGAGGTGCTCATGCTGAACAAGAACGAGGTGAGGCAAGCGTTTGTGCCCCGGTTATCAATTATTATATAGGGTATATCAATTTACAGTTCAGCGATCTGGCGGCAACGATTCGACTTATCAGGCGGCTCTTTCCCAATCTGCAGTACCTCAGCCTGCATGGCAATCCCATTTGCCCCGACGGCCTGCATTTGCAGCCCTTCTCCAGCTACTTGGATTACGATTATGCATACTACAGGTGGGCATATTTAACAGCTCCAAAATTTAAGCAAAGATATATATTTCTTGTATACTTTATTTTTCAGCAATTTCATAGCACAGTCGCTGGGAAAGCTAAAATTTCTGGATCACGCCCCGGTTAAACGTTCCTTTAACTATGAGAGTTTTCCTATCAAGGGCCATGATAGGGCTGAAAATACACTTGTAAACACGACAACACTTTGAAAAAAAAAACACATGTTCTTACTAAATTGATAAAAATCTCAATATTATAAATCATCTACCTGTATTTGTGTAGAGAAAGCTCGTAGCCATGACAAGCACCCTATATTATTGATAAAAGCTCACGGTGAAGAGCTTTTATCAACAGCCGAAAAGGCGCATAAGACATAAAGCACAAAACTGATTAAATCACGACTAATAAATACCTCGCAATGTCTTACACCTGTTCTTATAGGCTGGTATTATTTCTATATTAAGGTCTTTAACGATGCAAAAAATATTAAATAATTAAAAAACCAGTATAATATAATATAATAGGTTTTTGGTAATTAAAAAACAAGAGCAGAGGAAATACTAAGCAGACCATATTAGGCCAGTAGTAAATAACAAAAATGCATACCAAAAAGATAAAGTAGGAAAAAAAAATACGAATTTTAGAACGGAAAGAAATCATTTCTAATTACTACTTGGGTTTCATTATAATAAATGCTAAAACAGAAAACATATTCACCAAATTCAATGAGTATTATTGAACAAAAGCAAGTATAAAGCATAAAATAATTGAAACACAACATACAATGGTAAAAATAAGTTCTAGATAAAAGAGAGATTAAATTTGTGTTAGAGAACGATGACATGGCATATTGGCACAAACAAAATAATTTAAAAAACGTGCACGAGAAATCAAAGATAATGATATATTAAATTTGTGGTAAGGTACAGCAATACAAGAATAACGGTAAATGCGAGCTAAAGTAAAATGCACAAGCAGGAGCCAAAAGCCAGCCTTAAACTTTGCAGGGTATATAAATATGCATAACAGTAGAAATACACACACACACACACACACACACACACGTGTTCTTTGTCTGTTAGCCTGCGTCGCCGGCCGGCATATGTTTTGCGGAGCGAAAGACAGCACAAAAGGGAGACAGCGTTAAAAGCACGCGCAAAGGCAAATCAAATAAGCGCACGCATATCAAAGGCAACCATATAACGAATCTAGAAACCCATTGCAGCTTCAGTTAAGTGCGAACATTCAAGCAGTCAAGTTGTCAGTCGCTCAATTGCAGCACTTCAATATGGCCAATCCCAACGCGCAGCCCAAGTACACAAAAGTAAGTAAACAAGATATTGTTCTAATATTCAGAAGTATTTGTATCCGTAACTCTGTACGACTGAAGAATTTCAGTTACCTGACTACAGGTGAATACTTGGTTAGGATAAGCCCAAAGCCTTGAACTGCATATAAGAAATTCATTTTTTTCTTATCGCAAATTTTAATTGAAGCACAATTTATTCAACTCGAATGGTTACACGATTTTTGTGTGTTTGATGTCAGTTTAAAAAACTTGTTTTTGCCAAGAATTTAGTCGCTTTCCTTTAATATATATGTATGCATGTATATCTTGTGTGTCTCTGTGTGTGTGTGTGCGTGTGAGATCGCAATATGTTTAAGGTGTTATTGTATATTTTATATAATTAATTGCGGGCCCATCTGGCGTTTTATTAGCTGACACTTGCTATCACACTCTTTAAGCATTATCAAGTGGGCTCTTTGTACTTATAAAAACATTTCAATCTAATGCATATATGTACATGTCCGATTTGTATAGCTGACACGCCTGCAATATCAATTGAAAATATAATTATACGCTTACATTGGTTTCCTACAAAGGTGTTAATGGTCTTATGTATTTAGGCTAAGTCTCAGTTATAAAGGAATTAATGGTCTTATGTATTTGGGCTATATCTTAGTAGTAAAGTTTTATTATTATTGTTTTATTATTATATGTTATAAAAAGAGTTATCCACGAACAAAATGTAACCAATATTTATAATCGTCGTAGATATTCGCCAATTCTATCTTACTTTCACGCATTTCCAGCTTATCTAGCAAAATGGAATTATTATTTTATGACTGTTTAATAGACTGTTTATATACACTCTCATACCACAACAATCAGATACAACAGAAAACAACAAGAAAACATCTCAAAACTTAAAAATATATATGGACCGGAATCAGGAATTTATTTAATAAATCTACATCCCATAACTTATGTCTCGTAATAGTATACGTTACGAAGCGTAATGTATAGAAAAACTAAAGAAGTTACTTTAGCTAAACATTTATTTACTTCAAGTAACATAATGCCAAAGTGTTTACAAACTAATTGCAATAAGAAGCTAGATATTTTTTTTTTTTATAAATAAACATAAAACTCATCAAAACTCTTTTAAAACATTTCTGACCAAATACTATACAACAATCTACTCTGGGGACAGCCAAAGTATTTATATTCTCCAATGTTGAACTCTTGAACTGTTTACAGGGTATTATCTCATCAAAATGCTTACTCTTGTTTACATTAACATAATTTGATAATCGCTGGTGGTGCTCTGATAATGGCCATTCTGATAAGGGACCAACACAATATTAGATTAGTTGCGCTCGACTGTGGACTTTAATTGTCATATTTAGAGTAGAGCACGAGTTGGCAGTTTATAGTTTGAGTTCCTCTTGAATGCTGCTGTTATTCCCTCATTTTATTCGGTTGCAATCTTGACATTCCCACATGCATAAACTCCACATTAGCTAATTGCTTTAAACTGCGTCAATTTCACATTCGTTTATTTTTTTCTCTACAATCAAAACTCGGAATTTCATTGACAATGTCATTATTTGTTGAGAGTTAGATAGTTTTGTTTACATTGAGCGTAACTGTCGCGTGTTTGGAAACTGGCAACTGACAACTTGTTAAGTTCACGTCAAGCGGCTGTTAGTTGGGCACAGGGCAAAGGTCGTCCATGAAGTGGCGCCAATTAGTGGCACGCCAGGTGCTGCAGCTGCAAATGCATTGCAGCAGCTCGAGCTATGAGCATTGCCCTCCTGCGTACAGCCAGGTGAGGCGCACAGTTTGACAGGCACTGACACTTATATTACGTATAATGATTGCCATATAATCTTTATTTGATTGCAGTTGTTTATCAACAATGAATTCGTTGATGCCGTTTCGGGCAAAACCTTTGCCACCCACAATCCGGCAACGGGCAAGGAGATCAGCCAGGTGGCCGAGGGCAATAAGGTGAGCATGAGCTCGCGCTGATAACGTAGACGGCAGGCTCTCATCTAATATGCAATCTCTCCATCCAATCCCATCCAGGCTGATGTCGACCGTGCTGTGGCTGCAGCCAAGAAGGCCTTTCATCGCGGCTCCGCCTGGCGTCAAATGAGTCCGTTGCAGCGCACCAATCTGATGAACAAGTGGGTGACATTGACCTTTGATCCTTGCATAGTCATATAACAACTGCTCCTTCCCGTTGCAGACTCTGCGAGCTGATGGAGCGCGACAAACAGTTTTTGGCCAGCATTGAGACCCAGGACAATGGCAAACCCTTTGCGGAGGCACTCTTCGATGTGACCATCTCGATTATGACGCTGCAGTATTATGCTGGCTGGACGGACAAGTTCTTTGGTGACACCATCCCCGCCGGTGGTTTCGTTGCGATGACACGCAAGGAGCCAGTTGGCGTTGTCGGTCAGATAATACCCTGGAATTATCCACTGTTGATGTTGGCCTGGAAATGGGGTCCCGCACTGGCCGTTGGCTGCACCATTGTCATGAAGCCCGCCGAGCAGACGCCACTCACAGCCTTGCACATGGCCGCACTGGCCAAGGAGGCGGGTTTTCCGGCGGGCGTCATCAATGTGATAAATGGCTTTGGACCTACCGCTGGAGCCGCAATCAGTGAACACCCGGACATTGCCAAGGTGGCGTTTACCGGCTCCGTGGACATAGGACGCATTGTTATGCAGGCGGCAGCAACATCGAATCTGAAGCGCGTATCCCTGGAGCTGGGCGGCAAGAGTCCCGTCGTTGTGTTCGAGGATGCGGACAGTAAGTGGCATAGAATTCTAGACATAAGCATTGAGTAACTCCATTTGATGTGTTTGCCCTGCAGTTGACTATGCTGTGGAGACCGCCCATGAGGCGCTGTTCTCCAATCACGGCCAGAGCTGCTGCGCCGGCAGTCGCACCTATGTGCACGAGAAGATCTACGACAAGTTTGTCGAGAAGGCGGCCGCCAAGGCCAAGGCACGCACAGTGGGCAATCCCTTCGAGGAGACCACTCTGCAGGGCCCGCAAATCGATGAGGAGATGATGACCAAGGTATTGGGCTACATTGAGAGTGGCAAGCAGCAGGGCGCCAAGCTGCAGGCGGGCGGCAAGCGTATTGGCAATGTGGGCTACTTCATCGAACCGACCGTCTTCTCCGACGTCAAGGATGACATGCGCATTGCCCAGGAGGAGGTAGAACCAACACATTGAGTAACCTCAGCAAGTGTACTCATGTCCTGCTCTTTCAGATCTTTGGACCCGTTCAGTCCATCTTCAAGTTCAGCTCCATCGATGAGATGATTGAGCGTGCCAACAATGTGCAGTACGGCCTCGCCGCCGGCGTCATCACCAACGACATCAACAAGGCCATGAAGTTCGCCAATAGCGTCGATGCCGGCTCCGTTTGGATCAATTGCTATGATGCCGTCCTGCCGCAGACACCCTTCGGTGGCTACAAGCACTCCGGCATTGGTCGCGAACTTGGCAAAGACGGTCTGGACAACTATCTGGAGACCAAGACAATTACCATGAAGCTGCTGTAAGGTGGACAGCATCTGGTCCTTTCTGTTTTCTGTTTGTATTGGAATATTTGTATTTTATTTGCACCTTCCGGCTTTATGGTTAGACTATTGCATTTCAATTAAAACTATTTGTTGGAAACTAAAAACGATTATATTATAAATTAAAACGAGGCACGAGTTTACTTAGCTTAAGCTTAGATAATATCATTCAATTGTTCGAAACCTTTTTGTTTTCGTACGTTGGAAGTTTAGCAGACTTCAAATCGGAACTTGAAATTGCCTTTACCCTTGCAGAGAATGTTATTATGCTCACGGGCAGACTTTAAACTGATATATATACATATATATTGGGCTATCATATAACTATCTCATATGACAGCGAATCGCTCAATAAGGGAAACTTTTTTGTTGTCCGAGTTATCTTGACCAAACTGGGCCTTAATGTGCCTATATGTGCCCAAAATCTTATCTACATCAGACACCTACATCATATAGCTCTATAAAGCCTCCAAAAGCTTAATTATTGACCGATAAATCTTAACTTTACCAGGTACCAGCATTATTATGTATATTACACTCTGGGGAAAAATTGGAAGAACATGGTATTACCCTATATTCCTTCCTATCCACCTGCTAGCAAGGATTTCTGAAAAGTTGAGTATGGTAACATTTTTGGGTTTCAATATGTCTCAGCATTATTATATTCCGAATTGAGGGTAACATTTTTGCTTAATCGGACTACAGTATTAAGTAGCTTCCTTGGAAAGTCCTCTGCAAGGGTACTTAATATTCGGCAAGCCGAAACTAACTTCTCTTGTTCGCTTGTTTCATTTTGTTCTAGTATTTCTTCTTAAACCCTGATTTGTTCGCCAAAACAATCGTATATAAAAATAAACCTGAGATTTCTGATGTGCTTCAGCTTGTGACAAAGTCAAGCCTTAGGCGACAGTTGTTAAGTGCGTTTGTTGCCGTTGTTGTTGCTGTTGTTCCTGGGCTTTCAGCTCGAGCAGCGGCATGGCCACATCGCTTAGCCGTGACTTGGCGCTCTGATAATCATCCTCTGATCTGGGTCTCAACTGCTGCTGCTGATGCTGTGGACTGGTCTGCAGCACCTTGTTATAAATGGGCTGTATGGGCTGAGAGCCAGCTGGGCGATGATCGAACATATCATCGATATCAACCAGCTGGAAATCAAAGGCATATATGTAACGCAGCACCATGACCAGCAGGGCCAGGAGCCACAGGATCATGCTGATGATATAGCTGCAACGGAAGAGATCCAGATACACATCGTGCGAGACGCTGTGCTCGTGGATGAGCGGCCGCAGCAGGGCAATCGCATCGCCACAGCTAAAAATAAAGGTTACTTAACTTGGTTTAATCAAGTTAAGCAAATGTACACCCACCTGATAGCCCGGGGATTGGTGAGACCCTGCCGCAAATGCCCACACAGACGTCTCAGATAGCCATTGGTCAGTATCGTGTATGCCGCGCTGCCCAGGCTCATCAGCGTGAAGATCAATATGGAGGGCACCACAATGCGCCAAGGCTTAGGCAGTACCCTCAAAAAGTTAAAAGAAAAGATCATTCTAGTTAGTAGTTACCGACTGCCAGATACTCTGTTCACAGCGTAAGAAGAGCTTAAAACCAATTGAAAGGAGTCTTCTGAATTGATAAGAATATTGACTCTGAAACTGTTAACTCCAAGCAGTGACTTTAAGACTGTGAATAGAATATATTGTTTTTGAATTTCTGACAGCGAGAGTGTGCAAAGTCGCTAAAGATTTTACTTTATCGTAAAGGTGGCCATCAATTGGCTACCTGTAAAGTCTGATGAATCTAGCTCTCTCTCACGGCTGGCTCTCCTCCCTATGTCAGGACTGTATATCTTACAAGTTTCATGAATAGGTGAATATATTTATACACACTCTTTGTGAACTGAGTATAATAAGACAAAAAGTCAGACCTGGCTAGATCGACTGAGCTGGTTGTCCTGATCAAGAATAATTATACATTATGGGGTTGGAAATGCTTCCTTCTGTCTGATACATACGTAAACACTAGAAACATTGTACCACCTAACTCATTTTCAATGGGTACAGGGTATACAAACTAAAAGTCGTAAGCCACTTACGATGTTTTCTTGTTGCCTGTTTGATAGATGAGACACATGGCCGTCCAGATAATGGCCACAGCCTCGGATATCAGTGGAAATGTGTAAACAAACTGGGCGCCAATGCCGCGACTCCAGCGTGTGGCATGTGTATCTATGGACTCTGCAAGCAATCAAATCAGATTTCATGCCAAACAACTCTATACTCTTGCCATTATCTACTCACGGCTAGCCAGAAATTTGCGATCCGCTTCCGCATTGGGCACCATCTCTGGCGGTGCACTTGTTGTGGTTGTTGTTGCCTGCAGCGCATTTTCCTGCTCCCTTTCGCTGACCAGCCGGGCCAGAAGGCGCGCATTATCCTTTGGCTCGTAGATATGTTCGAATTTGTATTTTGGCTTTTTAGTTTCTGCTAAAGGGAATAATAAAAGTTTAGTTATTTGAGTTAGAGCATTCGCCAGTTTACCTACGGCTGTCGCTCTTCAGCGATTGCGGCGTTTCATTTAATTCATACGGAAGCTGTGCCACTTTTTGCAGATCCTGTTGGAAGATCTTCTTGCTTCGGTTATCCATTTGGCCATAGTCGCGATCCTTAAACATTATTTTGGCACTGATGATTCCATCGTAGAAATCGCCGGATAGCACGTGCAGGGAAACGCTCCACATAATGGAGAAAATCGCCACGAGCACCATGAGACATATTACTAGAACTAAAAAATTAAAGATAAAATTTGGTTATTTGAAGAAAAAATGATAAGAAGAGGTAAATTTTATAGGAATAATAATAAAAAAAAAAAGTAGGGATATAGTCGGTATGCATAAGATTTCATATCCTTTTAGACATTTCCCTTTCTTATATGAGAAAAGTGAAGCTCGTAAATGCTGAGTTAAATGAAAATATCTTTAAAAACATAATATTTTGCCATATAAGCTGCCATATGGCAGTTATATGAAATAGTGTCCGGATGTTGATTAAATTTTGGGGAGGATTTGAGTTTGTTCAAGTTACCTTATATTGAGAAAGGCTTCCATATCAGAGTCTAGTTTTTGACCGCTTGTTCCTATAGCAGCTATATGACATGGCTATCCGATCTGGCTGATTCTGACATATGTAACACCGACAACTGTTTTTGGGTTTGCTTAAATGATTCTTAATTAAGTATTTATCTCAAAGTCTATCATTTATAATCTTCTGGAGCAATGTTTGTTAATATAAATATAAATAATTCTTTATGTTTAGACCTCCGAAACATTATCTATGAAAATCATTTTGCCCAACTCAAACTTTTTGCGTTTTTAATTATAAAATATAATAAATAACAAAACTAGAAATAAACTATGTTTAGAAAACCTGAGAATTATGGGATGTGCTTGGATTCTATTACAACTATTTATAGATAAAGGTTAAGGTCTGAAGAATTTCAAATATAGAAGTGATATTTTTTGGGCGAGCTTAAGCACAGATGATAAATAGTTGCCCAGGCCTTGACAGCATCCATTTACAATAGAAATAGGTGGGGCTTGAGGTTGTGGGGGCGGGGGTGGCGAGCCAGAGACGTGGCGGCGTCTACTTTTGTATACATATTCGTAAATTTACTAGAAGACATCGTGAAAACAAACATAGACAATGCACAGTCCATAAACTAGCTGGCCAGAGTTTATATTGGAGGCATGATATCATGGCAGATGTTGTATATGGCTTGGTTAACGAGCCACGAAAGCAACAACAACAACAGCAGCAACAACAACAACAACGGCAACAACAACAATTAAAAACATTTGCCGATGACGTCGAAATTAGCGACGGAGCTACTCAATAAAATCCATTTCAATTGATGCTAAATTTCCGACACGCCGAGTTCACAGAAATGCCGAACAAAATGTATAAATTTTAATGGAACGAAATGAAAAATGCATTGTGGCTAAAAGTCAACAAACATATTTACGAATTGATATATATATGTTATGTGTGTGTTCCATCATAAAAGTCCAAATGAAAATGGGTTTTTATTTTTGTTGTCACGCCAAAATGGGAAAATTTTCATGTTCCATGCGCAATGTCAGGAAAAGTGTAACGCATAGAGGAAAATGTTTTCGAGCTCATAAATGATATATATTCTTGATCAGAAAATTAAATTGATATTCGAACAACTTTTTAAAGGTGAAAGCCCGCATTAAGTTGATCTACTTTATTGTACGTACCTATGGAAACAATCGGCGGGAATAAAAGCTATTGTTTAAAAGAACTTCTCTGTCGTATTCAGGGTATTCACTAGTCGCCGAGCCAAAGACAGCGCTTGTTTAATTTTTAATTTTGCCCATTTTTATGATTTGCAAGGATTAATAAAAAAATCGTAAACATAATGACAAATAGACGGACTATCAAGTGCACCCGTGAATGGGGCGAGCAAATGAATAATGAATATTTTCATGCACAAACGAACGCATAAATTAGAAAAAACATGCATTCATTTATTAATGCTGTATTCATAAATGTGTGTGCCACTTGATATTGCGAGTTGCAGCAACAGCGATGACATCATGCCCCATCTCCAGCTGGGTGTGGACCAGGGTCGCGCACCGGAACGTTAAGAGAGCCAGGCCTTGGGGCATTGTTGCTGCCAACAAGAGACTACTTCAGCTGCCCGAAATCAGCTGTGCTGCAAAGCGAGGGGGGTGGAGGGGCAACTAACTGAAATGCTAGCCCAGAGTGTCATTAGCGATGATGGCAACTATTTTCGGTCAGTCAAATTGGCGATTTGTGTAACTGAATATGGCTCAACGGGGGCCAGACGATGGCGTAATTCTATAAAGCGAGACGAGCGAGTTATAAATAAATATTACGGCTCGAAACTTGATATGAAAAGAAACAGAATACAAATCAAGTATTGTATTCATGAGACGCCAAATGTATGTGCGCCTAATATTCATAGAATTCAATTATCTGGTTTCTTTAATATTTAATATTTAATCCATGTGTATAACAAATAACAATGCGAAAAGGCAATTACATACATTCTATCTTTAAGTGCTGCCTGCATATAAGAGTGCATTCTTTATTAACTTGGGTTCATTACATACTTAAAACATACAACTCATCGTCCTGATCAGGAATAAATATATATGCTTTGTAGGGTCAGAGATGCTTCCATTACATACTTAAAACATACAAATTGCGGGATTATGCTTACATATATTTAAGATTTCACTTGTCAGCCGGAAGCTGTTTCAGTTTATTTGCAGTTGCCACTTTAAAATGAACCACATGGCGTATGCGCATTCTTTAATAAACTGCGCCCACGCAGCACTTGGCGCCATTAACTGCACAAGCTTAATTGTTTATCAATATCTCAGCAAACATAAACAAATAGACAAACGTCAGAGCCGCCGAAAAGTGGCCAAAATGCTGAAAGCAAGGGTGTGAGCAGCAGAGGGCGGTGCCTCCATTCAGTGGCCAATTAGCATTCGAGGCAAAAAGCAGCACAAATTAGCACATTTGCAAAGCCTTTTGGCCAATTTAGCACCTTAAACTATTTGCTTACGCATATGGTAAGTTTGTGAGTATGTAATGCTATGAGTACAAATTCGTAAAAGGTCTGGCACATATGCATGCATATCTAATTATAAGAATGAGGCTTCAGGCTCGCACCTTAGATCACTGTCAATTATGTCTGCTATGATTTTAAATAAAGGCTGTAAACTGGTTGTTAGTCGAACCCGTTTGAACTTGGATTTCCAATTTCTTATTAGTCAAAAACCGAAACTGAAGCTTGATTAGTTGCATAAAACAGCCTAAAGCCTAAAACTAAACTTGAGTTTGGCTTAGATATGTTTACAAACAAAAACTAATTCTTCGACCGATTCTTCCCATTTTGGTACTTGATATAGTGTTCCGATGTAGGATCTTATAAAAAAATAGTATAATGAATTATGAAGATAATGAAGATTATAATAATATATAATAATAATACTAATAATAATAATAATAATAATAATAATAATAATAATAATAATAATAATAATAATAATAATAATAATAATAATAATAATAATAATAATAATAAAATAAAAATAATAATAATCATAATATTATTATTAATAATACAAATAATTAAAAATAATGCAAATAATATTCAACTTGATAATAATATCAAAATAATATTATAATTAATAAAAATTAAATTCATTATCATGAAAATAATAATGATAGTAAGAATAAGAATGAAAATGTTGTTGATGTATTTCTAATGGCTAACAAACTCAAGTGCGTTCTTGTCAAAATGTCAAAGTCATTCATCAACAATCGTTTGCACATTTTCGTAACATTATTGATGAAAGGCGCATTCCACACACATGACAGACGTGACGGACGCGACAGACGACAGTCGTGAGAGACGACAGGCGGGGAGGAGGAGGATTATTGAGAATGGACAGGCAACATGTTTGCCATAATTGATAAAAATATTTTTGCTGTCAATTTGTTAACCAATGAAGGCGCCTTCTAAAAAATTCAATTAGTTATGTCAACGGCACGCACAAATTTATATATCTATATATCTTTCTATCGGAATTATATATTCAGCCGAAGGTTGTTCTCACCCAGCCCTTTGTGGGCTAAGGCCTTAAAAATAAAATACACATCTATGCACATATATTTAAATTACATTGTGACGCATTTACAACGTGTGAACAGCGAAAGACTTGGGCATATAAGAATAGAAATTGTGTTAGAAATTGTTAGAAAAAGGAAAAGGAAACATACGATTCAAGTTGCGCACATCGCCAGTTGTTAACTTTCCCTGTTTGTACTTTTTTATCAGCTCCATTCTGGCATTTTTTTTTTATATTTATATTTATTTTATTTTTTGTTGTTGTTTGCGGTTTGTTCTTGGATTTGGCTATGTTACACGCGGAACACCCGATAAAAGCACTTCCTATGGCAAATTTTGCATTTATTTTTAGAATATATTTCACTCACACACTTCTTTCGGTTTTGGAATTATTTACATTTCTTTGAATATTTTATGGAGCACAATGTTCCAGCAATTTTTCAGATTTAACGACTGCTAATCAACTGTTTGGCAGGCCCAACAACACAATAAACAATGTGAGGCGCAATAAATATTAACAATAGTCATAAATGAAATGAATTTTGTGCTTGTTTGGATTTAAAGAGTCTAAATTTAATCGAGTAGGGACAGTTAGGTGCAGCTTGTGGATGCACTGGAGCGAAAAGAAAGCTTAATCTATTTAAAAACTGACTGGTTGACTGATTGACTGATTGATAGGCTGACTGACTGACTGGCTGATCACTGATTGATTGATTGATGACAGCAGAGGGCGTTAGAACTAACCCAACTGATGTAAATGCATAGTTAGGCGAATTCCACCCGTAACTGCGGAAAATAAGTGGAAACGATTGTATAAAACTTTGTTGTTAACCATGCGAGCAGCCTTAAATTCATTTTCAATGAGCTTTGCGAAAATTCAGTTAAGACATGGGTTTCAACGGAAAAGTGTTTGCCCGAATTGAAAGCAAAAAGCTTGTTCCAGTTAAAGCTGGATAATGCTCGATACTAATTAAAATTAATATAAAATATAAAAATCAAACGATAATTCAAAACTTTTGCCTTTGTTGATATTTTGTATGTTTCTCAATATTTTTACGGCATTCAATTTGTATGTCATATTACGTATACGTCGTGTAATTAACACCTATTGTTAGCTTTGAGCGCGTGGCTTGGGCTCCTTAATAGCTGTGCCGTGTTCTTAGGCATATAAATAGAACTTTGTTTGGCGCAGACAATCAAGACGCCAACTCCCGCAATGCAATCGCACCGTCGCAGTTCAGAGTCAGTCAAACAACCCCCCGCCAAAAAAAAAACAAAAGAACAAAATCGGTTTCATTGAATATTTATGCTATTTACATTATTGTTGTTTATTTAATTTGCATAAACGCGCTCAAGCGTTGGAAAAACAAACCGATTGCCGTATCGAAATTAAATAGAAGAAGAAAACAAACGAAAAACACGCTCCGCACGAGAAACATCAACCGCAGCTCGACGCAGTTGCTCAGACACTGAGGCGGCGGCAGCATTTGGCAGCCAGGCCAAAGCATAATATTTCTCCAGCAAATCACTCAAACAGGGGGCGAGAGCGAGAGAGCGAGAGGCAGAGAGAGTGAGGGAGCGTGAGCGAGAGGCAACGGCTACACAGTTAGACAGCGTGAGCGAGTTTCTTTTTTTTTGAGTTTTGTTTTGATTTTCTCAGCCTGCAACTGGTTATTTAAGTTGTTGTTTTCACGTTTTGTTTTGCTTTTGTTTTCTCATTGTTGTCTGTTATTTTTCGCATAGGCCTGTGCGGCAGCTACCTATTGTTGTTTGTTTTCTTCTTTAATTTCGAATAAGATGTCGGCGTGTTGGAGGGGCGTATGCGTAATATATGCGTTGTCTTATAAATCTGAGAATATTTGTAGCTATGGTTATATTATAAATTTGTCATCAAATAATATGCATTATATATACATTCTCGGTCATTATCAACAGCCGAGTGAATATATCCAAGTCTGTCTGCCTGTTTCTATGCAAACTAATCTCTAAGTTGGAAAAGAAAAAATACTTTTACACTACTTATATTAAAGCAGGATCTAATCAACATCACACTATCCTAATATCTAGTTCTATCGGTCGAAAAATGAGTTCTTGCATTGGATAATTTCATGTCTTTCAAGTGAAAAAACATGTCAATCAAATTTAGTCATTTACAACTTTTACAACACTGCTTATATTCATATCATATTATATTATCTATTTCATTAGAGTGTATTGGTCCTAAAACGAGTTCTTACAAAAGATATTTTTTTGTTTTTGAAGATATTTTGACCAAACTCTGACTCCACTGAGCTCGCAGTCTTTTGCTTTTAAAGCATTTATTCTTTAAATTCTGCGTGCTACAGCAGCTCCTTGCTGTTGATATTTGTGAGTATTTACGGACGCAATTATCGGCGATGACCTTCAAAACGAAAGTCGCTTTCTAGGCTCAAGGTGAGCTTAATTAACAACCACAATGTGTGTGTGAGCCCGAAAGGGTTATAGTATATGTACTTCCATCGCGTGCTATGCAGACGTCTAGAGTTCTTTGTTTTACACCAACTACAACTGGCAGCCGCTTTTTATTTCTCTAGGTTTTCCGAGTATTGTTTTTCGAATTTTAATTGTTTTTCTTTTCTTTTAAATTTAAATTTACAAAAATGTCTTATCGCATACAATTTGTTTAACTGGCAATTCTATGTTAACACGAAAAAAGAAGAATTTAATGATAAGAGTTTTATTTGAATGGGAATGTTTAATCTCTAACATAATATCGTACTTCTTTGGCCCTCGGCAGTTTATACTGTACTGTATTATTATACATATAATATGCATATTATTTATAAAAACAAAAAACCGCACACGCAATATAAACATGTCGTCTTGATAACACAAATGTTTTTGCCCAAAAGCATTATCTTTCGAGCATTATAATACCATATCTATACAATATACCCATGTATTTTCAAGTTAAACCAAAATTTCCGACAGTCAGCAGGAAGCATTTCCTGAATTCATATAAGTTAATTGGTTTATAGCTCGATTAAAAAGGTTTCATTTAATTTCACTTGAACACATAAAATACACATGCAATAATAGGAAAACATTATGATATATACAATATAAACATATATAGTTATTAATATATTCTATTAATATTTTCGGTTTACCTACGGATATGTGCGAAGCCCGTAATGTGGCTTTCAAATGGGCGATGACGCTGTTCGCTTGTGCAAATTAGCAAATGCTGTAAGTAAGCTTCATAAATTTGTTACAACGTTACAGCCAATGGATACATAGATACAGACACGAAACAAAAAGATACACAGCACCAAGGCAGTAAATAACATTTGGCGATCAATCACATTGGCATGATTAAATGCAAATGCTGCCACTGAAGGACATAAACAGCTCAAAGCAAATAAGAATGCTCTAGTCGGGTCAGCTCGACTAGAAGATGCGCTAATTACATCAATTTACACTATTCTATGGAGTAAGAGTAAGAGTTTACTCTGTTTGATCTTAAGGGATGAGCAGGGAGTATCCAAAAAGTGAGCTCCTAAAAATATAATTTTTATATCGATTCCATAAAAACGGAGAACTCTGCGAAAAATGGTTCATTTGAAATAAACTTGTTAACTTGTTAGCATGAGGGTTAACAGACGGATCTTAGTTTTAAATTTCAAGTTTCAAGCTCTTAAATGAGCTTAAAGCATACGGATATGGTTAGATCCACTCAGCTATTGCTGACCAAAACATATATACTTTATAGGGTCGGATATTCTTCCTACTGCCTGTTCTATGTAATATAATATAACAAATTGAAAAACACTCGTAGTAAAAGTTAACATGGCGTATGCTTCATATTCAAATTTAAGCTTTAAAAGCTGTATATTTGAGCCTAAGTAGAAAATCGAATACAAATTTCATCTGATTTTAGCTTATTTTTTGGAGAAACCTTCCACAATTTAGCTATTAAATTTATTGTGAGGATAAAGTACTTACGCTCACAGCGTACAACCCCGTGATGCGCCTCCTTGGTCAACATTGTCAGACTTTCGCCTATCTGGCGTATCCTCTTCGGCGTGCTCATTAGCGCACTTGCGGTCATTCTGAGCTCGTAGATTTAACAAAAATGTTCCAGGCATATTTTCCACCTAGTGTTTGTGCCCTCTACATGAGGCAAACAATTAACAAAATGGCAATGCAAAAACCTAGCACTTGGCTGCGCATTTTTCTAAAGTATTTCTGAATTTAGCAGAGCACTCGAAATACAGCTAACACGTTGACGAGACGTTAAATGGAAGCGAGCGCGTTTAAATTGACGTTCAAACGAAGCGAATGCTCGATGTGAACTGCGCGCAGCAGTAGACGCGCGACATAGTGGGCCCGACTACGTGCGTGTGTGTGTTATTGTGTGTATGTGTGTGTGTGTTAGCGCGTGTGTGTGTGGCAAATTCAAATTTGGTGGCGTCACTAGCCTGTGGTAAGTTACCGAGCATAGATGCCAGACAGTCAGGTATTCTGTCAGTCTGGCTAGGCAGAGCAGCTGTCTATAGGGTGTGTGTGTGCGTGTGTGTGTATGTGTGTGTTAGTGACAAGTCACCCCTAAAGGACCTGCACGAACCGATGCCAATGACCGACCCAGTCTGCGTTTTGGGACACATTTTTCAATCCCTGAACTGGGTATTACGTGTGCATTGGCGTGCCCAGCTGAGTTGACTGTTAATTAGTACAGCCCTAAAAAAACAACACCTGGCGTTTGTTTGGGCCAGTTCTTAAAAAAACAAGTATGAGAAGTCAGAAAGGCTCGACTAGAAAATGCACTGTGTCCTTAACCAACATTTCCAATTGCTTTTATACAGACTAACTAGGCTAAATCGATTCATACGTTCATCATGTACATCTCAGGGATAGTAAGGTCTTTTTCTCTATAATATACTACTCAATAGTATGACATACAATATCTATAATGCAGATAGCTGCAAGACACTTATACAACTTTTAGCTAACATTAGATAGTATATCATTTGTCATATGCCATAAAGTTAACAATAAAATAAAACTATATACCCATTTTAACTATTTTCAATGGCATAAAATGATGGAATATCTTTTTAGAATTGAATTGCATTTTTATTTTATGAAAAATACTCGCTTGTTTCTTAAATAAATTAGTAAGTAGATTTATAATATTAGTTTTTGTATAATGCGTGGTGTACTTGGTGTTAGTTACAAAAAATTGTCGTTTGCATTTTGCTTAGGTTACGATATTTTTGCTTTGTTTTTGTTTTTATTTTTATACAAAAAATCTTACACACATAGATAATTACTAAATGTTATTGGTGTTAATTAGACTAAAAATTTCATAAAACATTTGTGCAACGAAAACGCATTGCAATTAATTTTTGTTTTTCGTTTACTTGCCCGCTCTATAAATAAATATAAAATGAACATATATATGCATGTATATATATAAATTTGATCAATTTGTTGAAATTATTCGCCGAACAATATAGTAAAAAAGTGTTCGCATTTCTTTAACAATTTGTTGCATATAATATTACATATATATATATAATTAAAACCCGATTGTTTGAACAATTGTGAATCGATAGATCGACTCTCACTTTTGGATACTTATTAGCTAGATTGTCTATACATAGAGCTCGACTACATATAATACTACGAGTAAATGTTGCTTGATTTAATATGGATTCTCGAATTGTAAAATGTATAAATAAATTTTGATTTTGTTGCTTTTATCAACGAATTCTACGAATCTATAAATCAAACATTGAAATAATGCAATTATATAACATATTTATAGATCGAAATTATACGAGTCCTGGGAACTCACTGATTTATCAAAAAAAGAATATGTTAGTGCATGTTAAACAAAACTACAACAAACAAAGCTGTGCGAATATTAAAATCAAGTTAATTATAAATTGTAATATAAATTATGCACTCATATGGGTAAAGCTCAAACTATATAAAATTAATTAAAATCAATAATGTTATTAGATTAAATTTGAGTGGACGCAAGTAACATGGAATTGCTTTTGAATCGAACAAATTTATGAATTAATACGTAACTCTTGTAATTCCAGTGCGCTTTGCAGTTTAGGGAATTGGAATTTTGGCAAATAAATAGTTAAATACAGTGATAAGTTAGACTAAATTAGCAACGATATGAATGAAATAAATTACAATATAAATAGGAAATATATAGGAAATTTTTTAAAAACATAACAGGAAACGTGCGTGTGTGTGTGTGTGATTTGCAAATACTATTCATGTTTCAATAGAACTCCGCGATGGCTATTCCAGTAACCGCCTTAGACAGGCTTGCTTGCAGCGGGGAATGAGTTGAGTTAGGGGATGGTATTATATAGTAGTAGTAGTTGTGGTAATAGTAGTATTTGTTGTTGTTGTTGCAGCTATAGCCAGTGCGTGTTATAGTCTATTTGATGCGACGCAGCGGCAGCGTGGGACTCTCTGGTGGTGTATCGCCGCCCGCCGCACTGCCACCGGAACTGCCGCCCACCACAATATGTTGCAGCGAGTGCTTCTTGGTAACGCCCTTGAAGGGCGGGCCTAGCTTGCGTGGACCACGTGGCGATGCAGAGCTTATGCTGCTATTGGAATTGGCCTCCATGGCGGCTGTGGAGCCAGCCGAGGCGGAGGGCGCTATGCCCAGCGGCGGCGCCGCATCTATGGATGCCTGTACCCAGCCTGTAAGCAAACACATATGAGTTTAGACATAGATGCGACACGTTCATATGGCATTGTAGTTACCTTTGACAGAGGCGCGATTAGGATCAATTAAAGCGGCTGCAAGGGGCGCGCCAGAACTACTCGCATTGGACTCACGCAATGTGCTCAGCGTCGATAACGGCATTGGATTGTAAATGCGACTGGCAAAGTCCTCGAATGTAGTGCTCTCTTTGTAGCGCGACGAGACGCTGTCCAGCGAGCGATTACGCTCCTCATAGCTGTCAGGAAAAGAGCAACAACCACAATAATTACAACAATTTTTCAAACTTAGCTTAAGGTCGATTACTCACAATTGCTGGTAGAGCGGCAGGGCGGCGCGCTTGGTGCGACTCGCATTGATGGCCGTCGCTCGTATGAGCGTGGCCAGGCAGGCGCCACTGACGACTGACTCATTGGCAAGTGGCCCAAACCAGGGCACCTCTGGCTTCCGATTGACCGTCACACGAAACAGTCCATTACGCAGAGGATAGACAACGATGAGCACATCGCAAAACTCCGTTGGCAGAATATCGCGTCTGTAATCGCGATGATGCTCGCTCCAGACAATGTGCACCTCATCGTTGCCCAGATGACGCGTCTTCAGCAGCATGGCCTCCGATGAGTCTGAGGGCATGCGCGTTGCCACATGATAGACAACCTCCAAAAAGGGCGTAGCATAATATGGCGCCGTGGCACCACAACCCTGACGCGGCAAGCCGCCCAGAAAGCCATTGTGCGTCTCCAGCTCTATCTCCCAGCCGAGCGCCGAAACGAACATTTCGTACATGCTGCTGCCATTGGTGTTGCGCAAGATGCTCGTCTTGTCCTCCTGCCCGGCGGCCACATAGATAACGGCCATTTTGTGCGTTTCCCGGCACTTTTGCAAATCAACGTTGCGCAACTCGCGCAACAATTTCTCGCTGCGCTGCAGCAGATGGGTGCGCGAGCGTCGCTCCCAGCCGGCCAAGCCCAGATGGGCAAAGAGCAGGCGACAGTATTGAAAAGGCGTCTCGACGCGACCCGGCAAACTGCCACTGCCGCCGGCGCCCGTGAACGAGTCAAACGAAGCGGTTGCACTGTGCAGCGAACGTTGATCCGGCTGCTGCTGCAGCAGCGATGAGCTGGAGCCCGCATGCCGCAGCGAGGCAGCCGTGGGCGTGTGTTGTGATTGACGAGCGACAAACTCCTGCTCCAGCACACGCTGATTGAGTATGATTGATATGGCCTGCGCCTCCTGGGCGCTGCTCAATGGACTGCAGCTGGGCGCATTGAGCTCGGCAACCGTGGGCGGCACACATTCGGGACTGGTGTGACCAATATAGGCCAGCATATCGTCCAGCTGATCCAGATCGGGCGCCGCATCCTTGGCCAGCGGCAGCACACCGACTGGACGATGCCGCAGTGTGTGTCGCGGCAATTGCGGATCCTGATGGGCCAACGAATCCATGGGCTGACACAGCTTTGTCAGTCGCGACGGTCCATCATAGCGTTCCGAGCTGTACTGGGCGTGCGCGGGCGCTGGCACAGTTTCAGCCTTGCGCGGCTCCGAATACAGTATGGAGGCATCCCAGCAGGCTTTGCCATTCAGATCGCGCATGAGCACACGCACCTGCTTCTCGGCGGTAACCAGGCCTGCCGTAATGCCACCACCAGGCAGCTTCAACGTGGGCAGCTCTATAAAACTGGCCACCAGGCCCGAGTTGAGCATGAAGAGCTGCAGATTCTGTGCGTTGACCACCGAGGGCAACTCCATAGAGTCACGACGCTCCAGCTGACTGCCGCCGGCGCCGCTGGCGCCATTGCCGACAATATCATCCTGCTCCTCCACCATGGAGCTGAGGCGTGATGCACCAATGCCCATGGGAAAGTGACCCAGATGCGTAACCAGATGCATAGCAACCGCTCGGGCGCACAGCCTTATGGCCGAGATGCAGGCCTGTATCGTCTCCGATGTTTGATAGTTAGCCTCCGGCAAGCGTCCATCGCCCTGCAGATCATCGCTGGCAATGTGCATATCGAAATCCTCATCCGAGGTCAGTTTGACGCGTTCGTGACGCGGCGCACCGGATGCCACCTGGAGCAGGACGCGCAGCACCTGCAGCACCAGCGTATCGCCCTGGTCATTGTAGGGCGTCAGCATCAGTGCAGCTGGTATGGCCATGCAGAACTCGCCGAGGCAGAGCATCAACGATGTCAGCACCACCTTGTCCGCATCCTTGGGCTTGGACACGTTCTGTATGTCCAAGGCACGACACAGTGCCGTTATAATCAGGTGCGGCAAACGCTCAATGGCCGCCAGTTGACGTCCGCGCTCCGCACACAACTTGAGCGCATCCACTGCGATGACAGCGATGGTGTGATGCTTGAATTGTAGAGCCTGAAGCAGCACCTGCAACACCTCTCGTATTCGCGGATGAAAGCTGTGCGCATGCGTTTCCTTTGGCGGCAGCACATCCTTGGGATGCGGCACCGATTGCTGAAACGGGACACGCTGCTGAGCGTTGCGTGTGGGCTGGGAAAGACGCAACAGCAGCCACTGGCCCAGCTGGCAGAGCGCAATGCAGCGCGCCTTGGCCGAGGGTTCACGGCGTGCACAGCGCAGCATTATGTTGAGTATATGATCCTGCAGATCGGGACATTCCATCAGTTCAAATTGCTGCGGCGTCGGCTGCAGCACGGGCCGCGGCAGCAGCGTTGCGGGATACGCCAGCAGCGAGCCCAACAGAGCGGCCACCTCAGCGCGCGGCGTAGTGCGTGTCACCTCAAGGGAGGTCAACAAAATGGCGCTGGCATGCACCAGATCCAGCAGCAGCAACGTGTGCCCCGGTAGCAGTAGACTCAGCAAACGCGGCCCCTCCAAATGCTTCATAATGGCATAGATCAGATCCCGATCCTCGCCGGTGAGCAGCTGATGCAGCGCATGATAAAACAGCGGCAACTGTTGCATCCCAATGGCACCCTGCAGCGCCAACGAGCAGAGCAACTGCAGCGCCCACAGTTTGCCCTTTTTGAAGGAACGATCCAGGGTGAGGGCGCCGTAGCACCATGGTGCTACCACAGCAATGGGCGGCACCAACGGCGGCGGCGGTGGTGTGCTTTGGTTATCCGTCGAGATGCCCTGATTCTGTTTGATCTTGATGAGGTTTTGGGTCATCTCCAGCAGATGCTTGAACACTTGCGCATGCAGCTCCGATTTGGGTATGCGATTCACATCGCCCAGGGCGCCCAGCATGCGTTTCCACATAATGGACGTGGAGTCGGGCAGCCAGCCGGTGGCCGTGCCGCCGAGCATAATCGAGCGACGCTCGGAGCCATAGCCACCGGTGCCAAAACTGCCGGAATTGCCATCCTCCAGGCTGCCCGAGTCCGCGGCTAGCACATCGATCTGCAGCTGGGCATCCTTAATGGAGCCGCCTTCAATGCCGCTGCTGGCCGTGGGCGATGGACTGCGCGAACCGGCGCCACTTTCAGTGTCCTCCACCGCATCCTGATAGCCATCCACATCGTCCACGGCCTGCTGTGAGCCGCGACGCCGCCGACTTTTTCGAATGGGCGCCAGCGAATCCAGCGACATGGCTCGACGCATATCCTGGACAGTGCTCTGCGCCTCCAAAGTAACGCGTATGCCAGCTGCCGCGGCGTCTGTCTTGGGCGGCACGGGTCGTCGTCGGCGTATACGTGAGTTGCGCGCCGCCGACGCCAGGCTGCCCTCGCTATAGCTGCGACTCAGCATTGGGGTAAGCGGCACAGGACGTACACCGTGGCCGGTGCCGCCATGTGATTGCGAGTGCTGGTGATGAGTGCGATTGTTGGGCTGCAGCAACGGCGCCTGGCTATTGCTGCCCGCTTGGGAGTTCTCATCAGAGCGACTGCTATTGGATTCGGCGATGCTTTCACGCTCGCGCTGCAGCGCGCTGGTCGCCACGCTGGCCCCGCTGGCACTGGCGCTGCCCGATCCCTGCCAGACGCTGCCAATGCGTCGCCGCTTGCCACGACTCTCGGCCACGCGGTCCAGCGGCAAATCTAGCAGATTAATTCCATAGGTGTAGCGCGAAAAGACGCGCGTCAAGGTCTGTATCGTCTTACTCCACTCGACGATGAGCTCCTCGCGATGCGTCAGCGACTGGAGAACGGTGAGAAACTTCTCCCAGAGCATCACATTGACGGGCACATTGGTGTGTGCTCGTATCCAGGTGACGATAAGCGTTTGAAATATGGCCGAGCCGAGAATGCCGCCCAGGCTGGCGCTCTTGGAGCCACTGGGCGGCGGATTCTGATGCAGCACAACGGCGGTCACCTGGAGCAGCACTAGCAGCATCTGTTCCCACGTGCGCGACTCCATGCGTGTGTTCATCACCATGGTGCGATACACGTTTAGTACCTTCTTGCATATCTCCGTCTGCTCCTGCAGCGGCGTCGATCGATAATCCCGCGAGCGTGTGGGGAAGCATATGTTCAGATTTGCCGTGTTTACAAGGAACACATTCGCCGCATTGGTAACAAACACCTGCAGCACATTCTGCATGCCCGCGCGCACCACCTGCTGCTGCTCCCTGTTGCCCTGCATGGCGCCCACGTAGGAAGGCGTGCGCAAGCGTTGGCTACGCGGCGTGCCACCAGGCGGCGCCGTCGGTGCGCCCTGTTGTTCATCATTTGGCTCCAGCAGAAATGGTGGCGGTGTGCTGCCCGTCATCCAATCCCGATAGACAGCAATGGCCGTGCGTATAGACTCGATTTGCGCTTTTGATGTGAAGTTCAACAGAAACGCCTGCCGATAGACCTCGTGCACAAAGTTGATGTTCTCACGGCTCACATAGAACACATCGCGCACAATGAGGCCCTGCTGATAGCCCAGCAGTCGCGCATGATCCACGCCCTCGATATGCAGGGCACAGTCCAGGCGATGGCTAAGCAGACGCTCGTGCGTAAAGCGTGACACCCAATTGATGAGCACCACCACGCAGGAGGCCATGACCTCCTCCTTTTTGTGTATCGAACGCATGACAGGCATCTCCAAGCGGGGACTGTATATCGAAGTGCTCGCATCAAAGCTGGGCGAAAAGACTGGCAGAAATACGTCCTTGAAGCGTTGCAACAGAAATGCAAACGCTCGATGATCCTTCTGGGCGCGATTGTCGCGCCAGCGCAGACAGGCGGCCGTTTGCACCATGCTATTGAGTAATATTTCCAGTCCATCGCGTGGATCTGGCGGCGCGGACTTCTCGCTGGACGAGGGCGGCAGCAGAGCAACCACCTCAGAGCTCTGCACGGGATGTGAGAACGTATTGTCATGGAAAACGGAAGCCATGCCGCCGTCTGCCTTCATGTTGGGATGTGTGAGAAAATCCGTAGCGCTGAACTCCGTATCGGGTCCCACAATGCCCTTCTGTGGCACTATCAGGCCGGGTATCAAATCCGCGTACATGGCGTGCACATATCCTGGCGCATTGTCGCCCAGAGTCTGGTACCACAGCAGAAAGTATCTGTAAGTTTGAAAGGATTTAGTTGGCTTCCAAGCTTGTCAAATTTTTAATACTTACTTCACACCCTCGCGTCGCAGCTTGGGCGAATTGCCCAAGTGCAGCAGCTTGGCCATGATGCGGCTGAGCGAGTGACATTGCCAGCGGCGAGCCAACAGCTCCGGCAACAGGCACAGTATCTTCTCCAGCAGCCATAGCGATCCATCCAGTTCCTCGCGATGCGCCTTGTGCACTGCATAAAGATAAAGGATAATTGTGGGTTAAAGAGCCAATCTCAGCAAGTAAATTCCTGTAACAAGCAATCTGAGAGAGTCCTAAGCAAGCACATGCCAATGGCGGGACGAGCACAAAATGCAACAGAGCGAGTGCGAGAGAGACGAGGCGAGTGGAAGAAATTAATGAATAATTTTATTTCATTTAAGATCAATTACAATTTAAAGAATATAAAATTATAAAAAATCTTACAAAGCTTATTCTACATAAAGCTTTCAAATGAAACATTTTTAAAAAGCTTTAAGAAACTCTGGAATTAAACGGAACCATCTACTATTGAGATCAATACTTTTGAAATGGAGCAAATGCCAATGGAAATGGAACAAATTCCCACATTTTTTGATATGTATATGCTGTTAGGAATGCTGGAATAGAACATTTTTTATACTAAATGTAAATGAAAACAGCACCATTTTCAAATACCCATATATATATATACATATATCTGCCATAGGAACGCTGAGATGGAACAGACTTCTATACCCTACTAGAGATTTATAGAATGGCATGTGACATTTTTAAATGTATTTCTAATAGGCTTCTAAATTAAAATGCTTAATGGAATGCTGGAATGAAACAGTGCACTGTATCAATAGACAAATTCTCGATGGCACATGTGATAATTTGATTGTTTAATTCTATTGAAATCATATGAAATAAAAATGGCAATTACACTTGATATTCTGACATGTTCTAACAGATGCTGGAATGGAACGGAATGGAACAGTAACAAGCTGTAGTGACAAATAGGAAACAGAAAGATGAATAGAATGAAACAATAGTAAACAATGTAAGGGAAATTTAAAGTCAAAGCAAAGTCGGAATGTGATGAATTTTACTGGATAAGTCAATAGAAGACCACGCCGCAAACTTACCAATGTGAAACGGAAGTTCTGCCAGTAAAAAGTTATACAAAAGAGAGGGCAAAAACAAATTTAGCAGGAATTGAATTTAGAGTATTTCCTTAAACATAATCATAGAAACTACAATTTATTTGTGTCATTTTTCGTTGTTTTATTTGTATGAGAAGAAACGTATTAAACAAATGTAGATACGTATAGTTGTAGACAAAAGACACAAACAAGAAGCAACCATTAATTTAAATGCGGTTTGCTTTCTTAATTGGTGGGGAAAAGATTAACAAGTTGAAAGCGGACAAAAACAAGTAAAAGTGCTCTAGCCGGGAGTGTCCCACTAGCAGATACCCTGTACCCAGTTCTGTGTCTCTGTCGCAGTTTGTATAAACTAACTAAAAGCTAAAAAAAACTATATTTATCGAAGGAGGTTAACTGTGAAGAAAAGAAAACTTCTTTGTCCCACCTTAATTTGTTTTTTTTTCAAATAGAGTCTGAGATCTAGGCAGATCCACAGACAATCGAACCAATAGTCGAATTTCGGAAATCGACCAAACTTATTGATCAACAATATTCTCTATACTTGTTTCGCAAATGTCTCTTTTCTGTAACAAGCATTAGCACAACTGCAACATACCCCCTTTTTTCGGGTACAGGGCACTTAAACTAAAAGAAAACGCTTTTAAGATTTGATATATATAATTACCTTTTTGCTTAAGATTTGCCTCGGCCTGTATGAAGGTGTCGTAGAGTATAAAATAAACATGGCTATAATTTGTCTCGAACAGCGACTTTGACTCCTCATAATCCACATTATCTAAAAAGAGAAAGATATATAGAGAAATAATTTAGCAAATGCTGCATGTACGTATATAAAAACAAATCCGAGTAACCCAATTCCCGCTCTGATCTGATAAGCACAGCCCGCTTCCCACCTGAGCAACAGGTGGCGGACGCTGACGCAACGTCAACATTGATTGGCCAATAAACAAAGAGCATATCGCCGATAACGATAAACATGTATGTATGTATATATATGTACATACATACGCATGTGCATATGTATATGCACATGTATGCAGGCGATTTCCACAGTTCTGTTCTGTTGCAGACTCGAGAAAAGAAAACCACACATGACGAACGGGCGAAAACCGCAGAAGCGGGCTCAAAAATGCGTTGAAAAAAAACCAACATTTGATGAATCAGTGCCAGAGCGGTAAAAGGGTTGCAGGGGGTGAAGAGGGGGAAGAGAGGGGGGGGGGGGGGGGGGCAGGTAGCTGCTGCTGCCGGCATGTGTAGCTGTCATCAGCGAAACGCTGCAAAACAGAAGAAAGCTAAACGTTGAGCGGAAAGAGTAGGCCAAGAAACCTTTAAAACTGGTTTCATAGAAGGCCAAATGCGAAGCGCGCTTGTTGATAAAGTAACAAACAATTGGAAAAAAGAACTAGCTACATATGTATGAGTGTGTATGACCGTTGGTGTTTGTGTGTGTGTGTGGCACAAACTGCGTGTAATTTGCCGAGTAAAAACAACAATAACAATGGAGCCGAGCGGGTGGGCAGGCACCTGTTGGGTGTTTTTTTTTTTTTTTAATAGCTGCGTTCAATGACACAAAAAGAAAGTTACACAGCCACATACATACATGTATGTACGTAGGTATGTACCTAGGCATGTGCATTTGTATATGTATTGCATGCATGTTTTTTGGCTGGTGTTGAAATTGTAGCAACAAAGTTGCCACTCAGTCAACAGTTGCCGCCAGTTGGTAAGCGCCGTAATAATTGTGTGCCGCGTTTATCATTTGACGTTTTTTCACACATTGCGCGTTAAGTATGCATGTGTGCGTGAGTGTACGATGTGCGTTTGTATGTCTCATTTTTGCATACATTAGAATGTGGTTGCCATTTGTTAAGTTATGATTATTAGTATGCTGTTAACTTTAACAGTTGGGAGTAGAAGAATAGAATATGTAGTACAATTTAGTATTTAAATATGTGCATGATGTGTGTGTGTGTGTGTGATGTGCCTGTCTGCCTATGTAGAGTAATATATTTGCCATTTGTTGAGATATGCTTTTTTTATTTGTTTAACATTAGTTAGTTAACAGAGTTTGAACAAAACAATGAACAGTGGGAGTAATGTATTAGCATATGTAAATATGTACGTGCTGTGTGTGCTCCAACAGGAAATAGCATTAAGCGCTGTGGGCCGCAGCTATAAAATAATAATCAACATTTGTCGCTTAATATTGCTACATTTTAAATGGCAGCGACCACGGTCAAACGCCCACCTGTCCAGCCCAGCAGCAAAAATATTAATATACATATATGCACATATACAACTCGTTTTCTTATGTTTGCATAGTTTTTTTTTGGTTGTATTTAATAATTTATAGAGAGGCGTTAATTGGTATTCAAGTACATTACCTAATATTGTGCGCAGGTGGCGCAGGCGGGAGGCCGAATCCTTTTTGCAATCTTGCAGCTTGGCCGTGGACTTTTTAACATCCGCGTGGGATTTCTTGGTAAACATTTTAGCACTTTTGCGTTTCTTATAATTAATATTTGCACACAAACATTCTTAAACTAATTCGTTTGATTTCGTTGCTAAACAACATAAATAAATCGCACGCACGCACGCACACACACACACATATACACGGCCGCACACTCGCACACTCACTGTATATACTTTCTTTTCGCACTTTGTCCAGCGGAGCACCAGATGCGCGAGAGCCCCCGGAGAAATTATTAGCATCGACCGCACGACCAAGCGACCATCCGTCCCAACGAAGCTGACGTTGCTGTTGGGTGCGCTGCTGCCGCTGCTGCTGCTGCTGCTGTTGCTGCTGCTGCTGGTGCTGCTGCTTTTCGCAGTTCGTTGTAAATTTTTGCTTTTATTTCATGTCTACACATTCGCTCTCCCAGCAGCCAATTGCACATAGACACAGCGGAGTCGCGCAATTTCCAGATTGCAGTTGAATTCATTAAATTTTGTTAAATATACCGTCTCACTGCACATTATTAAACATTTTTCGCTGCAGCACGGACACGGAAGAGCTGGTTTTATGCGTTTTTACGAAATACAAATTCATCTGCGACGCGTTTGTTGGACTAAAATAAAAATTCGGCCAATCAACCAGGTGGAATGTTATTTAACAGCTAGACATAACATTGGCAAGAGCATTAACATTTGCTCATCTGTTATTAACAGTGAGCGATAAATACTTAGTATGTTTTTTAAGTTAACACTAGCTCTGTATATTCATTATTTTGATATAAGCTGTTGTTTGTCTATAACAACAGTTTCTTACTAATTTTTATATAGAAACAAGAATTATAGTTTGAAATTGGAACTTAAGCTTTGGCTGCAATACTATCGTTTCATGTCTTATACTGTCAAGATACGACCAGCTAATATATCGATATTTTAAATTCTTAACTTATATTTTAGCTCTTCTTCTTATATTTTAGTTATTAAACAGCCCGCAATTCAACAATTCAAAAATAATTTCACGAATAAAACTAGCGATATAAAACATAATAAATGTATTGCAATTTATTTCATTTAATGCTTTTGTAGGCACTATACAGCAGGAAAATGCATGTGAATACTTACTGGCAACAGAATTGCTCGTCACACAAATTTTACAGCTACTGCTGACAGTTATTCAAACTGCTGAGCATCTACTTTCTCAAGCAGTTGGGCAACCTTGATTCAGCTGTCATTTGCAAAGTCCGCTGTTCTAATTTCGTTCCTTTGCTTTTCAAACGTCAAAATCGTTAGACGTGATTTGCAGTTTTAAGTCCGGTGAACGCAATAAATTAGCTTCCAATTGAAATTTGAAAAGTCAAGCGCTAGAAAACTAACGCGAAATGTCATCCCAACCAGCTGGACGTCCACCGCTGAATGATGAGCGCGTGAACGCGTTATCCAGTTATCGCACCAAACTCCTGGAGCATCGCGAGATCGAGTCACGCTTGAAATCGCTGCGTGACAAGCACAAGGAGCTGCATCTGGAATTCCAGAAGTCCGAGGATGATCTGAAGGCACTTCAGAGCGTGGGCCAAATGCTGGGCGAGGTGCTCAAGCAGCTGACGCCGGACAACTTTATAGTTAAGTCTGCCAATGGGCCGCGCTATGTGGTCGGCTGTCGCCGGCAGTTGAACAAGGCGAAGCTTAAGCCTGGCACACGAGTCGCCCTGGACATGACCACATTGACCATAATGCGCTATCTGCCACGCGAGGTGGATCCACAGGTGTACAATATGACGCACGAAGATCCCGGCAATGTGGACTATTCGGCCATTGGTGGTCTGGGTGATCAGATACGCGAGCTGCGCGAGGTCATCGAGCTGCCCCTGATGAATCCCGAACTATTTATACGCGTTGGCATCAATCCGCCCAAGGGGTGTCTTTTGTATGGCCCGCCCGGCACTGGGAAAACGCTGCTGGCACGCGCCATTGCCTCCCAGCTGGATGCCAACTTCCTAAAGGTCGTCTCCTCGGCCATTGTGGACAAGTATATTGGTGAAAGTGCACGTCTCATACGTGAGATGTTCTCCTATGCACGCGACCATCAGCCGTGCATCATTTTCATGGACGAGATCGATGCCATTGGCGGGCGTCGCTTCTCGGAGGGCACCTCGGCGGATCGTGAAATACAGCGCACACTCATGGAACTGCTGAACCAAATGGATGGCTTTGATGCTCTCGGCCAGGTTAAGATTATAATGGCCACCAATCGTCCGGACACTCTGGACCCGGCACTGTTGCGCCCCGGTCGCTTGGATCGCAAACTGGAAATACCCTTGCCCAATGAAATAGCCCGTCTCGATATACTGAAGATTCATGCAGCCCCTCTATCCAAGCAGGGCGAGATTGACTACGAGGCGGTTGTAAAGCTATCGGACATGTTCAATGGCGCCGACCTGCGCAACATTTGCACCGAGGCGGGTCTGTTTGCACTGCGCGAGGATCGCGAGTATGTCATTCACGAGGACTTCATGAAGGCCGTGCGCAAGACTGCCGACAACAAGAAGCTGGAAACCAAATTGGAGTACAAACCACTTTAATGCAGCAGATACATCTTATAGACTAACGACAAATGTAATTTATATGTGACATAAAATTTAGAGCTAGACTGCTTTACTTTCTTTCTTTTTATGATTTTAGTTAGCGAATTCTACTCTTAGGCATGGAAAATGCATGGAATGAGATTGACACTTAACAAAGAGAAGTGGAACACAGTTTTCTACAACATATTCTACTTAAACAAATCTATGTGAAAACTGTAGAAGGGAGCAGTACGTGGTTTCACGAATGTCGACAAAAGCACGCCCACAGGCGGAAAATGGGGGAGAAAGCAGACTTGTTAGATTTTTAATAAAAACAAACACTGACAACTACTGTTTAATATGACATTACAACAGATTTTGTTACTTGAACTATGACCTTTAACTACGACAATACAGTGGACCCCGTATTCTCACTACTCCGTAATTTGCCGTTTATAAAATAAGTCAACCCTAATTTGTTAAGTGCCTTAATTATGCTTCGCATGAGATAAGGACGCAGCTTAATTGAGGTGCAATTAAATCGTTGCCGGTGCGCGTCAGTGCCATGCTACACCTGAAGGCGGCAACACGCCGCATACGCGTCTCCTGGCGAACGCCTCGACTGCGCAGCTCCTGGACGCTGACCAGCCGCGTGGTGATGGCCTGTTTGATAATTGCCATAGTGCAGAATATAGTGTATGGGATTTTTCCGTGTTGTTTCGATTTCAAGCACAGGAAGTTTGTGTTTTGCAAGACTTTGGCCATTTACTGTTTTTCTGTGGCCACGCTAATTGGCGCCTTCTATGTGACCCAGATTTGGGTGGCATACACCGAGAACAAAATCGATCTGCGCGATCCCATTCAGATCTATTGCTATATGAACCTGTGCGTGGCGCTGCTCAACTATGTGACCCAATGGGCCATCATACCGGAGATCTTGAGTTTTCAAAATAGTTTGCCATTGTTCAGCACCCTCGACTCTTTTACCATCTCGCTGAGATCGGTGGGCCGGGCCACGTCGCTGGCCAGCCTCAAGATGTTTGTCTGTCCGCTGCTGATGCATTTGGCCCTGATTATATACCAGAGACACAGACAACCCGAGCTCAGTTGGGCGAGCACGGGCAAGATAATGCTGCCCATCTACTTGGGCAACCAGCTGAACAACTGTTTCTTTGGCGGCATTGTGATCACCAAGATTGTGCTCGTCGAGATCAACAGGCGATTGCGTGAGATTCGCAACGAGGTGAACAGATTGCAAACACCTCTGGAGTTGCTGCTGCAGAAACCCTACTATCGTATGCAACGCTTCTGCGACCTGGCCGATCGTCTGGATGAGCTGGCGTCCAAGTATGCGCTCTCAACTGGTCGCTCCATGGCCTATTTGCTGCTAACCGCCTTCTCGCTGGTCTCATCCATGGCCATTAATTTGTTTATCACGACGCTGGGCTTCTACACGCAATATCAAGCCTTTGCTGATCACATTCTGCTCGAAGAAACCTATGATATAGCCCGAGCATTGGCACATTTGGTGTTTCTGGTGGTTCCCTTCACAGAAATATGTTTGGTGGCGCGCGTCAGTCAACAAGTCCTGGACGAAGTAGTTTGCCGAGTTGTCTGTAAAATTTAAATGCAAATATTGACTTTCTTGCAGGCTAAGGAAACGGGTGACTTGCTGCAGCGCATCAACTTGGAGCACGCCGACGTGCGCTTCAAGCAAGCTGTGGATGCATTGTGGCTGGAAGTGAATACCATTAAATACAAATTAATGCCAATGGGTCTGCTGGAGCTGGACGGTTCGCTGATCAACAAAATATTCTCAACAGTCGCTGGCTTTCTATTGTTTCTTATACAAAATGATCTAACACAGCGATTTTCGTTAAAATAAAATTTGCTAATTTATCAGCTTTAAATTTAAAACGTTACCGGCGTCTATCGATAAAAACGCACTTATTGATTGTGGTGGCTGGTCGATAAGTAACTAGGCACTTACCAACACCAAGTTCTTGGGCTACGCAACACTGTTTGCTTGTATCGAACGGCTGATTGTAAATAAAAGCGTTGAAATGCATATGCGCCCTTCTATTTTAAGTTTACAAAATAAGAGCATAAGTTAAAAGTGAACACAATGGCGCGCATTACCTGGCGCACGAACTCCACACAGAGTCTAGTGTAAGTGTGAGACGAGGTGTTTGATTATCTGCTAGCTGTGCATATGTAAACTTTGTTATTCTACCGGCAGCTCCACATTTCGCCTACGCTGGAGCTATATGAACCACTGCTGGCACTCGCTCACCTTCAATGCGCACATGAATTCCAGCTATGCCACCGACGTGTGCATGACGCCGATCTTCTGGGTTGTTGACAACTACACACACTGTTTGGGACCAGTATGTAATGACTTTTCAATTTGTTTACAAGCAGCTCATGGGCAGCGTTGCCAACTGCCGCTTCAAAAAGGCTGAATTCAATGTTAAAAATGGCTAAACCAAGCTAAATTATTTACAGCCAAATTTAGTTGTTTCTGGCTAAAAACATATTAAAATAGCCAAATTCAACTGTTAACTAGCTGAAGCTCCACTCGCAGAGTATAAAAAACTGGTTATAAACGAACTATTAAATATTAACTATATATACATATTCTTGACCAGTATCAACAGCTAGATCCGTTCGTATGCTTCTGGGAAGTTAAATTCGTCTTTTAACTTTTTTTATAAATTATTTTGTTTAAGCCCATCGAGCTAGATTATATATCTTTCATATAATTTATAACTCCAATGGCTAAACCCCTAACTAAAAGTTCTTTCTATTGTGTACTTTCAGTTCTTCGTTGTGGGCGTGGCTATACTGACTACTGCCGTTGTGGGCATCGCCTATTGGATTGGCCTGCCCTTTTGGTGGGCCAAGAGCCGAGTGGCAACAATACTGCTGCTTATCGTGGGCAACTGGCTGCTGCTAAACATTATTTTCCATTATGTGATGGCTGTGATAACGCCCGCTGGACAGCCACCAGAAGGTGTTAGCCATGTGGAGGCCGTCAGCATGTGTACCAAATGCATTTCCCCAAAGCCGCCGCGCACGCACCACTGTTCCGTGTGCAATCGCTGCATATTGAAAATGGATCATCATTGTCGTGCGTATAGGGTCTGTCTCCGCTCTTTGTACTGTTAACAGTAAAGTTTATTTTTAGCCTGGCTTAATAACTGCGTGGGTTATGCGAATCATCGCTACTTCTTTCTATATATGCTGTACACCACGCTGGGCTGCCTGTTTCTTATTGTGTGTGGCCTGGAGATTGGCTACAAATATCTCTGGCTGGATCACAGCGAGCACTGGACGGAATTGGAACCGCTCGAGGGTCACCCAGTCAAATTCAATCTAAGCGGACATGCCATACTTGTTGTATGTTTATTCAATTGAAATATTATTGCAGCTCCCTTTTTATATGTACGTATTTGTTTTGCAGACGCATCCGCATGAGTACGATGACATCCTGTTGCCAGCAGCTGTGCATCATTTGCCCACGCCCATGGCGGACACGCTGGCCGACTCCACGCCCACACGTCGACGCATTTTATGGTTTATGGCCGTGACCAATGTGGCTGTGGTGATTGCCCTGGGCACCCTCTGCACCTGGCACGCCAAGCTCATCACGCGCGGCGAGACCAGCGTGGAGGCGCATATTAATGAGGCTGAACGCAAAAGATTCTTACAACTGAAACGCATTTACATTAATCCCTATAATTTTGGCACCAAAAAGAATTGGAAACTATTTCTGGGCCTTGTGCGTGGCAGGTAATTCCTGTCGCTAAATACATTCTTCACTTCTTCTTCACTTACACAATTCACTTTCTTTTCAGATCGTTTTGGCGCACCGTGTTGCTGCCCTCGTGGCACAGACCCGAAGGCAACGGTCTTAGTTTTCATACTGTGCACGATGCAATCTTCGAGGATGAGTGGCCATAGTCCGTGTGCGGAGGATTGCAGCTTTTGTGATGTCATCTTAGCGCATTAGTTAAATTATTAGGCTTAAGTCAAGCATTTCCATTAGGGTGGCATGCCAAGAATATTTATTAGTCATCTATTAGTATAAGCTAAGACTTGATATTTAGCGTTTCCATAGAGATTGTGAGCTAGATATGTCCTATATGTCCTATCCAAATAAACAGAACTGGCGCAATTTGCAAGCTTAAAACCTGTTGAGTAGATACGTTGCTAGGATATGCCTCATGCGCCGGTATGGCAACTTGTTGCCAGGACGCCAATTTATGTACTTTTGGGTTTAGTCGATACGAAGAGCTAGAAGAGTTGAAGAGGAACAAATTTATACTATCCAAAAATGTCAAAGGCTTCGGGCTCGGAGGACGAGCCGTTGGTGCCAGACGACTTTGATGATGACTTCTTCAGGGAGCTCAGCGAGAAGATACCCGAGGTGAGTCGCATCTTAACGAGAATCTGGACGTTCTAACAATTGCGTTAAACATTTTCAGGCAACCAAGGCGTTGCGGCAAAAGGATACTCCCAACAATGCGGACAATGTTCAGCGTCTGCTCATCTGTGGCACACGCTACAAGAATGATCTGCGCATGGAGGAGGGTCGCACGCAGGAGCTGCGCGAGCAAATAGCTGCGCTCGAGGAGCGTCTGGAAAATGCGGCGAACATAAGCAAATTGGATATGGCCACCATTGAGCAGCTGCGTGGTGTTATAGGTGAGTGTTTAGAAAGAGAGAGAGAGAGAGAAAGACGGCAAAGAGCGCCTTGTCTATCATATACCATATTACCTGCACAGAGGGCGCCTGGAAGCAGAAGGATGCGTCACAGATACGCGAGCAGTCGGCACAGGACGAGGTGTTAAGTCTGCGCCAGAAACTGGATGCTGCCGAGCAGATGGTCATGCACCTCAACGAAAAGGGTCGCGCCAAGAGCAACAAGCGGGATGACAGCAAAGAATGTGAACGACTCAATGATGAAATTAAGGAGCTAAACAAGCGCCTTCAGCTGCAACGCGCTTACGCGGCGGAGGTGGAGGCCACCATACAGGCGCTGGAGGGCAAAAACAAGGATATACTCAAGCTGCTGGATGTATGTATGAAATAAAGCTGATCGCCAGACATTGCCTATAATAGATATTTGCCCGCTCAGGAAACCTCCAGCGATGCGTGCAATTTGAAGCGTAAGAGTGATGCTCTGTCCAAGGAGCTGGCTGCCATGAAAAGCGAGGAGACCAAATATCTGGAGCAGATAGCACACATCAAGACGACCAATGAGCATCTGACCAAGGTCAAGGTGCGTCAGAATCTGCAAATACTCTCGCTGAAGACGAACATGGAGCATCTGAATACGTTGCACAACAGCACCTGCAATAAGCTGGCCAAGATTACGGTGGATCTGGAGTATACGGTGCAGGAGCGGGACAAGAACAAACGTGCCTTAAATCAGCGCATTAATCTACTTAAGGTGCGCGAGGATGAGCTCATCAAGCTGCGCCAAGACAACGCCAAGCTGGCCAAATCACAGGAGACCATCGCACGCAAATACGGCGGTCTGGAGATGTCCAAGCAGGAGGTGGAGCAGGAGAATATGCGGCTCAAGTAGATCCTGCCACATCGTCCATATATATACATGGAATATATTAAATATTTTGCATTTACAGAACCCAGCTGGGCACCCAAGACAAGGAGCTGGAGTCCATGCGTCGTGTGGTGCATCACTTCGAGAAGAACAATGAGAATCTAATCAAGGAACGCGATGTGCTCAAGCGAGATCTGCAGGGCGAGCATCAGAGCGCTGAGAAAAACGCCGCCCTATATCAGGAGTCCCAGCACGAGGTGCGCGCGCTCAAGGACATCATCAGCAGCATGGACTTGAAGCAGAAAAAACTGCAGGAGGACTTGAAGAAGCAGAAAAAGGAAAATGCCAAAAAGCTGGACGAGATTCAGCAGTGGGTTGATAAAGTCGATCTGCTGCAAAGTAAGTGTGATGCTGCATGGGAAATATTCCATTAAAACTCATGTCACGTCCGCCCACAGATGAAATTCACCTGAAGGAGAATCAAGAGATCGAGCTGAAGCGCACGATTAGCGATCTGGAAACCAAGTGCTCCAAGTTCCAGCAACAACACGATCTTATGTCCAGCGAGCGGCAGGGTCTGCAGCGTTCGCTGCAAGCCGCGGACGAGGAACGGCAAAAGCTGCGGGATCAGTTAAATAATCTGCAGTCACAGATCGAGACGCTCAAGGGCAAGATTAGCTATCGGGATGGGGAGCTGAGCAAGCAGCAGCTGCAAATTGATCGCATGGAGAAGGAGCGTCGCCTGCTGCGCAACGATGTGCGGCATGCGCAGCTGGGTCAGCAGCACACCAAGGCGGAGCTGCTGGACAAGCGCAAGGAGAACGATCGTCATGCCAAATCGCTGCAGGAGGACGAGCAGCGTTTGGCACGCCTGCGCAAGGATGTCGACAATCTGATGAACGAGAAGAACTCGATTAGTGCGGCGCTGACCAGGCGCAACGAGGAGTACTCCAAACTGCAGCACAATTTGGAGAATCTGCAGACCGCCCACGATCAGACGGAGCGCCAGTTTCTCCAGTGCCAGGACGATATGCGTCTAATGGGCGTTGAGATTAAAAACTTGCGCACGGAACGCAATGTGCTGCGCGCCGATCGCGAAAGTGCCGCCGATCTGCGGCAGGAGCTGCTGCAAATGCATCGCCTGCTGAACCAGGAGCGCATCAAGGCGCGCGCCTTGCAGGACGAAATGATGACGCCCATGAATGTGCATCGCTGGCGTCTGTTGGGCGGCAAGGATCCGGAAAAAATGGATTTGCTCGAACGCATACACATCCTGCGCAAACAGCTGCTCAGCCAGAACGTGGCTGCCCTGGAGCAGGAACGGGCGCTGTCCGAGGCGCAACAGCTCTATGCCGCACTCAAGGAGTTCATGCTCAAGCTGCCCAGTCACAAGGTGCAGGCGGAGCTCAATACTGTCAAGGTGGGCGTGGTTGCTTACTTGTTGGCAAATATAATTCTTAATATAGAGAGAAGTTTAAATCAGGTTCAATCTTAGTGAGAGGTTCTCTTAGGTTCCTTCATGGTCACATTATTATCTTTTCTATACTTTATCTATGTTCTACTTTTTATCACGACTCTCTTGGAATTTTATCTAATTGTTTCACATAATTTGACTTCAGATAATAATCGATTCTCCTCCATTATTTAGTTTCTATATTCCTTGTCTTTTTCTAATAGCATATTCTAATTAAATACCCTATCCATCCAAAGACTGTCCACCATGGTCACATAATTCTGCCTCAGTTTATAATAGATTGTCCTCCCTGAACACATTATTTAACTTTAGTCCTTAGCATTGCTTTGCATTCGATAATGAAATATTGACCGTGGTCACATTAACAGAAAAGAACAAACCTCTCGTCGTATCAAAAATATAATCTGTTCGTTATAAATAATAGTTTACAAATCTTCATATTCTGCTGCAATTGTGGAATTGTGTTTCGCCTGCAGGCCTGCCTATCCGCCAAGGATCGAAAGCTGAAGGTGCTCATGGCCGAGCTGAGTGCCCGGGAGGCTGGCGAGAAATGCAACGCACAGCAGCTGGTTGAGCTGCGCGGCAGCCTGGCGCAGACCAAGACGCAGCTGCTGGAGGAGAAGCGACGCAAACAGAAGCTGCTGGAGGAGCGTCAACTATGGGAGCAGATGCAGGCGCATTGCTACTCGGCACCGGCGCAGCTGCCACGCACCCTGGGCGCCGGCTTTAAGGTGATCAGCACGCTGCTCTAGAGGATTGGCTAAATAAATGCACACATATCAGTAAAAGCCACAGTCGTTGGGGTTTCCTTTTAAGCGGCGGAGTATGCAAAGTCGCCGCACTGCTCGCTGCTCCTGGAGCTCATGTGGAAGACCTGCTGGTGCTTGTTGGCATGGCGTTTGCGCGATACGGAGACGATTTTAAGTAGCTTATCGATCGCTTCGTTGGGCTGCTGCAGAAGCTGCTCCTTTTTGATCACCTGCTGAAACTCATCAATGATCAGATCCCGCGACTTCAGATCAATCTCATTGATGGCCAGCTCGGCTTGCATTGCCTTCACCTTGCGGCTCTGCCGCTGATTGACGCGTTGCTGCAGCCAGAGACGGTTCACGGTATTGGGATCGGGCATATGCTGCAGCTGCTTCTTGAGCGTATCGTACAGTCGCTGTGCGTCCTGCAAGCGACGCTCCATATTGACACGCTCAACGCTGAGCCGTATGTTGCGCTTGAGCAGCACCTGAATTTTGCGTATCAATTGATATTTACACGGATCCTTGCCGATTAGCACACGCCAGCGATGTATGCGGTATGGATACTTCATCTCCTCCGTGAACGCGGCCACGTGCAGGCGTTCACGATTGAGCTGACGCTCGAGTCGCACAACCTCGTGGCGCATGTTACACTTTTCGTTCAGGGCACGCTGCAAGCACTCGTTGGACATGGACAGATTGGTGATCTCCGTTTTGAGCAGCCGTATATCGTCCACTCGTTGATTGTACTGCATGGTGCCGCGCTTGATTGCCAGCTGCATCATGGCGAGCTGCTCCTGCTGGATGCGCACTTCGCCGTTTCGTCGCACCATTTGCTGGCCGACCAGTGACTTCTCCTTGTTGACCTCGTCCAGGCTGATGGAGATCTGTTTGAAACGCTTCTCATCCTGCTCGATGGTGTGCTGCAGCTGCTCCGCATGCATCTTCGTCTCGCTCAGATCGGAGCGCATGCGCTCCAGATGGCGATCCTTGGCATGAATCTCGTTCTGCTTGTGCTTCAACAGATTGTCCAGCTGATCGATGCGATTCTTTTGGGCAGCTATTTCCTTCTCGTTGGTGGCCAATTGCTGGCACAATTGATTTATCTGAAAGCTGAGCTTGCCATTGATATTCTGCAATCCCTGCCTCTCCCGGCCGCACATGTTCAGATTCTTCTCCAGCATTATCTTCTCGCTGTGCACGATTTCCATCTGTTTTTTCGCCTTCAGATAGCTCTCGTGCTTATGATCCAGCTGCTCCTTAAGTTCCGCCAGTTTTTCCGTTTTTCTCGCCACTTTTGCTGTAAGTGAGTGAATCGGTGTGAGTGAGTCTTTGTATGTGTGTGTGTGTGTGTTTTGCTTACCTTCCAATGACTCGATTGTCTTGTTCAGCTCATTGCCCTCTGCCTGCAGCTCATTGACCTCCCTCTTGATCTTGTGTATCAAGCAATCTTTGTCGTCCAAAAATTTGTTTGCACGACTCAGATCGCTTTGCACATCCTGCGTGCGATGCCGTTGCAGGACCAGATCGTGCCGCAATGCAGCCATTGCATCGTTATGCCCGGCCAACTCCGTTTCCAACTTTTTATGAGTCCGTCTGATATCCTCCTTCTGCCGTATCGTATCCTCCAGTTGCCCGTTGGTCACCAACAGTTTCTTTTCTAGCGCAGTCAGCTCGTTACTGAGAACAGTGGGGAAACAGTTGGAGAGCTTTTAATGGAAATTGATTGATTGAATGACAAGCCGATTGGTTGGCTAGCTGACTGAATAAATCGCCGACTGATTGATTGACCCAAAGACTGACTGAATTTGATTGACATACTGGATTATTTAATGGCACACTGATTGATTGATTGAGGCTTTGACTGACTTACTAGCCGAACTGGCTGATTAACTGATTGATTGACCGGCGACCTGACTGATTGACATATTGACTGATTGACTTACTGACTGATTGACGGTCTATTTGACGGAGTGGTGGACAGACTAGCTAATGAACTGACTGATTGACGGACAAACTGACTGCTTGATTGACCCACTGACGCAGTGAACGTCGGACTGACCGACTGAAGGAACTATTCGACAAAATGGGAGATTGATCGACTGATTGACCGACTGATTTCCAGGATGTGGACCAATGCACAGCTCGAACTAGAAAGCTTACACTATGACGGTGTTTTGAAAAATTGCTCTCTCAAATCCTTCTTTATGTAGATTCCCACTTACTGTAGGTGCGCCTCTTGATCAGCGTATTCGGCGTTCTTCTTAGACAGCTGATGGAATCGACGATTAAGCAGCAGATAGACATCGGCTTTCTTTTTTTTATCGGCCAGACTCAGTCGAATTGATCGCTCCAATTCATCCCTTTCGCGCAGCAGCGCTTTATTGGTGGATTCCAAATTTGTGAGCACCACTTTGATGCGGCGATACTCCTCGTCCATTTTATGATTGATCTTTATCAAATTGTTGTTCTCATGCGAGAGCCGATCGATTGTCAGTCGTAGATTATTATTAATGGTCGAGTGCTCATGAAATTTTTTCTCAAAAACGCGCAGTTCCTGATTCACTGAATTAATATACTCCAATTCCTTGCGCTGGCTGATGACCTTATCCTGCAGGGTCTCCACAAGTTGACGATTCTTGTGCTCTAGTCCAAATAAATCCGATTCGAGCTGCTTGACACGATTTTGCTGAGCCTTAATAGTCGTGCGATGATCTAAAATGATGGCCTCCAGCGAAGAGGCATAGACGCGATTCGTTTCCAGGCGCTTTTGGTATTCCTTCAGCTCTCTGGCCAGACGATCGCGTTCCCGAAAGACAACCCCGCGTATGCGCATCTCCTTGCTGAGGGAGATAGGATAGACAGAGGCAGAGAGAGAGAGAGAGAGCGAGAGAGAACGTGAGTGAAAGAGAGATATTATCTGGATCTCTACTTACGAACGACGACTGTCTGTGGAGTTCATTAGCCTGGCATGATTCTCCTTTGTGGTATAGTCCCCTTGAGCGTCTCGCGACAGGGCCTCGCGATATTGGGCCGCATCAGTTGTGCGCCAGGCCTCGGCCAACGATTCGCGCAGTCGCTCCATCAAATTCTGCGAATCGGCAGATGCCTCAATGGCCAGCTGTAGCTTTTCATTTGCGGAATCGACTTTCGCCTGCGTGTTCTTGGCAGCTTCCACCTCATCCACGTAGTATGCATGCAATCTGGCCAAAATGTCAACGAAACGCTTCATCTTGCTGGCCAGAAAGTTATTGACGGGCACCAGATGCTGCACTAGCTCGTACGATATGCCAAAGAAATCATCGTTCAAATCCTCAATCAGATTCAACTGCGCCGCGTCCACCTGGTCATCGTACCTTGGATCGAACATCAGCGTATGCCAATGTGTCGATTCTGATTTTTCAACTATTTTCTTTTTGCGCAACTTCCGGTCCGGCATGGTCGTTTTTTAAGTCTGGTGGGCGGCGAATATGAAAACACGTGAAACTAACGCAACAGCAAAAATAATTGCAAACCAACAAAATAAATTGGTAAAAAGCGCGCAACAAACAAAAATAAAATAAAACACGCCTATGAAAAATTCAAAACAAACAAAACGAACAGAGTTAAAATGCAAACTAACTTTGAAGTCTCAAAAAAAAAAGTTGGTAAGTACTATTAACGCTTAGTTGGACTTTATATTTCTCTCTGTGCATGCTATACCCTTTAGAATATACCCATAAAGGGAGAAAGCATAAATTGATAAATGTTCTTCACCTCAGACAAAAGGATTAATGGAACGCGGGAACTATTTGAAATTTTAAACTAATTTTAGTACTTAGCGTTTGCTAGATATATACGCTAAGGAAAACCTCCTAATACCTAATATATATATGTAATTAATTTATAGATTTATTTTATTTTAATTAGTTAATTTCGTTCAGCTTTAAATTAAGACTATAAAGAACAATTATCTTACAAATACCTTCTAAACATATCTGATTCTTGAAGCAAACAAAATTTACGTCCGATTGTCCCTTTTAAAGCTTCATCTTCCAGGTTCAGTTCAAAATTTTTTAGTTTGGTAAAAATATTTCAAAATGCAAATGTAATGTTTTAAATACAACTCTCAATTTATGATCGAATCGGCGGATGTACTCTCTATGCATATTCATCAAGTTAGACAATCCTTCCAGAATATAACAACTTATTCTAATACCCAAAAAACTTTCCATCAATTTTCAAATAGATTTCTGTAAGATATATTATTAACATACCGAACACCACCCAATTATTTAGAATTTCGTTTTATTGATTTAAGCAAAATATGATATATGTATTTATTAAACAGTTTTTTTTTGCTTTTTAATTTTTATTAGTTTTTATTTCAAGTCAGAAAAATATATATATAGGCATATATGTATATTATGTGTAAAACTGTGTTTTATAAAGTTGAAATCAATTTTCCGCTAGCTTAAAGAAATGTTTAACATAAAGTGGATTTCGTATAAAGTAAGAACACAATAGTCGGTACATGCCGACTATATATATATATATCTGTATATATTTATATGCCCTGTACATAAAGTAAATGTTATTATTACATTTAATTGTTAATGCGTATTGTTGGTGCTTTTTGCGGAATTTAATCTTGGGACTAATACAGGGTATATAAATAACAATAAATCACAATAATGTTATGCAAATTTTCGCTAGAATTTATGTCTATTATTCTGCTCAGTTTGCTGCACATGCTACAAAAATATATATACATTACGTACTAAAGTCTAGATCTTAAACGTGACACGAGAACAATTTCAATATAATAGCTACCCCAGTCCCAAAACCGAAAATGATCTATTTGAAATGCAGGCCATCATCTGATAAAGACATACATAGAGAAATGGGTGTGTCTGTGTGTATACATATATATTCTATATGTTGCATTGATACATATGATATGAGCTGAAAGCATTTGTTTGCAGTTACATATTTATAGGTTTACCGAATGGTACATATATAAATATATCTATATATAGTTACATGGATAGTTGCGTATAATACATAGATCAAAGCTTTATTGTACAGTTTTGATACGACACTCGGATTGGTCAATTCGTTAAAAATAATAGAATTTAGCGGTATATCTATATATATATATATATCATATATACATATATATTATATGGGGTATATGCGGGGTTTTTGTCTAGGAATTGAAAATCTTTCTCTTTTCTTTTAGGTTACAAAATATAATAAAAAACGAAAACAATTTTGACGAACGATTGCGTTTCACAGTTTTGCTTTTCCCCCCATTGGGGCGGCGCCAGTAGAGTTGCGCACATATTTGGTCTCGGCGTTGGCAGCGCCAGTGGCCACTCCTAAGAGGCACTCGCCGCCTGCGGCCTGCTCGCCTGGCTGTGCGCCTGTGTCCGGGACATGCGCACCTCACGCACATAGCATTCGCGGCAGACGCGCACCGCTTTGGTCAGACCATATTTGGGCAACGGTGCGGATGCATTCGAGCAGACGCCGCAAAAGACGCCGCCGCAGTTGCGGCAATGATGACGTCGCCGGAAGGCAGTGAATGGCGTCTGGCAGGACATGCAACGCGGCGCCTTGCCATCTGGTATCCAGGCAGGTGGCGACATTGTTGTTGTTGTTGCTGATGTTGTTGTTGTGGTGGCGGCGGCTGCTGCTGTTGTTGTCGTTGAGCCTATGGACGGCATCGATGCCGAGTTGCTATGCAGGCGCCTCCGGCTGCCACTGCGTGTGCTTATGGGTGAATTGTGCTCCGAGCTGGAGCTGCTCGAGGAGGCGCTAGAAGGAGAATTGCTGCCAACGGAATTGTTGCGCTGTCGCTGCATTTGTAGCTGCAGTTGCGCCTGCTGTTGCAGCTGCTGGTGCTGCCGTTGTTCCTCCTGCAATGTGCCGCTGGTGGCTGCCTCCTGATCACCCAAACTACGACTGCGCGCCACATGGCTGCGTGCCACTGTCGAGTTGTTGGAGCTGCTGCTGCTGCCGCTGTTGTTGTTGTTGTAGCCGCCACCGGCCAAATCTATGGTATTGTTGCGCTGCATTGCCGCGCCCGCGGAGTGACGGGCTGCATTGGTGCTACCACCGTTGCCGCTGCCCATGTTGAACACATTGTCCAGCTCCGGATTGACCTCCTCGGCTGAGTAAATGCTTTGATTGGAGCCGGCGCTCTCCTGTATCACATCGTTTTCCGAGGCACGAAACTCGAATAGCTCCGATTCCTTTGTCTTTTCTGGTATATCAATATCCTCCTGGGACGAGGACATATTGATAAGGAACACGCTGCGCAATATCTGGCGCAGATCAGAGGCAAAATTTGTCTGCAGCTGATCGGCAACACCAGCAATGCAAACGAACAGACGATGCAGCAGATTCTCAGTGCTCCTGTGGGCAATATGATGATAATAGGTTACAGAATTGCCGCCATATATGCCGATATGTAAGTTAGCTGGATACTCACTTGAACTTAAGGCGCGCTGTGGTATTGCGCATGGCCAGCGACACATCATCGGAGAAGGATGAGGCATTGCTGGTATCGGCACTGGCCAGGCCATGGCCATGATCCATTGTTTGCTGCTGCTCAGCGGTCGTCGACTCCCAATGCTCCTGGCTGCAACGTTTGCGTGCGCTGCGACTTGTGCGATGCGGATGCGTCTGATGGTGATGATGATGGTGACCTTGACTGTGCTGCTCCGCTTGTGCTGGCTGATGCTGATGCTGCTGCTGATGATGCTGGCGGTGATGGTGATGGTGGTGATGGTGTCGATGATAATGGTGGTGACTGTGGTGCCGTTGGCGTTGGCTTCCGCTACGCATTGACTGCTCGCCGCCATTTGGTGTTTTGATTGTCGATTTCTGATTGCTTCCGGTCATTTGAGTTTGCTCATTCTCGCTGCTGCTGCTGGGCAAACGCAGACGCTGCAGTGTGCGTCGTGCGGCCAACATGGCAGCACTGGTGCTGGGTTCCTCCTGCTGCTCCGATGATGGCTGCAGTTGCTCCCCTTGCTGGCGGTGCTGCTGCTCCTGTTCTGCGCCAAACTCATCGTCTTCGCTGGCCACGAAGTTGTCCGTGAGTGGCGCCGTTTGCGGTTGCAATAGATTGCCCAGATTTGTATTGGGTATTAGATAGCCGGAGGCACAATCTGCCGCTGCCACAATGGCCTTCAGTTGTGCCTCAATATATTCATCCACGTCGCTGTCGCTATCATCATTCAAGTCCTGCTCATCGCTGTCTAGCATACCACATTCCTCCTCCTCGTCTTCCCCCTCCTCATCATCATCATCATCATCCTCGCTCCAGTTGGCCGGCGGATTTGTGGACGTCGTGGCCGCCGAAGAGGTGGATGCTATGGAATGCGAGGGTGTCGGCGAGGGCGCTGGCGAGGCTGTGGGCGTGCTGCCCGCTGAAAGCGACAACATGGACGGAGAGCGTGCGACGGCCTGTGTGGCTGCACTCGCACTGCAGCTGCTGTTGTTGTTGTTGTTGTTGCGATGATCCACCAGGCGTTCGACGGCTTTGTGCGGGCTTGTTGTGCTGGTTTTTGCGCTGCCGCTGTCACTGCTGTTGGGGTTGTTATTGTTGTGGTTGTTGCTGCTGTTGTGCTCAGGACTGGGTGCTTCAATGCTGCTGTAGCCTAGTGGCACCTGCAGGCGAAATCAGTAAAGATAAATAAAGGCTGCAATTAAAAATGTAACGAGCAGCCTTACCTTTGTGTTGATCTCCTCGTTGGTGCAGAGCAGTTTCTCCAGCTGATACAGTTCCTGTTTGCTTAGGTTGCGCAACAGATCCCTGATCTTAATAAGTATTGTGCGAAATGGACGAAACATCTCGGAGAGCTCATCGCCCGGCATATCCATATTGAGCGGACCCTTTGCATAGATTACCAAACCGGCCACAATAGCCAATCGTGGTATAGAAAACATTAGGCCCGGATCGAAAGCATCCACCATGTCCTGATCGAGCAGTCCGATCTTTAGGGCACGCTGCAGCGTTTCCGAGAAGAGCACACCAATCCATTGCTGCATCTCGTATTCGTGACGCGACTTCACCTGCACCATGGCGCTCACATAGCTTAGTTCGAACTCGGCGAAGAGATGATCGAAGATCTTGAGACTCTCGTACAGCTGCTCGGTGGTCGAATCGTTAAAGTCCAGATGAAGCGTCTTGCTGTTGGGCACATTGTTGCGCAGGCATTGATCGCGCAGCAGAACTCGCACATTGCTCAGACTTTTGGTGACGGCTTGGGCCAGCGGACGCATCTCTTTGCTCTCGGATTCGCGGTTCAAAATCGATGAGCCGGCGGCAAGGCACTCGGCGCCAAACCACAGCTGCCCGGCCAGGTTCTCCTGCAGCACTTCTTCCGGGAATTTGGCGCGAAAGGCACGTGGATCGCGTTCTTCGCCCAGCAGCTCCTCCATAATCAAGTTGGTTATGGCCAACACTTTGTCCTGCAAAGGATTAAACATATTAATTATGAATCGTTAACTAGTAGGCGTGGCTCTCACCTGATTCTGGCGCAGTCTGCTGACCAGGCGCGTGCACCGATCCGGCTCGGCGCGTCCATCGAAGCTGTCTAGCTCACTAGCCACGGCAGTCAGCGATCGGTCGGCATGGTAGAAGCGTGCCAGCAAGGATTTGTCATCGGCCTGCAAGGAAGCAAGTGCAAACAGATAGGCATTACAAAAGGTGCTCTCTTATCGATGCAATAGGACGCAACTAAAGTGACGCACACACACACACCTACACCTACACCCACGTACATTTGCTAAATGCGTTGCGAATTCATGTATTTCACAAGCACCGCATCACGTAATGGAACAAACAGCCAAACGCAGCTCAGGTGAGTAAGCGCCAGGCAGCGATAGCTACTGGCAACTTCTGACGGTAAACGTGTACAGTGCTCGCTCGATATGATGAACCATAATAAGTAGACAGATGTGATTCCCCTGCAATAGGCAATTTAGCGTAAAGCCGAAATGTGTAATATCTTAATACATACTTTATAAAGTATTTAGATTTAAAATATTGTATTTACTAAAATTAAAAGTAAACCAATTTGGTTTTAATGAATTCTTTTCGATATATTTCGACGACGACTCAAATCCATAAATATATATGTATATATTTTATAGGTATTTTACAGGAGAGATACTTTCTCTCCCTCTTTCTCTCTTAAAACTATCTTGATGAAACAAAGTTGAACAAATCGATGAAAAGTTGAGTTACTTTTAAGAGAAAAGCGTTTTTGGTTTTCAAGAAATGAAAACCAAGCTATCCAAGTACAAGCAGAAAAGCTGAAGCAGAAAATATTTTGCATTGGAACTCATCACGTAGCACCAATAGGAATAATCGAAAGGTAGCATAATATTTATAAACTAAGTTTTTCCAGATACTAACATTATGAATAGGAAAAATTCGTCAAAATTGATATAGATATAGAATATGAGCAAGATCTCTTTTCATTATGCTTACAACAATGTACCAAATGTTATCAATTATCTATTCTATTCTACGAGTTAACAATGCCATTAGCTCTTGTCGAAGAGTGGAACCAGAAATATGACCCTTTACTTATGAGCAGTATCTTTAGATACTTCTTGCACGGATCTAGGTCTTTTTAAAACAATCCAATGTTATGCATAAAGCTTATTTATTTTATTTAATTGTGTACAAATCCATTTGAATTCAATCTGATAATTAAAATAAGTTAAGCATTCGTTAGGATAACCTCAGTGAGAGAGGCGCTCTTCACTCTTCAGCTCTCTTGCGAGCTCTCTCTCTCTCTCTCCCTCTCCCTCTTTCGCTCTCTTTCTGTTGGCAAGTTAACGGCAGCTGAACTTGTTTAATTTTTGCTCTGGTGCTTTTTTGTTTTCTTTCCTTCTGCTTTATTTATGCATTTGTGATCTGTTTAAATATGAAATAAAAAGCGGACGAAAGGCAACAGAGCTTAAATGCTAAATGCGTTGGAAGGAAACAGAAAACGTACGACGAAATGTGTTTATTATTAAGACAAACACGTCGAAAAAAAAAACGTTGACTCCGTCGCAAACTGCGCAGTTCGACAAGCCAAGTCAAGAGCAGCACGGAGCATTAAGAGTGGGGGCAGCAAACGGGGCGAGGCCAAGGCAATTGCAAAAGTTTTTGCGTAAAAGAAAACTAAAGCGATATAATGTTTAAAGGGAAATTACGGCAATAAGAAACAACCACGTCATATACAATGAGAGAAAGAGAGAGAGAGAGAGATAGCTTAATTACCACGTTTCCAGTTAGCTTTTCAGTGAACGCCAGCGAATGTCCAATAAGAAAACTGAACCAAAACTGAAAATGAATCACGCGCGAATCGATGAATGTGGAATAAGTAATAAAAACGTATAAAATGAAGTTAAGAAAACGATATACGTACATATACAAAAAAAAAATAATTTAACCGAAAGCGACTCAATGCCGACGTCAGCGTCAATGCCTACGTTGTGTTGTTGTTGTTGTTGTTGCTACATGTGGCAATTCCATTTGTTTACACAACAATTAAACGTGCAATAAGCGAAACGCTGTGCGTGTGTGTGTGTGCGTATTCGTGTGTGTGTGTGTGTGTGCTCGTTTGCTTGCGGGCCTCTTGACTTTCGGTTCTTTGGGGCCATGTCTTGGGTAGAAGCATTATGTCTATTATATATGTATGCAAGGTCGTGAGTAAATAGTTCAATGACTGCCGCCACACAAGTTCTCACAGCCGCTCGCGCTCCTCGCTCTCCCTCTCTCTCTCTCTCTCTCTCTCTAACCGTCTCTTTCTGCTTTTGGTCAAATAGCGACGTCGCAGTTGATCGAGCATTTGTTGCTTAGCGCCAGATTTATTATGGACATTCATTCCACGGCATTGCGACACTACGCAGCACGTTTTTATCGAAATGCGCATCGGCTTGGCTAAAACACAACTTCAACGTCAATCAAATTTGATTGATAAAGAGCGTTACTTTGGTGAGCAGTGCTCTTCAAGCGGATGCCAACGACCGACCTTAAGGTCCACAGCAAACACATAATTAATGAATTAATTACACTTAGCTTATATTAAGTTTAATGCGCGTATCTCAATTGCAATTAAAAGCAGAGAACCGCAGGCCTCAGACAAAAACAACAACACCTGAAAGTGTAATTAAATATTCCATGTGTGTTTCGGCCAAGTGTTATATCGTTAGGTACAGCTAATGCCGGTTAAGGCGCCGTCAGGGATACATTAGAGTCATTTTCTTAGCTATAAAATTGAGGAAATCCAGCTTTATATTCATTATAGTTATATGCTAATACCTTGGATTGTGTCATAAGTGTATGCGTATATTTCTAATTGCCATCCAAAGTGAACTCTATATGGAATGTTTTTGTGTACAACTTACACACTGAGTCATCCATTTTCTAAGGTACAATAATATTAGAGCTCCCCAACTTTCTGTTAATAGGGCTTAATGATAATTTTGTAATGTTAATCGCATGAAATCAGTTAATGATTGTATTGTTGTGGTGTGTTGTCGTTGCACTTAAAAAAATAAAACTTGATCTCTTAACAGCGGACAAATGCCCTTTCTTTTTGGTCCCAATCGTTTGCCCTTTTCCTTTTCGAACCAAGTGGACTTCAATTCGTCGATAGCTTTTCCGGACGCTCAAACATTTATTATAGTCACCATATTTTAATTTTAAAAATTCCAAAAAATTATAAAACATCAATTTTGGGCATGTTAGCTGAGTCGTTTATTCAAAGTTAACAAACAATATTTAGGAATTTTCAAAATTCTTTAAAAAAATAAACCTCTACAAAAATAAAAACACCTTTTGTTAACTTTAACTAAGAAAAATGGGTTTCATCAATGTTGACAACATCAAATTCTGTTGCATAGTGTGATTAGGGGTATTCCCCACTGCCCAATGCTATATTAATTGTAAATATGCATGTTTTTTTTTTTTTAGCAAACATGATAACAAACCGAAAGCAGTGTTGATTTTAGTTTAATTTGTACAGCTGTTTGATTTTAATTTCTATGTTTGATATATAAACAAATGTACAAATTTAAAATAATATTAAATAAGAGAATTTGTATAAAATCATAAAATGCAAAAGAAAATTTGCGGCCATGGAATGCGAATGGATGCAAAAATCGATATACATATACACATTTGTGTAGCCCCATGTTGAAATGCTTTAAAATAATACTCTCTAAACTGCGCAAAGAAGGCCCGCAGAAGTTTTATAAATACTAAGGCCCATATGTCTAGGTAGTTTTAGTTATTTTTGGGAAATAATGCACAGAATATTTGAATTATTGCCCCAACTGGTTGATTGTAGCTTATCGCAAGAACAGCAAAAACAAAAGCAATAATACTAAATTAAATGTGAGTAAGCGAATCGAATGTTGCTGATAGCACACACACACACACACACGCACACACACACACACACACACACACACACACACACACACACACACACACACACACACACACACACACACACACACACACACACACACACACACACACACACACACACACACACACACACACACACATACATATGCATATATATAGCCACAATTACAGTAAACATATCAAAAGTCCAGACAAACAAGACAAGTGTTTGTAGGCGCATGTGGACTTCGAGTGTGCGGTTGCAATTCGTATAAAAAGCATGAAAATGAGACAAAAACGTTGAATGCCAAAACGTTAGTCAATCATTTTCAGGCAACAGCAGTTGTTAAGGACACAATTTCTGACGTCACACAAAAAGCGACCTTGCTGGCACAAAATGGCCAGCAACAGGCAACTGACACAGGTCCTTGAGCCGCCCGGGACGAGGACGAGACCGAAGGCGTGCAAGAGCACGGGCAGTAGCAGGAGCAGGAGCAGGTGACAGGCTTAAATTGCAGGCAGTTTTTAACCTCGACTGCAGCTGGAAAAACGCATGAGGTGCTCAACGAGGAAATTCCCCCCTGCCCAGATGGCACTCATGAGAAGCGTCATGCGGTGGCGCCAAGCCGACTGCGAGTTCCCTTTCAACAGCTGTTCGTCTATCTATTGACGCACTTGACATTGAATGCACGCTGTGAGGTCGCATCTTTTCTGGCACTCAATCAGTTCAACAATTGGCAGGGGAGGAGGGGGGACAAGCCAAAGAAATAAGAGAAAAATATTAGCAATTGAAAGCCTTGATTACACACAACAGCAAGAATGCGAACGAGGTGGAGACCCAATGTTAACCCCACAACATGACCTTATAAGCATGAGTGCACACATATATATACACACATATCTGAACGATTGTATAACAGAATAAAGCAATATTTTGTGCGCTTCCCTGAGGCGCTGGCACCTGCCCCAAAACGGTTAATTGCCAATTAGCGACGTGTGTGGGCCAGGGAAGAGGGTTGGGGGTGTGTGATTTCTATTGAAAAATCAATTGAATTTAATTGCTGCACAATTTATAACTAGAATTAGAATAGTGTCAAATTTAATAGAGTCACAAACGGTGAGAAAATTATCAAACAACTAGCAGCTGTTCTAGTTTGCCCCAGGCCCCAGGCCCCTGATAACTGTTATCACTAAGTATGCTACAAATACACACACATACACACACACACACACACACACACACACACACAGACACACACTCAGACACACACATGTATGCATAGGTTTGCATTATAGTCGGCATGCCGAGCAAAACAAAGAGCTTCAAATTTAGTAATCACCTCACACAGCACTTGACAAATGCCAAACACAGATAATTTAGTAGGCTTACTTTTATAAATTTCAACTATGCTCTTACCATAAAAATATAAATATAAAGTTGAACAACAAAATGCGTCGCAAATAAAATAAGCTAAACAAAAATAATAAATTCGAAAGTGGAATCACGAATTAAAAGCATGCAACTTAATAGGAAACTGAGATTAAGAAACAGTGTATATTATCATATAAGTGCACTTTTCAGTTAAGAAAAAGTAAATAAAAATTGTCCAAAAACTAGAATATTGAACAAAATAATTTAATATTTTAAGCAAGTTTTTAATACAGAAATTTACGGCGATTTAAGGAATTTGATTCTATACCCTTGCAGAGGACATTACAATTTTGTCGTGAAATGTGTAACGCATAGAAGAAGACATCTCCGACCCCATAAAGTATATACATATATTCCTGATCAGTATCAACAGCCGAGTCGATATAGCCATGCTCGTCTGTTCGTCTGTCTGTCTGTCTGTCTATGCAGAAGTGTTTCTTTCCGTTGCATGTAGTACATATGTCGGAACAAGCTGGATCGGACCACTATATAACTGCCAAAGGAACGGTCGGTCAAAAATTTAGTTCATTGGAAAACTTTTTTTTTCAAGATATAACCATACTCGGCATCGACTATTTCCCTGTGCAGTATGAGTATTATGAAAAGGTTGGGTCTGCAAGGGTATTAAATCTTCGGCGTGCCGAGGATTTCCCTACTTTCTCGTTTTAATTCACAATTCTATCCGACACTATTTACAATAGATTTGTGAATATCGTATTGTGCAACTTTACTTAAATGTCTTATTTGTTACAAAAAGGCCTCATTACCATTCAAGTGATTATACAATTCTGACTTATATGTCGAGAGAGACGCTTGAGGAAACGAGGTTTGATCTAGTTCCGTACCTGTTCACGATTTCGGCCTAATTTATCGTTTACAGATGTTTATCACACAATCGAAAGTTATCGATTACATTAATAGGACAGATAATCGATTTCTCCAACTATAATCGAAGGTTTCGATTATAATGATTGTATATATGTACATTTTTGTATTGAATATAAAAATTAATCAATCGATTTATGTAAGGAAACTGATCTAAACTATACGTAAACCGAGATATATAACTGAAAGTAATAGCCATAACCGAAAATGTTTGTTCTCACAGAACAGTTAACGGAATTGGCCATATCATTTACCCATATAATACAAATTGCTATATATAAACTATAGCATTTGGTAATTGTTTCTAATTACAATTGTGCTTAATGGGGGCTTCCGAGGAATTAGATTAGCTTTACAATTTGATTTACAGGCATTAAGTGACACGCAAGCCCAACTGAAATTGAATTAAATGTATATATAAATGTATTTATATGTACACACAAAATGTATGCCTAGATATTCGAATATATATAATATATGTTTTCACTTTCGATAAACAGGCAATGCACGATTCGAACTGAGTGTAAAAATACAAATGCGATTGTGAAATTGTCGCCTTTGGCAATGGTGTCGATAATTGGGGAACTGTCTCAACAAGGGAAATGAGCGCAATTTAATGAGGCGGCAAAATGTGAGTCATGGTCAAATTAATTATATAAATAAATGATAATCGTCATATGCACACAGAATGCACAGCAGTAGCTACTACAAAAGATTAACACAAACAAATCAATGCAAGCCCCACCTCAGAGCACTTCCCAGGAACAATTTATAGGCGCAATATTTATGCCGAGTGCAAAGACAAAGACAATAAAACAAAACAAAAACAACTAAAAGAGAATGTGGCGTAAAATTAGCTGAGAAAATATAAAAAAAAACATTATGTATGAAACGAGAAAAATGCATGATTCAAACGAATTTGTTCATTATTGATCTGAAACAAAAAAAAACCTTATACTTTTATTTCCGGGCAATGCGTAATGCATTGCCTCCGGATTGCGAGTGCATTCAACTTGCAAAGCGAATAATATAACTATAAAGGCAAAAATAAAGTAAAATTCCCTTAATATTCAAGAAGCATAATATGCCGAATCCGGCAAAAAGTAAAACGGAAGTTAAGCTAACTCTCAGGCATATAACTCTCCCGATTCAGGTTCTATGTGCCGAAATTTCAATGCAGCCCCGTTTAAGAGTCAACAAAAGTGGCAAAAATTAAACATTTTATTATGTCACAATTTATTCAATTTGTTAACAAATAAAAGGTCACATTTGCATACATTTCCAAACAAACATGCAAGCGATAGAAAGCGACACACAAAGAATGAGAGAGAGAGAGAGTGAGAGGGCTAGAGACGGAGAGAGACAGTCAGAGAGAGAGAGGGGTATAGAGAGGGCTTGAGATTGACCGAGTGAATAGCCAAACAAACAAACCAATGCGGAAGAGGCGACAACAGGCGAACAAACAGGGCCAAAAACAAAAGCCATTCCAATAAATTGGATAATGACCGCGTTGGGTTTGGGCCAGCTTAGGCCGCAATACCACCTGGGCTGACCCGATTACATATTCATGAATCGCGGCGAGGTTCGACGTAACCCTTCCATCAAATCATTCTTATGTCATTTGTTGATATAATTTCAACTTAAGTAGAGTATCTAAGATAGAGATTTTAAATAATTACTGGAAATTATTGCCTTGCCCTAGTCTAGTCAGGAGTGCCCGACTGTAAGATGCCCTACAACCCTTCCAGATTCCTTCTACATTTATATATATACAAATGCTTTTCGCGCAGACTGTGCTGCTTCTTCCCGCACACTATAAGAAAACAGTTTTTGATTATCTTCGGTGCTTATTGTCCGATCATAAATATGTCATCAAAACGAGCCTAAATAACGGGCTGATTTATCCCAAAAATAAAATATTCTGTCCAGAAGAGATTTTTTCTTTCTTGTTTCATAATATAATCATTGAAAAAAAGTTTTCCTCTTATCGCATGCATTTTTGCTGAATACTTTAAATGACTATCAGTGCATTGAGACTATAAAGAACTATGGCATTTTCTTTATATAGCAACAACAATTGCACATCAGTGTGCTTTATCAGATTTGCATGCCAAGAAGCACACGTAAATGGAATATTTATAGACAATATAGATAAATATTATAGCTTTATACTAATAAACGTGCCTCATTCGCAGCCCAAGCTACTGCATAAATATGTTATTTTATTGGCCCAAAGCCTTGGCAGGCAAGTTTATAGTTTATTAGTAGTTGTAGTAACTAAAAGTTTAAATTTACAATTTTAAACAATTTTGTTTTCTTCACATTTTTGCCCATCTTCTGGCATGACCTTCCTGCGCGACAGGCGACCCACTTACAAAGAGGAACTACAGTCGCCTCGAGTTGAAGCGAATTTTGCAAACCTGAGTCAAAAATCGGGTTAAACCAAACATTAACTGGCTCAGGGGCTGCTCGGTTCAGCCACGGATCTGTTGCGATTATCAGACAATGCTTTGCTTCCATCCACAGGCGCCACAGTTTGTTGCCCATTGATGACAAAGATGATGAACCGCAAACGCTTTCACTTTTCTTTACGTTTTGTTTACTTGTATACCCTGAACCCATTGCAAATGGGTAAATGGGGTATTATGATTATGCACAAGAAGCATCTCCGTCGATCATGTTTGGTTTGTGTCATCGATAACTTAGACCGTATCCATTAAATCGATAAAATCGATATCGAACTCCTGCTTGTTAATCTTGTATCCTAGCTTTAAACAGATCCAAAAAATACCTCCACAGGCACAGTCTGGTGCTCATTATGTTATACACTTTTGTATTACAACGTGAATCTCCGCAAATTAGTTAATCGGGAACACATTTCTCATAGTGAGAGCTTATGGGAGGAAGCAGCACAGCAGCGTACAGTTGAGTCAGGGTATCTCCTAGTCGGGCACTTTCCACCAGAGCACTCTTGAGGTTAGAGTGCAAGCTACGCAGCGTTTAATCATTCGACATGCGTTGTCCGCACTCGGAAGTGACGCTTCGCTAATTGAATAGCCAGAGATATTCTCAGTTTAGCCAGCTAGTGTTTTGCGGGGAACGGTGGGGCGGCGTTGCTTTGTTCGCAGCACGCGCAGCAGTTCCAGTTTCACAGCACCAAATAGACCTCTCCCCAACACGCCGACCCCTCTCTCTCTCTCTCACGCTCTCTAGCCAGCTTTCGCATCTCATTGATATGCCGGGCAGAGCGCGTGGTCTTATGCAACTGCCGCTTTAAGCTATTGATAAGGCTGCTCTGTAGGGCACACTGTCGGGCAGTCTAGCCTGTGCTTCACTCTGTTCGTGGGGATTAGGTAATATATGTGTATGTACGAGTGCCTCGGTGGCTATTCGAAAGTAGGAGATTGGCTGCTGGCCAGTGCATTGCACTGCTCGCAATGCAGACGCCGACGATGTCGACGACGACGTCGACGACGATGCGACGAGATCGATTCGATGTGAATGGTGAAAATTTCACCGCTTTTACTTTTCCCATTGCACACGGTCAGCGGTCTGCTTGGCCATAAATACTTATATATATATATATAAATTTGTATTTTTTGGTTGGAAAATGTTGCTGTCAGCGCGCGTCGGGTAAACACGTAAGCCGTAAACGTAATAATTGACATATTGGCGCAGACAACGCTGCGCCAAACCACCTGCAGAGGTGGCCAAGCCAGAAGATGGCCCGGCCTGGTCGCACTAGCGAAAAGCAAAAGGGGGGCTTTTACTTTGGCATAAAAATGTATTTAATTGTAACGTTTACCGTTTGCAATCAGATCCCAACTAAGTAGGATCCATCAACAATCAAGCACAGACAGCTGTCGGTGTCAGCTGGAGCTGTATGTGATAAAAGAGAGCTGTCGAAAAAGCTCGGCAACTTCAAAAAAACTAATGGGATTAATTTCAGAAATCAAAACTCAAGTTTCACGACGGACAAACCATGATATGCAACGATAATGGCTGGCGCAGCCAACTTAATAGCTGCACTTCATGTTGCCAGATCGGTGTAAGAAATCAAAAATTTCCTTTACTTTATTGTGCCTGTCTTTATGCTGTCTATAGACATGGCGTTGCCCAAAGGGGTACTTTACAACAAAACAGAAAGCTTCAATTTATTGTAAGGATCTTGTACTGGCGCAGCCAACTTAACACAGACACAATATTATATTGTGTTGCCAGATCGATAGAAATTATAAATTATAATTCACATTCGTACATTTATTGCTACATTTTCTTTCCTAATACCCGCCTTTTACTTTTTAATGTAGCCGAATGAAGCTCAAAAGTTACAACTCTCACCAACGCCACTCTCACATGAACTCATGAAAATGTCATGAAAAGTTATTTAATAGCAATGTTAACAATCTACCATCGACTAGACAACTTACGTACCTTGCATTATCGCATTAGATGCAAGATTTATGTAGATTATGCCAACAAATCGCAGCTCTACAATAAAAAGCAAAAAACTTTGCCAGGCCAATTAACAGCCAAGGATTTTGTTCAGTTCGAGATTTTCACTCCGTCAATCGTAGCTCGTAAATAACCGATTAAACCGATTCACACTCTGTTAATTTAGCCTATGTATGTCTAAGTGTATACATATGCAATACATTTTCCGAAATGCTCAACTGACTCAGATGTGCGCTGCTTGCCGCCTTCATTCACTCAATACTTTTCACAATTCATCAATTTTAAGTGTTGTTATCACTTGTTTTCATAGTACTTGAGCCGCATGCGTCACAAAGGGCGTACTAAACAGCGCACTAAGTACACAACACACGCACACACACACACACACACACACACACACACACACAATTGATTACTTTTATTAATGTGCATGTGTAGGTTTTCATAGTTCCCAATGGAAAAGTTACAGATACGCAGAATATTTTACACTGGCTCTTGTCACTTTACACTTCTTCTATGTCGAGCTGTAGGAAAATAACGACAATTAAATACCCTTTTGATAATCTTTCTATTGATAAGAATAAGCTCGCATCTTGATGTCAAAATAAACATCGTGAACTGAAAAGTTGATGAAGATATATTTAAAAAATGTTGAAGAATAAAGTTTTCAACGGGGCGTTCCTATGGAAGCCTGATGATATACCGATGTTTATATATATGTATGTTAGGCTCGTTTTCTTAGAATATATTTCAAAAAGAGAAGATTTTGAGATTATGAGTGTATTCCAATTGGGACTATTCAAATACACGTATACATAACTAACGTAATAATAATCTAATAGTCTAATAAGTAAACTGTTCATAAACAATTAGGATAAACTCCAAAAAATATATATACATATATTCTTGAGAGGTTCAAAAATGTCTTCACCAATGGGTTTCATTTCAAGTGAAGTATTAAAAATGCCCACTGGAAGTGTATTAAGAAAACACTTTAATTCATCGTCGTATCAACAACAAATAAAATGGTTAAACCGCTTACGAAATTCTTTCCAGCGTTAAAGATCACGTGCAAATCATTTGGGGGAAAAGCACAATTCAGCGAATTAATTTAAATGATATTCAAGTGCAAAAGCATGCGAAACACTCGTGAATACAACGAATCAAAATCGTGCATTTCTCTATATTATTTATGTGTTTATGTGTATCGTAATATTTAGATAGCATTTTCTGGGCTTTACTAGAAGAACCAACCAAATGGGGCCAGCTGAAACGAGCGCAGAGCAAAAGTTGTTAACAGACGGCGGCGTCAACAGTGGCACATGTCAATATGGCCCAAATTGTATGAGCCAATGGATAACAGGTTCTTCTTGTTGTTGTTGCTGTTGTCGTTGTTGTTGTTGTTGTTGTTGTTGTTGTTGTTGCTGTGGGCACGCGCAACAGGCCGCGTCCGCCATTCACTTGACGACACCAATAGCAGACGCACACACATGCACATAGACACGCACACACATGTACAGAGACACGCACACAGACTGCATGCTGTCTCATTTAGATTAACGGTGCGTATGCGCATCGCACTCATTCATAAAGTCTATTTGTTTATTGTAAGCGTACACTGCAAGAAAATCAGGTGCACTGTGTTTATATTAGTTGAGATGTGATTTGAAAATAAATTAAAGACTTATAAACATATGAAGTCTATTGAATCAATACAAATCTAACTATATAAAGAAAATCAATAAAAAACTTAGTTTAAATCTGACTATATAAAACTAAAAACAGGGTTGCCACTTGTTAGACCAAAACTCTCTTACACTCCTACGAATGACGACTCTTCTCTTTGTTTTCTTTCCAGTGCATAAAAGAGTTTAATTTTTAACGTGTGTGCGTGTGTGTGTGTGTGTAAATAAAGTAGCCGTGGCACTAACATTACCAATATTAAGTATACAATTAGCAACTGTACTTTGCCGCTGGTCTTGAGTATTTCGTTTCATTTCTATGTTGTTTCATTTGCTTCCTCAACATGAAATGGACATGTTGCGTCTGTGGTTGCTTTATACAATTTTCACGCATTATATGTTGTTGTTTTTGTTGCTTATTTTATAGGGTTAAGAAAGCGTTACGAAATGAATTTTCAACAGGCAGTCTCGGCGTTTTGAGAATGACATGCAATTCGACCTCCATTGCCCTGCAAGTCAGTTACTTGCAACATCTATCTCTTTTCTCTCTCTCTCTCTCTCTCTCTCTCTCTCTCTCTCTCTCTCTGTCTCTCTCTTTCTCTATTGCTATCTCTCCAGCAGAAAGAAAGCTCTTTGGCCCACAGACATTTGTGTCAAAAATGACTGTTAAATGTTTTTATATTTATTTTTGTTGTATTTTCTTATTTTAATTGTTGCCATTTCGCCTGCTCATGTTTTTTCTTTGCACAAGCAGCATTATTATTATCGCGGCAGGCAGAGTTTACTGTGTTAATGGACGCTTTGTGCTGATGGCGCGAACTTAAGTGCTTTACCCTTGCAACATACTCCGAATGCAGAGAAAACCGAATTGTAATTGTGGAAAAATTAAACAAATATATACCTACATTTTTTTTAAAGCGAAAACCTTAAATGTTAACCAAGACCAAAAATAAACCAAATATAAAATGCCCTAGATAACGATATATATACTATAACTATCTTCTTCCCACAGAGCTATGAACATTTTTTGCCAACTTTATAATACCCTATAAAAAGCAATTGTAGCTGGATTTCACTTTTTATAACTATCTTTTTTTTCGCTGACAAACAATTCAATGCCAACATTAATCGAGCTAATGACACACAATTCTAATAGGCAAGTTTTCAGGCAGTATAAAATGTTGAATACGTAGTACGTATGTATAATGAGGCATTTGAACAGATTCCAACAAAGAAGTGTAAAAATAGAGAACTGAATAAAATGGCAAATTGTGATTGTTCACATTCCGCGCTTCATAATTAGATGAACAACAGGTGGACCCCCTCCAAAGACGTTAAGGTCGCACAGGTGGGAGGTAGCCAGATCGACTCAAATACTGTTATATATTATAGTATTTATATATACACACGGAAATTCGGAATCAGCATACCCACAAGGCTTATAGATAAATAAATATAAGCCACGTGTACATTTAATAATTTGCATATGCATATGTGTACATAGAATAAAAGCAATATTTATTGAACAGCTCTAGACTTTTAAGCATATACACATAAATTACAATAGAGTGCACATTGAACTCTAATCCTGTTTATTACATAATGCTTGCAATAATATATCTGGCCGGTGGGTGTATTTCGATTGTGCCCATTTGTTAATCAATTGCAATACCTTGTTGCAATTGTTTTAGCTTTTACTGGATTTATTTTGGCTGTTCTTTGTCTTTATGTAAATTTGTAAAAATAGTTGCAACGAATTGCATGGCTTTAATGTATTGTTGTCTATTTTAAATATAGCGTTGCCACATCGTGAAAATGTCATTTGGAAGACCTAAGAAATCCGGCAACTATTGCGCTGAATACTTAAGTACAAACAATGCTTGTATTTTTAAGTATGTCTGTAAAAATAAGCAAACATACTTTGGCCACACTTGCCTTGATTTATTAGCCAGCGTCTTCGCTCAGAATCGCAAGACAAAAGCAAAACAAAGGAAAGTTGCCGCAAAGCCAAAAAAAAAAACAAGACACACAAACAATAACGGCAACAATGAAGCACCAGGAAGCATCTGACGGATTACACATGTGCAGTCAATGAAAGAAAATAAGTGAGAGAAGGTGGAAGAGGGAGAGGGAGAGGGCGCAGACGGAGTGCAAAAACTATGCTGCATTTTCTATTTCATTCATTCGCCTGCTGACTTTGCCGCCTCTTCTACTGTGCTTTGATGTTGGAAAACGTAACGTTATTTACGAGGTTTCCAAGGCAAGAGTAGGCAAACAAAGAAGTGTGTTAATGAACAGCGCAAAAAGAAAAGCAAGACGAAAAAGAAATTGCAACAACAACACTAGCGAAGCAACCGGAAAGTGAAGCAACTCAAAAAACTGCTTCATTTTATTTGTATTATATACATACACACATACATATGTGCAAAAACAAATGGAGAGAGAGAGAGGAACAAAAATTAATTCCATGATGCATTAGTATGCGCATGCATGTGTATGCACATACATATACACATGTGCCTTTCCAGTGGCTTATGTGCATATAAAAAAAAAAACTTTAATGAATTTATTACATTTCAGTGCAGCGAGCGTAGAAATTTTCAATTAAACGCAAATAATAAATTGCACTATAAAAACAGCTATAAAAATTGGGTAAAGCAGCAGAAATTGATAAATGGGAAATGGGAAGCATCTAAATCGATTGAGCCATGCTTGGCTGAACCAAAATGATGTGCATGTGTGTGTGTGTGTACCGAACGAATTGACCGTATATGCCGTTAGATAATCACGTATATGTATGTATATGCAAATGTGTGTCTTTAATCTAACTGCATTTGCCATACCCTCTAATGTTCCAGACACAAATTATTGAGATCTTTAACTGTACCTTATACATACGTAATTTATAGGTATGCATATGGTCTGTAATATCGCATCTAATCAGGCTAGCTCTATTCCATTGAACCAATTTTAAATCTTATCTAATCTCTACACTTATTTTATACGCAAGCGAGATAGAAGGCTACAATTCCAGAAGCAGTACTGTCGAAAGCTATCTTATTTCTGTAAGTTTTCAACAATTATCAAGTCAAGTTATTTCTTTACATCATTTCGAAAATGACCTCCACTCGGCGAGGTCACAAATATAAAACTCTGATTTTAAACAGATTTTTTAATGGATATTTTACGTGTAAATTGTTTCTAATTTCATTTCATTTCATACACTCCACATTTGTGTATATATATATTTGAACATAGCTTGTGAAACGAGCAGAGCGTACGGCAATCAAAACGTCAAGCGGATTGATGGATTGACGTGCGATTGCAGTTAAGAGCAACAAGGGAAGATACAACACTTAAATCGAGAGTGTAAGGGGGAGTGTGAAAACTTATTTTTGGAACAGTATAAAATGAAAAAGATCTTAACGGGACACATTATATTTCCAGGCAGCATCGTGAGAGCGTCAAGCGATTCGTCTTCCTAAATTTAGAATTCAATGAATTTGTGTTTGGAAATTTCTTTTATTTTGAGTGATGTTTGAGGCTAAAAATAACTAAAACTGAAAATGCTCGATACAATACTAATAGAAAATCTGATATATCTAATTAGATTCGTGTCGATTTGTGCAATGCTCATTATACTTGGAAGAGTTTTCAATTGGAAATTCCAGGTTTTTTTCCATTGAAATGAGCTGCCGCCTGGCAAAACAACAAAAATTCCCAGTCAAAGCGGCCATTTTCAAAGTCGTCTCAGACAATTACATACGTACATATATATATACACGTATTACTAAATACGTATACATACGTATGTATATACATACGTACAAACATGCCTTTATTAAAATCAAGAACAGAATCAAAATTACTATACGTAGTTCGCAATTTACAACACGAACAGACCGATGGCTACTGTTGTTTCTTTTTGTTGTTTTTGTTTGTGCTGTATCAAGTGTTGTGTTCCGCACATGTTGCCAATTTGTATAGTGTGGGTAACGTATGCAGTTTTCACATGTTAATGCAACTGCCTGCGCGCTAGTGTTGGTAAATGTTGCGGCTGTTGTTGTTGCTAGCTGGTTTCCAACTTCTGCCAACGTCAGCGAATTAATCATGCAAGCCCCACTGCCAGCGATTACAATAGCTAACTACGAATGAGGAAAATAAAAATTGCGGTTAAAACGCAGCTGGCCGTGTGTGTGAGGGAGAGGAAAAGAGACTGAGCCAGCCAGGGCCAAAGCAGCGCAGCGATGACGTCACAAGCGCACACAGCCGCACGCTACATCTCGCTGCTTGACACCATTTGCGCTATTGCTCTTAATTAATTACAGGTCTCCTTCATTGTATTTTTTTCTTTGTAATATATTTTTAAATGATAAGCAGAGACCAACACAAAGTGAGACGCACCAACTATTATCATAATTATAGAACTGAACTGTGTGCGTGTGTGTGAGAGTACAGGCAAATGCAAATTAGGTTATCAGCGTTTTGATGTTAATGTTGCTTTCTGTTGGCATACGCACCTTCGGTTTATTTAGCCACTTGCGAAATGTATCCATGGTTCAGCTTGGCCGTCCCGTTACCGTCAGCTTAACAGCTGTTAAAACTTTAACTGAGCCACCGTCTCTCTCCGCCCGACTACTACACACCGATGACAATTAATCTGTGTGTAAGCAGGCTGTCAAATGACTAGCAGTTGGCGCCGATTTGCTCCAATAGATGGCGTCGTTGTCGTCCTTGCCCAACGCGCGCGACTCGCACACAACAACAATAACATAAACGAAATGGCGCGTATGACAAATCCAAACAAAACAATAGCAAATATGCAAGAGACCACAATAACAACTATGTGTCTGGGTGTGTGTGTGTGTGTGCCTGTGTTTTGTTTGTGTGCGTACTATGTTCTGCTTACTGCTTGGCCACACTGCGTTCAATACAAGCGCATATGCATGCGTGTGTGTGTTGTGTGTGAGTATGTATGTTCGACTTTGTGCGCTACTGTTGCATTCGCGTTGTTGGATTTTCACTTTTCGGGCATTTTCAATGCACTTTATCGAATTTTACACTTTTTGTATAATTTGTATAAATTGCTTCGTCTCATGCTTCTTTTTATTTTGTAACTTTACAAGTGCTAAATTAATTTTCTTTTTTTAAATGCCTTTTGCACTTGGCTTCGTGTATTCGTATTCGGTTTGCTTTTAACACACACGCGTGACTGTTGCGTGCTCTTTCACTATCCAAAAATCATTTGAACTGCATTCCTTAATGTGGAAATTGCGTCGATTTGTTAAAATTCTTAAATTAGGTTGAATCTATACCAGAACACAATGGGAAAATAGTTTTTTTGCGAAAAAACCATTAAACTCACGCAACACTTATCCGCCCTACCGTCTAACCAAGCGAAACATGTACGTTGCGTTCAAAGATTTTTTTTCGACTAACATATGTTAAGATTTTTTTGTTATTTAAAATAATGTAAACGGAATGTTAACACGCTAACCATCGATAAGATATTCGATAGCCATCGATGATGTTGCACGCTGGAAATGGTACGCTGGTCAAACTCAGATTTTCGCTTACACAGTTAACATATGTAGGAGAATATTGCTTGCTCAAATTATGTTGCTATTCGAGTAGTTAATGACTGAACATTGTTCATTTGTTAGCCGAATTTGGCATATCACTTTTACTTTATTCGATGAATGCAAAAAATATATTGTGCATTAACAGTTTCTTAACATGCTCTTATTTGCGTTATCGTGCTCATATTTGCGTACACATCCCCCTAGCATTAAAATAACTGTTAAGCAGCAAAACGAATTTACGTTCAAGACCTAATAGAAAAATAGTATATATATGTATGTGTATATTATGTATATATGCAAATTGTAGTCAATGTAATGTATAACGGCAGAAATCTATTCTAATTAGAAATTTGAATTCGCCTTGAATTTTAAACATGCCGTATCAGTCAACTCAGAACTTTCATTGAAACAACTGGCAACTACCATCGAAAGGTGTGCGAACGAGACACCTATATAAATTGGCGCCAACATTTGAAAGATTAAATATATTATGCGGCCATTAAATGTATTTCAATGTACAAATTGTGTGCAAAATATTCTAAGCTAGCGAATTCTATTTACTGCAAGGCAATTCGTCGAAAATGATTGTTGAGCGGACCCTCGTCCGAGTAGCCAGCGATCTCCTGGGGAATAATACCCGATTCCTCAATCGAGGTGCACGGGCGGCACATGCACTCTAGCGGCGCCTTTGTGAGGACTTTCTTAAACTTGCGCTCACCATGCTTGACCTTGGGACAGAACAACGAGACGGCCGCCTCACGCTCGCCCGACTCCTGGCAGCACATACAGGAACGCTCCATTTGCCAGATCTTGCTGCCCGACACCTGACAGGCCAGGAGAGAGTATCAATGGATTGTGATTGAATTGATTGATTGATTGTGATTCGATGCCCACCTGTATATAGCTGGCACAGCGACCCACACAGGCAAACGAGGGTATCGGCTTGGGCACACAGCCCGGATACTGCAGGACATGGATGACGGGCGTTACCTGGCAATCGTCGCCCAGATGTCCGATATCTGCAGATGCAAGCAAAGCGGATCTGAGGGCTATAGATAGAAACATTAGCTAAATCTTTATCATATATTCTTACCGTTATCGTTGGCACCCGCCGCCGCGCCGTCCGCCTGGGCCATGCACAGCTTCAGCAGGCTAACCAGGACGCAGTACAACAGAATCAGCACGAAAATCCTGTTGTTCTCGTGGCGTAGCACATGGCGCAGCATTTTTCTGTTGTCCAAGTATCCCCCAAGTCGCAACGCCTGCAAATGGAAAACGCTGCCAGCCGCCCAACGCTTTTTATAGTTGCCGCTCCAAAGTGGGCTCCGTGGCCGGCGGCCGGCCGCAGCTGTCGCCCTAATGTCCTCTGCCTGGCCACATGACTTATGGCCCAATAAAGGCGTCGCGGCCCGGGACAAACCTTTTTGCCTAGTAATTGCATACATGAAAAGGGCATTTGTCCCGCTGAGCTCGCGCTCCTCGCGCTCATTTATTGCCCCACTCCCAATCACAAATCACAGCTTAAGCAAAAACCCGGCCAGCGTCGACATCATCACCAACGACATCGTCAGTCCAGCAGCTCCATTCCTCTGGGCCAGAAAACTGACCAGCTTGCCCAAGCGCTGCTCTGCCCATTGCACATTCGAGTCCACCGTGGCCAGTGCCTGGCTAAGTGTCTCCGCGGAGCTGCCGAACAGCGTCTGACTCTCCTTGTAGAAGCTCGAGAACAGCTGCTGCTGCTCCCGCGTGGTGAAATAGTCCGCCAAGTCGCTCAGCGCCTGGGCAGTCTTCGGCCAGCTCTCCAAGCTGCAATTGATCAAGTGTTATCTAACTAATTTGGAAGTGCCAGAAACTAAAACTACAAAAGAACTTACGCCTCGGCCAGTTGTTCGATGTCCTCGGTTATCATTTGGAAAATGGGCGTTACCAGGTCGGGATTCTGCTCGTACAGCTGAGCCAGGCCAGCAATCTTCAGGTCCACGCTGTTGCCCTTGCCCAAGATCTCGTTCTGGTAGTGCGTCCGATAATCTCTCGTACAGCTGGCGGCGCGCCAGTATATCTCTCTGTCTATATAGTTAGTTTCCTTTGCATAGTACTCCAATACGCGAGAGTATCCGCCAGATCTGGAGGCTGCACAGTAGAATGTTTCCCGATAGTCTGGAGATGGCTTTTCCGTGCCGCCTTCAAATAACTCCTTTACCTGGTTAGTGCAATTGGGATTCTGGTATTTGCAGAGCCAGGCGACCTGCATGTTGCGATTGTAGACATCCAACACCTTGTCCCCGGAGTTCCAACCGACGCCCAGTTTATCGAGGACCGTAACTGCGATATCGCTTAGATACTTGTTAAAGTTGGGCAGCTGCTGTGGGGTCAGACGCTTTGCTATCCTTTCCATACCCACATATGCCGCATACCAGGGTATATATTCGGTTTCTGTGCTCATGTACTCCATGAACTGGAAGACCTCCACATAATCAATCAATCCAGCGAGGGCAAAGTTGAAGAGATCGTCAATAATCGCTGCTCGATTCTCGACGGGGATTCCACTGTGGTCAGTCTTGGTCAGGGCTACTTGAATCCGGCCAAGCAACGGTTCGTTGTAAAAAACGCGATAGTAGTTGGCTTGTTTTAGATTAACGATAGCCCAGTCAATGGGCTCGTCCGACCAGCGCTGATTTATATCAACTATTTTATCAAAGTAGAAAGCGGGCGTCAGATTTTGGAAATTGGGCGACAGGTTTGTGGCGTAGGTGATGGGCACTGTGTAGCGAAGTGTGGAATCGCTGCCATCGCTGGCATTCAACAGAAAGCGTTGCTGATCCCAAGATATCATGTGGTCATCCAGACTGAGGCTCACTATGATCCGAGGGTAGCCCACCTGCACGGTAAAATCGTATATGAATTGATTCAAATCGACGTACGCGATTTGAGGCCAGTTATCCCTAAGATGGTCATACAAATCTGAGGGCAAGGTGTTACTTAAGTGGCTAAAGAAGAATGAAATCTGAGATTTAAAAGTTTGGTCTAAAGGAATTTGTACTCACTGTTGCTTCAGGTAGTTCCTCATAGCCTTGTCGAAGTTCTCCTCGCCCATTGCAAGGCGCCACATGCGGATTATACTTGCGGCCTTGGCAAATGAGATTCTTCCGAACTTGAAATCGATGTCTGCGGGTGTTACGATGCTCAGCTCTGAGCTGGTCATGGGTTGCGTAAGATTTAAAGAGTCGGTTGTTAGGATATGCTGAAGCTTATGCACAACAAACTGCTGATCCAGCTGGTATTCCGGATATAGCTGCAAGGCAACAATATGAGAAAAGACTATTAGAAACAATGCAATCGGTATCCCCCGACAGCGGAAAAAGGCTCAAAACAGATCGGAAATAACCTTTTCGATTAAGGGACTAGTAACTTCTAAGCTGACTCTAAGGAAGATATTCGTAATCTAGCCATCAAATTGTTGATTATGGCATCGAAACCTTGGGGGAAAAGGAATTTTTCGCTGTGCGAGGACGTGGCTAACACTATATTTGTGTGAGTATTATATATATTATCCAAAGTTTCGTGTTTCTAAATATTTTATGAACAAAAGAAATAATCTATAGTTGATAAGGCACTTCAGATACCACAAATCACTGTTTGCTTGTCTTACCTTGTGCCCCAAGAAGAACTCATAGTAGCGCGCGAATCCCTCATGCAACCAAATGTAACTCCACCATTTGCATGTGACGCTGTTGCCGAGCCACATGTGCGCGTTCTCATGGACTATGTTGCGAATGGTGAACTCCTTCTGCGTCCAGCCATCCGTAACGCCTGGCTCTTCCAAGACGACCTTATCCCTGAAGCATTAATTGAGTTGTATAAGTTTAAGCGGCGTTCGTCATATTAGTCCCTGGATAAACCTACTTGAAAATGACCAGGCCCCAGTTCTCCATGCTGTTGTGGGGAAAACGGGGTGTGGTCGCATACTGCAATAGCTCGTTGCCCAGCTGCTGATAAGATTGCTGGAACAGCTCACCGAATGCGGGAAGCACGCGCTCTGCCACGCTGTAGCTGAACTCCGTGTAGTTGTAGTACGCCGGTCGGGTGAGTATCGACAACGAGCTGTTGCCCCGTGCCTGGTACTCGGAGACCACGAAAGCCAACAGATAGGTGGACATAATGGGGGTAACCTTAAAGTGATCCGTAAAGCGATTATTCCTGCAATTTTAAATTGGCTTAAATGTATTCTCTGAAAGAACTATCCGCTTAAGCATACCCCTCGTCTGTAGTTTTGGTTAATTCCGTGTTACTGACGACGCTCAAACCACTTGGTCGGCCAATGTGCACCTCGAACTTGGCCTTTAGAGCGGGTTCGTCAAAGCAGGGAAAGACCAGGCGTGCGTTGATGGGTTGCATCTGAGTCAATAGCACCCATTTGGTCTTCATCGTAGCCTCGTCTATATAGCTGGCGGAGAAAAGACCCACCGTATCGGACTGAACTTTTCCGGTGTACTTGAAGTACAAAGTGTAGTTGGCATCGGCAGCTAAGGACTGCGCCAGGGGCACTGTCAGCTGCTGTGTCTGCTCCTCAGTAGTCAGCCGAGCGTTGAGTCCACTCTCCACCAGCTGGTCAGCAACATCATAGAGTGAGCACTCTTCTATATTGATGGATATATCCTTGTGCAGCGTGATTTCCTTCACATCTGCCAGCACCGCCTTCAACGTAATAAAGACCTCGCCATCGAACTGCGTACCAGGGTTGTCGGCATCGCCGCGAAGACCTATGGTTAGGTTATAGAAGATAGGCACTACGCTGCCTTCGAGCCGATAGTTGAGGGCACACTCATTGCTCCCGATGCAGGCTAATGAGAGAAGTGCGATTAAGGGCCAACTTCGGATTCGACAACCGTTCATGTTGAAGGCGATTCCAAAACTGATTTTGATTTTGGCCAATTCTATTCATATTGGCTTATGAAAATCTTTCCAACAAAGAGGTAATTTTGTTGAAAGATAAGATTAAAATCTGATCTACGATGAGCATTCGGGCAACTAGTTGATTTTAATAATTAGCAGATAGCTGTTTCCAACTGTGAATCGGTATACCTGGGGGTATATCTGTGAGGTCCCAAGCTACTGATACGAAATATATTTATGAAAATGTATTAGCTTTATAATTATCAGAATTGATAAGCATATACAAAAGATTGGAGCTGTGACGTAGAAATGATTAATTTACCTTCTTAGAAATCATATACACTTTTTTAAAAGATTAGATAAAGTGAATTATGGCTTGTTTTCATGTTTTTGTTTTTTAATCAATAGGGGGGCGTGTTTGAATAGAACCATAAGCTGTTTGGCACGTCTAGTGTAAGGGATATATAAATATTTAATTACGATCTAGCTTGAAATACAGATATAGTTATAGATGAAGATGTATATATACTTATGTACACGTTAAGCTTGACATTGATCTGAATATGCTTAAATATGAATGAAAGTATAAATATTTTTCTCCCATTAATATCTCTACTAGCGGGTATTGCCCGGCCTTGCCCGCGGAACGTTTTGTGCTACAAATTTTAGACACCACCTTCCCATTAGGTACACGCCCGTGGAAAATTGAAATCTACCCGTACCATCTTGATCCCCACTTCTATTCGAAAATATGTTTTAGGTGCATCGAATAAAGAACCAAATTTGTAATCGGAAGTTTCCGCCCTTATTAATCTTGTATTAGGAATTTTGAGGCCGAATAAAACGCTTGCGTTTATAGAGCCGCATTTTCCATCCAAATAGGTTCTGATAAAGATTTTTGAAAATTAGTTTGGAGCCGATAGTAAACCTCTGAAATCTCTGAATCACGTATTCATTAACTTTTTTTATACCCTGAACCCATTAAAAATGGGTATAGGGGTATATTGTATTTGTGCATAATCCAAATGTATGTAGCAGGCAGAAGGAAGCATCTCCAACACCATAAAGTATATATATTCTTGATCAGCCAATAGCCGAGTCGATCTAGCCATGTCCGTCTGTCTGTCCGTCCGTATGTATAAACGCAAGGATCTCAGAACCTATAAGAGCTAGAGACTTAAAATTTGAGATGTAGATGCTCCTAGTCCCGCGCAGATCGAGTTTGTTTCCGATAATCGATAACTTACTCCGTTTCCAAGAAATCGATAAAAATCGATATCGACATCCTGTTTTTTGGGCAATTTTGGTAAATAATAAGAGCTAGACTCACCAAACTTGACATATAGCTTCTAAAATAGAATATATATATGCATTTGATGTTGGAAGAAAAGGGTTCAGGGTATCCCCTAGTCGGGAGCTCCCGACTAGAGCCTCTTACTTGTTTTTATGTAGAGCTGAAAATAAGTTTGACGCAAATCGAGCAAAACTTAAAATTTTGCAAACAAATCTTTGAGCTGCATTTCTACCGACGAAGCTTGGATTCTACGAAAAGCATAAGACACGTCTCTAATGAATACTCTTATAGATCTTTGGAAATAAATTTGAACACGAAACGGCACTCACCAAATCTTTGACCTTCATTTCCACCAAGGAAGAGTGCATTATTCGAAAAGAGTGAAACACCCCTGAAAATTATTTGAGCAACGATCTTTGAGTTTCTTACAAACGTTTTTCGCGATTTTTCCACACTTGCGGGTGGATTTTTCCGCAACCCCTTCTTAACGTGCACCTTCATCACATAAGGTAACTTAGCTCTTACAGTTTAAAAGCAAAATCTACCTATCAAAGTCAGGAGAAGGCATTTTTCGTGCAAGTGAGGAAAACATTCCAATCGCCTTACAGCCGCCTGAAGGGACTTTCCTGTAAGAAGTTGGGCAATGAGGGAAGGTGGGAAAACTTTATGCCCTAGGAGTTCATACATTTTCACTAGTCATTAGGGAAAATTTTAAAGCAAAGCTTTGCTGGGAGAGCTAGCACCAGGAAATGCGAAAAAAAGAAGACTTTACTTCTAGTAATGCCGCAGTATTGGACCAAAGTACTGGCAAGAACTTAAGTTAAATCAATTATGGTCTAAACATCTACGAACCACAGGTATAAAGACACTTGATCATGTTTTTCAAATGATTTCAAATCTTATAAAACTATTTAAGCAACAAATACCAAAGTGTGCACATCATCATTAATAAAGAAGATACCAACGTCAGTCCAGCAGCTCCATTCCTCTGGGCCAGAAAGCTGACCAGCTTGCTCAAGCGCTGCTCTGCCCATTGCACATTCGAGTCCACCGTGGCCAGTGCCTGGCTAAGTGTCTCCGCGGAGCTGCCGAACAGCGTCTGACTCTCCTTGTAGAAGCTCGAGAACAGCTGCTGCTGCTCCCGCGTGGTGAAATAGTCCGCCAAGTCGCTCAGCGCCTGGGCAGTCTTCGGCCAGCTCTCCAAGCTGCAATTGATCAAGTGTTATCTAACTAATTTGGAAGTGCCAGAAACTAAAACTACAAAAGAACTTACGCCTCGGCCAGTTGTTCGATGTCCTCGGTTATCATTTGGAAAATGGGCGTTACCAGGTCGGGATTCTGCTCGTACAGCTGAGCCAGGCCAGCAATCTTCAGGTCCACGCTGTTGCCCTTGCCCAAGATCTCGTTCTGGTAGTGCGTCCGATAATCTCTCGTACAGCTGGCGGCGCGCCAGTATATCTCTCTGTCTATATAGTTAGTTTCCTTTGCATAGTACTCCAATACGCGAGAGTATCCGCCAGATCTGGAGGCTGCACAGTAGAATGTTTCCCGATAGTCTGGAGATGGCTTTTCCGTGCCGCCTTCAAATAACTCCTTTACCTGGTTAGTGCAATTGGGATTCTGGTATTTGCAGAGCCAGGCGACCTGCATGTTGCGATTGTAGACATCCAACACCTTGTCCCCGGAGTTCCAACCGACGCCCAGTTTATCGAGGACCGTAACTGCGATATCGCTTAGATAATTGTTAAAGTTGGGCAGCTGCTGTGGGGTCAAACGCTTTGCTATCCTTTCCATACCCACATATGCCGCATACCAGGGTATATATTCGGTTTCTGTGCTCATGTACTCCATGAACTCGAAGACCTCCACATAATCAATCAATCCAGCGAGGGCAAAGTTGAAGAGATCGTCAATAATCGCTGCTCGATTCTCGACGGGGATTCCACTGTGGTCAGTCTTGGTCAGGGCTACTTGAATCCGGCCAAGCAACGGTTCGTTGTAAAAAACTCGATAGTAGTTGGCTTGTTTTAGATTAACGATAACCCAGTCAATGGGCTCGTCCGACCAGTAGTTGTAATCATTTGATTGTTTTCTTAAGTAAAAAGCGGGCGTCAGATTTTGGAAATTGGGCGCCAGATTTGTGGTGTAGGTGATGGGCACCGTGTAGCGCAGTTTGGGATCGCTGCCATCGCTGGCATTCAACAGAAAGCGTTGCTGATCCCAAGATATCATATGGTCATCCAGACTGAGGCTCACTATGATCCGTGGGTAGCCCACCTGTATGGTGAAGTCGTAATAGGATTGATTTAATACGCTCTCCTGCACAGACCAGTGATCGTTGAGAAGTACATATAAGCCAGTGGGCGACGTACTGCTCAAGTAGCTATTAGAGAAAATTCAAGTAAGATTTATTGGGCTTGATTTAAGGCCACATGCGGATTGCACTTACTAATGCTGGAGGAATTCTTGGATGGCCAAATTGAAGTTCTCCTCGCCCATTGCGATGCGCCACATGCGGATTACACTAGCAGCCTTATCAAATGTAAGTTTATCGAACTTGTAGTCAATATCCGCGGGTGTAAGGATGCTCTCTAGTGGGCTGGTCATAGGCTGTGTGAGATTTTGAGAATCACTAAAAAGGGCATTATGAAGCTTGTGTACAAGAAATTGCTGGTCAAGCTGATATTCCGGGTATAGCTAAAACGAAATTTGCGGTATATTAAAGACAATTTAAAATCTAAGCTTATAGACTCTAAGGCAACCTCCTGTCCCATAAAGAATTCATAATAGCGCGCGAATCCCTCATGCAACCAAATGTAACTCCACCATTTGCATGTGACGCTGTTGCCGAGCCACATGTGCGCGTTCTCATGGACTATGTTGCGAATGGTGAACTCCTTCTGCGTCCAGCCATCCGTAACGCCTGGCTCTTCCAAGACGACCTTATCCCTGAAGGATTAATTGAGTTGTATAAGTTTAAGCGGCGTTCGTCATATTAGTCCCTGGATAAACCTACTTGAAAATGACCAGGCCCCAGTTCTCCATGCTGTTGTGGGGAAAACGGGGTGTGGTCGCATACTGCAATAGCTCGTTGCCCAGCTGCTGATAAGATTGCTGGAACAGCTCACCGAATGCGGGAAGCACGCGCTCTGCCACGCTGTAGCTGAACTCCGTGTAGTTGTAGTACGCCGGTCGGGTGAGTATCGACAACGAGCTGTTGCCCCGTGCCTGGTACTCGGAGACCACGAAAGCCAACAGATAGGTGGACATAATGGGGGTAACCTTAAAGTGATCCGTAAAGCGATTATTCCTGCAATTTTAAATTGGCTTAAATGTATTCTCTGAAAGAACTATCCGCTTAAGCATACCCCTCGTCTGTAGTTTTGGTTAATTCCGTGTTACTGACGACGCTCAAACCACTTGGTCGGCCAATGTGCACCTCGAACTTGGCCTTTAGAGCGGGTTCGTCAAAGCAGGGAAAGACCAGGCGTGCGTTGATGGGTTGCATCTGAGTCAATAGCACCCATTTGGTCTTCATCGTAGCCTCGTCTATATAGCTGGCGGAGAAAAGACCCACCGTATCGGACTGAACTTTTCCGGTGTACTTGAAGTACAAAGTGTAGTTGGCATCGGCAGCTAAGGACTGCGCCAGGGGCACTGTCAGCTGCTGTGTCTGCTCCTCAGTAGTCAGCCGAGCGTTGAGTCCACTCTCCACCAGCTGGTCAGCAACATCATAGAGTGAGCACTCTTCTATATTGATGGATATATCCTTGTGCAGCGTGATTTCCTTCACATCTGCCAGCACCGCCTTCAAAGTAATGAAGACCTCGCCATCGAACTGCGTACCAGGGTTGTCGGCATCGCCGCGAAGACCTATGGTTAGGTTATAGAAGATGGGCACTACACTGCCTTCGAGCCGATAGTTGAGGGCACACTCATTGCTCCCGATCCAGGCTAATGAGAGAAGTGCGATTAAGAGCCAGCTTCGGATACGACAACTGTTCATGTCGAAGGCGGTTCCAAAACTGATTTTTATGTCGGTCAATTCTAATCAGGTTGACTCGTTCCCTTTTCCCCAAAATAGGTGATTTTGTTGAAAGATAAGATTAAATTCTGAGCCACGATGAACAATAGACTAACTGGTTGAATTTGACACGTAGTTGCTAACTGTGAATCGATTTTTACAAGCTTGGGAAGGATTACAAATCGCTTGTCAGTATCAGAAGTGATAAGTATATATGTCGATGTATATATGCTAACGGCTGTTACTTAGAAATAATAATATAAACTTTGTTGGCTGATCAAATTAGGAGAATTGCTGCAATTCATTTTTATCGAGGAGTATGCATTGTATAACAAATTTCAATTTATATGCAGAGAAATAGATACTAAACACTTATATATTTGTCATTATTAAAGACATGAATATGGATAAAGATTAAGAGCGATAAATAAATTGAGCTATTGGCTCGATTAAACAGATTAAAATATATATATATATTCTTTTAATATATAGAAAATAAGACGAGGGTGGCTTTATACATACATCTATTGCTTAACTATAAAATGTCGAATAAGCAGATCTTGTGTGTTTGGTATAGAACATAAAAATGATTTATTTTCGTTCCTATCCAAGCAGGAAATTCAAAAGTGGGCTCATCACTAGCAAGGCTGACACCAAGGTCAGTCCAGCAGCGCTGTTTCTCTGGCCCAAAAAGGCGATCAGGTTGCCCAAGTTTTCCTCTGTCCAATTCACATGCTTGTCCACGCTGGACAGTGCTTCGGTAAGTATTTCCGCCGAGCTGCCAAAAAGATTTTGGTTTTCATCAATGAAAGTGGAGAAGAGCTGCTGCTGCGTCCGCGTGGTAAAGTAGTCCGACATGCTGGCCAGTGCTTCGGCAGTCTTCGGCCAGCTGTCCAAGCTGCAGTTAATAGAGTGGGATTTTATATTTAAATAAATACAAATTATAGTTGAAATCTTTTGAGGATCTTACGCCGTAGCCAACTGTGTGATGTCCTCAGTTACGGTAAGGAAAATAGGTGTTATCATGTCGGGATTCTGCTCATACAGTTGAGCCAAGCCAACCATCTTTAGAGACACGCTGTTGGCGTTACCTAAGATCTCCTTTTGGTAGTGCGTTCGATAATCTCTTGTACAACTGGCGGCGCGCCAAAGGAGTTCTCGTTCGGTGGGATGGGTTTCGTTCGCATAGTATTCCAAGATGCGTGCGTATCCGCCCGATCTGGAGGCTGCACAGTAGAATGTCTCCCGATAGTCTGGCGAAAGCTGTTCGGAGCTGCTTTCAAACTTTTCGCGAACCTTGTTGTTGCAATTCTTGTCCTGATACCTGCAGAGCCAGGCCACCTGCTTGTTGCGATTGTAGACATCCAACACCGTGTCGTTAGCCCTTAAACTGACACCGAGGCTTTTCAGTACCGAAGCTGTGATATCGCCAAGATATTTTCCGAAATTAGACAGATTCTCTGGGGGTAAGCGCTTGACCACGCGTGCCAAGCCCTCGTAGGCCGCATACCAGGGCACATAATCGACTTCTCCACTCATATACTCCAGAAACTTGAAAACGTCCGCGAAATCAAGCATTCCAATGTAGGCAAAGTTGAAGAGATCATTAATGATTGCCGCACGATTCTCGACTGCGATCTCACTGTGGTTGGTCTTCGTCAGAGCCACTTGGATGCGATTTAATAGCGATGGCTCATAGTATACGCGATAATAGTTAGATTGTTTTAGATTGAACACAATCCAGTCAATGGGCTCAGGCAAACTCAACTGCACGAAATCCACAGACTTATCGAAGTACATGTAGGGTGTCAGATTATGGAAATTGGGCGACAAGTTCGTGGCAAAGGTGATGGGCACCGTGTAGCGTAAATTAGCATCGCTGCCATCACCTGGATTTAGCAGGAAACGACGTTGTCGCAAGGTGATCATGCGCTCCTCCCAGCTAATGTTCACCATGATCGTTGGAAAGCCCACCTGCTCGGTGAAGTCATAAAAAAACTGATCTAAGCTTATATTGACAGCTGGCCAGCTCGTCTTGAGATGTGTAAACAAATCTGTGGGTTCTGTGTTACCCAAGTGACTAACCGAGAGAAGACATATGAGATTTACGGGCTTAGACATAAAGAATGTGCACTCACTGCTGCTCGAGGTATGCACGGATGGCCGTATCAAAGTTGGCACCACCCATAGCATTGCGCCACATGCGAACTATGCTGGCGCCCTTGGCGTAGGTAATGCTGCTGAATTTGTAGCCGATTTGGGAAGGTGTTTGTATGCTCGCCTCTGGGCTGGTCAGCGGCTGGGTGCTGGCCCTGGCATCGGTTGCAAAGATCAGCTGAAGCTGGCGCACAACAAACTGCTCGTCTAGTTGATACTCTGGGTGCAGCTGTTAAGAAAAGAGATCTGCTTGGCATATATCTGAACTGATATTTCTTCTATATATATATGCTTACCTGATGCGCCATGAAGTACTCGTAATAGCGTGCAAATGCCTCGTTCAGCCAAAAGTAACTCCACCAGGAGAAGGTTACGCTGTTGCCGAACCACATGTGCGATGTCTCGTGTGCCAGAATCCGTATGGTATGCTCCTTGTCATTCCAGCCGTCTGTGTAGTAAGGCTCATGCTCCAGCACGGCATCTCTGAAAAGTAAAGCCAGAAAAAATGGTTAAATACACCTGTAGACCGATGGCTAAAAGATCGTGCTTTATTTTGAACCTAGTGATCCTATAGTTTCCATATAAAATAGTCTTATACAGCTTTGCAGATATGTGGGGAGAATAGTGAAGCTCTTAATAGCCGAAAAGCAAAAAGTTTTCCATGATATTAGATAATGTAACAGATTATAGATGGCTTGTCTTTATCTAAAAGATTTGAGATTTAGGTAAACTTTTTTTTTTAAATATAAACTACTCATGAGTAAATTTGATGCTGTGGTTTCTTCTAGTTGGACACTCTCGTCTATGGCAAACTTACTTGTAAATAATGAGACCCCAATTCTCCATGCCATTGTGTGGAAAGCGCGGCGTGGTCGCATGCAACAGGACTTGGTTGCCCAAATCCTTATAGGAGTGCTGAAACAGATCGCCGTAGGCATCCAGCACGCTTTTGGCCACATTGTAACTGAATTCGGTTTTGTTATAGTCTTCTGGCCGAGTTATCACTGCAATCTCGCTGATATTGCCACGTGCCCGATACTCGGAGACCATGAATGCCAATAGGTAAGTGGACATTGGGGGCGTCACGTCAAAGTGATCCGTAAAGCGATTGTTGCTGCAATTCGAAATTAATCAAGTATAAGCAGGCTTGGGCGTTATCTTCAATTTTTTAACTTACCCCTCGTCAATTGTTTCGATTAGCTTCGTATTGCTGGTGGCATTCACGCCGCCTGCCCGGCCAATGTGCACCTGGAACCTGGCCTTGAAGGCGGGCTCGTCAAAGCAGGGAAAGACCAGGCGTGCATTGATGCGCTGCAACTGCGTTAGGAGCATCCACTTGGTCTTGCCCGTCTGCTGTTCCACATAGCTGGCGGAATACAGGCCCGTCATGCCGCTTTGTACTTGGCCAACGTACTTGAAGTGCAGCGTGTAGTTCCTGTTGAGGGCTAATGTCTGCGCCAGATGCACGGTCAGCTGCTGTGTCGGCTGGTCATAGGTAAGCGAGCTCTGCGTAATATCCTTCAACAGATCACCAGCATCATTATAGAGCCAGGCACCATCGGCTATTTCAATGTCATCCTTGTGCAGCGTGATTTGCTGCACATCCGTCTGCACCGCGTGCAGCGTTATTTTCACCTCGCCATCGAATGTTGTGCCTGGATTATTAGCATCGCCCCTCAGACTTATGGTCAGGTTGTAGAATGTTGGTAATACGTTGCCTTCCAGCCGATAGTTGTCAGCGCAACTAACGCCGGCAAATAGGCCAATCAATGATAGAAGGCCGACGAGCAGCCAGTTGCCCGGTCCAAAACTGTTCATGCCGAGAGCAGGTACAATACTGAGCAGATACTCATGCTAAAACAAAAATGCTAAACAATCAGCCGAGCACAGATGATGTCGCTTTTTTGTTGATTAGATAACACGGACAATGGGTGTCGATGCGATGATTAGCCACACCCCGCACAGTAAAGTGGTTCTTGTAGTTATTTGGGTTGTACTTGTCGCAAAACAGTGTAAGACATATGCTACTCTTAACCCTAGGCCTACCTATTTGTTGACAAAAGGCTATTTACATGTAAGCAATAAATAACAAATTTCCATATATATATCAAGCCTTAACTGTTTGTATTTGACATATGTACATTCCTTAACCGACCTGAGCACGGTTTGCTTTTGCAAGGTTTGGCAACCAGTTTTGAGATTTTACTCTTTTCTTTTTGTATGGAATATTTTAGCATAATTGCGCAATTTACTGAGTGTAAAACCTAAACACATCTAAATTGACGTACATTGTTTATGTACATAAAAATAGATAAGCATATAAGTATATAAACCTATTCATATAACCTTATCAAAACGTTCTCTCGATGATGCTGATAATCTCAAGAAAGTCCCCCTAACTGTACTCATATGTCTTATCGCTGTTAATAAAAATATAAATTTGTATAAAAATGTTTGTTTAGCTAACTGAATGGTTCGATTATTATTATTATTAGTTTTATAGGGTATATTGGTAAAGGGTATAATGGTTTTGTGCAAATGTATGGAGCAGGCAGAAGGAAGAATCTGCAAACCCATAAGGGGTCGATCTAGTCATGTCCGTCCGTATGTGTATGTTTATGAGACTATAAGAGTTATAGACTTGAAATCATGGATATCATACCTTTTTTTCCATGAAATCGATAGGAACCGATATCGAAATTCTATTTTTCAAGCGTATCTAATAGCTTATATACAACTTTTGGGATGATATTCTGGATCCGGAAAAACGAACTTTTTTATATACTCCCCTGTTCCCCCAAATATATTCTTAATGTTGACATTAGACTAAGATAAACATCGTTTCTTCTAAACTTATGATCAAAACTTATAGTTATAATATAATGAAGAAGTTAAAAGCCAATAAAAGTAGCTCTTACGTGTAGAGCAAAAATAATATTCAGCCCAATTTGCAGAGTACGATCAATGTAAAATTGAGAACTATAAAACATAAGTCCCCTACCATATAGATTAGATAGAATTGTAAAATTTTTTATTATAAGTTTTAGCCGATAAATGTAGTTTTAGTCAAAGCCATCTTATCTGGCTTCTTTATTGCCTCTTGAACAGGCGGTAATTGTACAAATACTTTTTGTTGGACGAATACCCCAAATGCAGTTGGTAATTGGCTAATCTTGGCCTTAACGCAGCAACGTGACCAGGGCCACCAGCAGCAGGGTGAGCAGGCTGAAGCCGCTTAACATGGCGCTGCCGTTGCGTTGGGCCAAATATGTGCGGAATGTGCCCAGCTTGGATGTGGCCCACTCCAGATTCTCCTTCACGGTCGTCTCGGCTGCTGTCAATGTGGCCGCCGAGCTACCAAACTTGCCGCTGTTCGCGCTATTGAAATTTTGCAGCTCCTCGTATTGCGACTGCTCCGTGAAGCGTGCGGCAATGTTTGAGATGACTGTGGCCACCGAGGAGTAGCCACCCATGCTAAGTGGGGCAAAGCAGAAAAAAGAAAGAAATTTAGATATGCTAACTAGGCTGATAAATCAGCTAGTTACTTACGCAACGGCCAGCTCCTCGAATCGTCTGGTGACCAGCTCGAAGACGGGGCCAACATTCTCGTTGTTCTCAGTGTACAAGGTGCTCAGCACTGAGGATTTGTCCTGTCGTCGAATTTCATCGGACACCGTCAGATTGAAAACACGTTCGACGAGCGTGTATTGTTTCACACAACCGAATGAGTTCTGCAGCAGTGTTTCCTCTGTGGCCACCTTCTCGGTCTTGAATTTCTCATACAAAGTTTCAAACTCAGCGCTGCCGCCTTCGCGCAGCGCCACACAGTAGACCACGGAGCGTATGTTCTTGGGCACAGTGGACAGCGATTTGAAGTGGCTCTGTGCCTTGCTAATACAGTCGGCATTGCCAAAGCGACAGCTCCAGGACAGCACCTTGGTGCGCAAATAGATATCGAGTGCGTCGTCATTAGAGGTCTCATCAAAGCCCAGCTGGTTATAGGCCTTGGTGGTCAGCTGCCGAATGTAGTTGCCGAAATGGGCGGTGTCTGTGCCCAGTCGTATGGCCAAGTAGTTAAAACCATTAAACGCCGCTGTCCAGGGTATATAATTGGTTTCCGTTTCCAGATACTCCAGCACCTGCAGTGTCAGATCGTAATGGATATGTCCGGCGCGGGCCAAATTGAGCAAATCGTCAACCACCTGGGCGCGATTCACCTCATGTATATCGCTCCAGTTGGTGCTGGCGAGCGCGGCATGAATTGCATGCCAATTGCTCTCAGTGTAATTGACGCGATAGTAGCCTGTCTCCTGAATGTTGGCCAGCACCCATGTGACTGCATTGGTTAAAGTAACTGTCTGTGGCGTGGTCGATGCCAGCACAAGCTTAGGCTTGGTATCCGCGAAATTCTTCTCCAGGCTGGTGGTGTAGCTAATGGGCACGGTGTATGTCAGGCTAGCATCTGCGCCATCGTTTTCCTTAAGCAGGAAACGCTTTTGACTGAACTCAACACTCTTGCCATCACTGCTCAGCTTGGCATTGATCAGCGGATAGCCCACCTGGGTGGTAAAGTTGTAAAAGATGTGCTCCGAGCTGCTGTTGAATCGATCAGTGGGCCAATTGGCCTGCCAGGCGCCCAGCAAATACTCCGGCACCGATGACTGATATTGGCTGCGGAAGGCAAAAACTATAAATATCTGTGGCCAAAACAAGCAAGAGTGCTCTACTTGGGAGTGCCCGACTAGCCGGACTACCCTGTACCACATCGCGCTACCATTAAAAGCATTCCCATCTTAATAAAATTTATACTGCATTAACATTTCACACAAATGTGATTAAAAACCAAAGTGGCTTTAGCTTTAAAAATGTGTTTTTTCTTTTGGTAGGGATAGGAAAGGATGCATAAAAAAAAGTGCATCACTTTAGATCTATGTATAATTAATGAGAACCTACACACCTTGGTGTATCTAGCCCTTAGCATTTGGTAGTAAATCTTGAAAAATATTATGAAAATGGGGCTAAATGTTATACTCATTTTGCCTATCGTGAAAAAGTATATTGTTTTAAAATTTCAATTCTCTAGCTCTTGTAGTTTGATAGAACGTTAGCGATAGAACTCAGGCGGACAAGGTTAGACTAAGAAGCTTGCCGTCCTGATTAAGATACAAGGTGAGTTGATATATACTTCCTTTTGTCTATTACACACATTTCCACAAAAATGTTACACCCCCTCTACCAATTTTAAAAGTGTACATGGTATAACAGCTATAAAATCTACTTACTATTTGACCAGATATTCCTGCAGCGATTTTCGGAAGTTCTCAGTGCCCATGGTGTGCTCAATCATGCGTATAAAGGTGGCACCCTTGTTATAGGATATGCTATTGAACATGCGGCTCAGATGAGCTGGCGTATAGGTATCCAAATCGCTTAGGGGATTTGTGGCATTGGTGGAGTCCATGGCCATAACCGATTGTACTTGATCGACCACAAACTGTTTCTCCAGTTCCCATTCGGTTTCGACAAAGGCGGTACCAAAGTATTGGAAGTAACGGGCAAAGCCCTCATTCAGCCAGGTGTAGCTCCACCATTTGCAGGTGACCAGATCACCGAACCACATATGCGCCTGTTCGTGGGCGACAACTGCAGCAATTGATTGGCGGGATGAAAGCGTCGTGGCGGACTCATCCACCAGCAGGCTGCGCTCTCTGTAGGTGAGCAGACCCCAGTTCTCCATGGCGCCTGCTGAGAAATCGGGTATGGCAGCCATATCCATTTTATCATTGCCCAGCGTATAGTAGTTCAAGTTCAAGTATTTGCCCATCTCCTCCAGGATCAGGCGACCCACATTGAAGCTGTATTGCGTCTGCGCATAGAACTCGGGACGTGCCAGGACACCAAACTGGTCATCCTTGCGTACGGTGAACTCGGAGATGATAAAGGCCAGCAGATATGTTGACATTTTGGGCGTGGTATTATACACATCCAAATAGTATTCGCTAGTATGGGAATATAGTTAGTAGATCATCTTAGCGGTTCACCCATAACTTACCCATTGTCGGTGGGTGTGCTGGACAGTTGTCTGGTGTTACTAACCGAGCTGAGGGTACGATGACGTTTCAGGGTCACATCGAAGGTGGCCTTGAACTGCGGCTCATCGAAGCTGGGAAAAGCGCGACGTGCATGATTTGTCTGGAACTGTGTGGAGCCCAGCCATCTGTCAAATGAAAAGTAAAACAAGCCACATTAGCTCCTCCTAGCTTAGCAACAGACAGAATCAAACCCACTTGGTCTCATTGTTGTCATTCACATAGTAGCTGCGATAGAAACCATGCATATCATCCTGCATCAGACCCGTGTAGACGAAATGCAGTATATAACGTTGACTGGCCTCCAGATCCACTGTTACAGTCAGATTTCTTACATCCGTTTCATCGCTCTGTGACACTAAGGTCAGCGCTGTGCGAGTAACTGTGGCGCCCTCTGTCGCCGGCTTGGTCCAGTATTCGCTGAGCGAATAGGTCAAATTTTTCGAGTGCAGCACCACATACTTAGTTTTTACCACTGGCTCAATTTCAATCCAAACCTCACCGTCAAAGGTAAAACGCTTGTCGCCATCGCTTTCCAGCAAATATGGACGCAACGATATGTTATAATTAATGGGATTAATGTCCTCCGGCAGTCTGTACTCAGAGTTTTCGGCAGCATATGTGGTCGGTGGCTGCAGCTCCAATTGCTGGCGAGGTGCCGCGAGCACAGCGCACAGGCAGGCAGCCAAAAAGACAGCCAAGCGCAGGGCAAACATATCAACTGTAAGAATTGGGATTTTCCATCGATTAGCGGTTCCCATAAGTAGTAGTCCAACTATTTCACCACACGTTATGCAATTGCTAGGCACTTACTTTCGATTCTTCTTGTCACGACTAGAATATTATTCGCACGGCCTACGGCACGCGATTCGAAAACTTAACTAAAGTCAGCTGCCAATCGGCGGTACTATATATGTAGCCTTTAAATGGCTATAACAGCGACTTATCTCTAACCTTAAAACATTTTATTTTACTCAAGATAAGTGCGCATTGCTTATAGATTATATGACGATTACGATGAGGCTCCGATAAGAGAGTCAGGCGGTGATTTACGCTCTCTGTGTGCATTTGCCAATCAAAAACTTAAGCATGGCCGACAGTTATATATTGATAGATTTAATGCTGGACTTTAATCCAGTTGCCATAACGGATATGACTCAGAGCACATAGAGCTAAGAATTGGGGAAAAACTGTTTAATCAAACAATCTTTGTATACCTCGGACCTATTAAATTGAAAAGTAATAACTGTGAGAGGAGCTGGTGAAATGGTATGTTCGTAATGAAGACATGTCTGATGCTATGTATTCACTACTAGATTAATGATATACTGTTCCAGTCCAGTTTTGAAGAAATAGAGATAGCAAGCTTTATCTCTTATTGATATTAAAAGATTTGGATTAGGGTGGTATTAAAAAATCTTAATGTACGTGTGATATAGAAGAATATATATAATCAATCTTGATTTCCCAGGGCAAGCTTCTATAAATAATAGCTGTCAAAGATGGACAAACAATGCTCGATTTAGTTAAATGGTTACAACGATCAGAACATTAAAAAAACTATATAAAATATATATTTTTTTAAATATGTATATACTTGATTCCCTTTTAAGTCCAATTTACGACAACAAGGTACATAAATAATCTTTGCAAAGATAATGCTTTTATTAGCACATATTTTACCTTTCATCCTGGTGTGCTAGAAATATCATTGTTATCAGATAGCAGGCACTTCAACTTAATCTTCGATCAAGTATGCCATGTATATGTTATTATTAATTAACTATATATTTAAAAGCATTTTATATCATACACATATAATATTCGGGTTTTAATTATCACAAAATTAAAACTATATTCATACTTTAGGAATCCGAAATGAGTCACTTTGCAACTTATTTGCCCTAAAGTGCGTTCATACATGTTTACATCTTTCTCTGTAATTGATAGTGGCTTGAAATAAAACGAACGAATCTTTATCTAATCGCTCCAATCATAAATTGAAAATATAAGAGGCATTACATGCAATTTTGTCTAATAAAATAGTATTAAGAATTGTAGTTTTTATTGCCAATAAAATAATGGTGATATGGAGTTTATTTCTAATCTACCGCCTGCGTCTAGACCACTCGGGAAGAAGTGCTGCTTACTATGGAAATTTTTTCAAATTCGAATTGCATGCATTTGACGAAATAATGTTGTACATAAATCTTAATGGAATTCGAGTTATAAATAGGATTTTTGATGTCATTCAATAGCGACAACCTAAATTCAATGTTAGCAGCTGATCAAAAATAGAAAATGGCGCTTGTCATGAACGGACTAGCCAATCGCCGATTGTTCGTTATCGTTATCGATGATTTACACTTAACAGTTATTGTTGCCATGCGATCGTATTGCTCGTATCGAGCTATTTATGATGAACATAAACGTAAAATTTCTAAATTGAATAGTAAAAAAAAATGTTCCTGCCCGAAAGCTTCATAAATACTATAATATTTTTGCTTAAGAGTAGATAATAGTTTCTTATCGGGCTACATAGAGCTATAACATTCACAATAAACTGAGCGACAAAATCTTAAAGTATTTGGCAATGACGTGACCATTTTTTTTTTTTATTAGCAAACGGAAATGTAAAGAATTTGTATATATACATAGCTGCGAACGAGGAAGACCTTAAGCTAACTTAGTAGCTCCTAACATAATACCTAGAACAATTTGGCGGCTAAAAGGCACAGGGCTAGGGCCAGCACAGATGCGGTCTTAGCGGGACTGCCGTTGCGGAAGCCAGTTACCCAGGAAATGATGGGCTCCCGATTGACTGACAGCCACTCCATGTTGGCCGCTATGGTGGTATCCACGTTGGCTTGCAATGTGTCGGGCACAAATTCAGAGCCTTTGACCGTATCGATCAGTAGCTGCAGCTTTTGCTTTTGACTCTCGGTAACCACATAGGCAGCCATGCTCTCAATGTCAGCGGCAAGTGGATTATTACCACCAAAGCCAGGATTCAGATTGCCATACTCCTGCCAATGCTCGAGAAGGAAATCAATGCAGACGAGCAGACCCACTTCACCACGGGAATAGGTGGGACTGAGCAACGTGTAGCGCTCCTGGGTGCGCAGCTTGTTGGTCTGATCAATGCTGCTGGAGACATACTTCATCAGCTGATCCTCGTTTTGGGAACAGCCCAGGGCTGAGATGAGCAGACGACGCTCGGCCTGATCGTTGGAGTCCATCAATTTGTCATAGACAAAGTTAAATGTCGTATTGTCGGCCTGCTTGAGGCCATTGCAGTAGACGGGCGTCTGCAGATTCGGTTCAATCGGAGTGCCCTGATTGACCAAAGCCTGTAGCTTGACGTTCGTCTCGTCCAGACAGCTCTTCAGACCCGCCAAACAGGCCAGATTAATGACCACGTTGCGGGTGAATTTGACCAAATGCTGCTCCCCATCGATGTCATTCACGCCAAATTTGTCGAATTGATCGCTGACCAATGCGGCGACATAGAACTGGAAATGTTCGTAGGACTCATCGCTGCTCAGATACCGATTGAACAGGGTAATCGCGGTATTGGCCGCCGACCAGGGTGCATATTGATTCTCTTGCGGCAGGTAGGTGAGCAGCTGCAACAGCAGAGCATGTGACAAGCGATTGCTCGTAGCGAAACGATATGCATCGCTGATCAGTTGGGCACGATTACGAGGGTGAATCTTATGCGAGCGATTGGCCAAACCCTCAATAATCAGCTGCCAGTTGCGCTCATCGTAATTGATGCGATAGTAACCTGTCGACTGTTTGTTCAGGATCAACCAATCATCGCTGGTCAGCTTAGCGTCGGCAACGCTCTTCTCCTTCTCATTGAGCAGATAATGTGTGGCCTCAGTATTGCGGAAATCAGGGTTCGATGCAACCGCATAGTTTACAGGCACATACCAGAGCTTTTCGCTCGTATATGTCTTATCGTTGGTATACTGCTCCTGCTTGATAGTGAAGGAGCCATCGTTATAGTTGCGCTCCACAGTGATCAGTGGGACACCACCCTGTCGCGTCCAGCTGGAGAGCATGTCTCCGACGAGAGCCGGCACAACATAGTTCAGTTCGCGGGCGGCCAGCGAAATGGCATCAAACAGATCTGTCTCGTTGGCAGCGGAGTAGGCCCTAGAAGATACACATTTTCATGATTTTTCAGTTGCAACCTACAGAAATCCACTTACTTGGTCACCAGATAGTTGTGCAGACCTTGCTGGAACACGGTGTTGGTCAGCGCATGTCGCCACATGTCTAGCACGGAGCCGGCCTTGGCATAAGCAATGGAGTCATAGAGCTGGGAAATTTCCGATGGCCTCTCCACAAAATACGTCATGGGTCGCACATTGGGGTTGGCATCAGCAATGAGAGCGCTCTGATAAGAGCCAGCATGGAAGGTTTGGAATATATCCCACTCTGGATAGGCCTTAGACAGAAAATCAATTGATGTTAGGCATACGTTAATCTTCAACTAGCCACTAGGTCACTTACCAAATCAACGGCTAGGTTCTCGAATAGCGTGGCAAAGCCCTCTTTGAGCCACAGATAGCTCCACCATTCGATGGCAACCAGGTCACCAAACCACATATGTGTATCCTCATGCGCCTCGATTGTGGCAATGTTCGTCTGCGTATTAATAGTAGAGTTTTCGACATTGTACAGCAAATACTCCTCACGATAGGTGGCCAGACCCCAGTTCTCCATGGCACCAGCTGCAAAGTCGGGTATAGCCGCCTGATCCAGCTTAGGTAGAGCAAAAGGCACACCGAAATAGCCGGAAAGTCGCTTCTCGACCAGCATGCCTGTAGTCAGTGCCCATTCCTGCTCATGCTCGGTGCCCTTGCGCGAGAAGACGCGCTGGGGCAACCCATTCAGCTCGCCCTCCGAGTACACAAACTCCGACACAATGAAGGCCACCAGATAGGACGGCATCCTGACAGAGGTCTTGAAAGCAGTTATACCGGAGCTAAGAAAATTAAAAAGGAATTGAATAAGAATCCAGTTGAAATTCCATAGAGATTCCTTAGGAATTTCATTGAAATTTCGTAGGAGTTTCGTAAAAACTCTATAGAAATTTAATGGAAATACCACAGGTGAGGCTTTCACATTTTGGCTGGTGTAACAAACCTGGTCTTAGAGTCATCCACTGGCATATTGCTGATGGCATTGTAACTGGGATCGTGATGGATGGTAATCGTAAAGTTGGCCCGCTTGGCTGGCTCATCATAGCATGGGAAGGCGTGACGTGCATCGGTGCTCTCGAACTGTGTGGTGGCCAAGTATTTGGTAGCACCATTCTCATCCGTATACGTGGACAAGTAGAAGCCCCCATTGTCCGTTCGCAAATTACCCTCGTACTTGATAGTCAACAGCCAGCTGGTGCCTTCCTCAAAGGTAAGATCGTTGGCGGACAGCTTTAGGAACTCACGATCTGTATCGTGTGTGATTTCCAGTGCAGTGTCAGTTGTCTCTCCATCCTTGCGTATGGTCGCCGTAAAGTTCTCCAGCTGTCGCGCATGCACTACAATAACTGTGCTGGTCTCCAAAACTTTTAAGCTTATGGCAACCGTGCCGCTAAAGCCTGTGTCGCCTGTGTGCACATTCGTGTGCAGCTCGACGGTATATTCCACAGGTTCCGTGTTGTTGGGCAACCGATAGGTGTCATCGTCGGCACGTGGTGCTAAGCGCGAATTGGGATTCTCTAGTTGCTGCAGCTGCTCAAAAGGGGGAAAGTTCCGTACAACGGCCGCATGGGCGGTGGTGGCCACCACCAGCAGCAGGGCCAAGATCGTGACAAGAACGCGAGCCATGTTGTCAACGGTGCGACGACAACTGGACAACAACTGGGTAGCGCTTGGTTGCTTTCCACTTTTAAGCCAAATTGTCGGCCCAACCGAGACAATTTTTCGCTCGTACATATGAACTAGTGGAGCTCGTCTTATCGCCTAGCCAGGCATAAAGATTATTTTAATCATTCAGGGCCGCCCCTAAGCCTTGCCACCGCCCAATTCAATTGGTTGGCCAACAAATGCCGTAAATCAAAGAAACGATCTTTGAATTGGCTGTGTTAAGTGGAACGCGTGCGCCTTGGCTATAACAATTGAACTCCTTGAATGCGGTTGTCAGGTGTGGATGAGAGGTTAGATAAGAAATCAAGTGGACGCCAATTCAAGATACTAATGTCATTTGATGATAAGTAGTTATATTACCTATTAAGATAATGTATCTCCAATTAAAAACTATAATAAAAATTCTAGTGAAGAAACCTAAATTTACCGACTATTTGTATTTAATTTATCAGTTGAAAACAGTTAAGCTTATGATATATAATTAGGAAAATATCGAAGATCGGTCAGTCACGTGAGAATCAAAGGGCATTTACGAAAATACAAAGGTGTTCGACTAGAAGATACCCTACACATAGTTTAAAGTGGCCGAGTAGCATTACCACTTCCTTCATTTGCAAATATGGTTTTTAAATATTTGAGAAACCAAAAATCAAGCTATTCCCAAAAAAACAAAAAAAAAAAAACAAGTAAGAGGTTCTAGTCGGGAGCTCCCGAGCCCTCTTCTTTATAAAAATTGCCCAAAAAACCGGATTTTGATATAGATGCTTATCGATTACTTGGAAACAGGGCAACCTATCGAATATCGGAAACAAACTCGATCTGCTACACCTACATCTCAAATTTCAGGTCTCTAGCTCTTATATGCTCTGAGATCCTTGCGTTCATACATACGGACAGACAGATAGACGGACATGGCTAGATCGACTCTGATATTGATGCTGATCAAGAATATATATACCTTCTGGGGTCGGAACTGTCTCCTTCTATGCGTTACACATTTCACGACAAAATTATAATACCCTCTACAAGGGTATAAGAACACATACACATCACAATTGCATCACAATAATGTTGATAAAATTTAATAAAGAAGCAGCGTGAATGTGTGTGTGCTGAAAAATCTTGCAATTTGCGCTGGATGCCGCAAACAGGTGTCCAGCTTAAGCACGTGTTGTTTAGTAACTTCTGTGTTTCTTAACTAACTTGATGAAATTTTCAACAGTAGATCTTATTGTACTATAGAATATTCGTATAGTCTCAAAAAGACAATTGCATTAGAATTCGAACTTTAATTGGTGGGCAATACAATTTGGTTTATTTACTTGATTTATAGCTATGTGATTTTAGCGGGGTGGTAGCAATAGCTATGTAATGAAATATACTATATATATTTACACTATTCTATTCTAAAAACTTAAAGATTTGATAAAAAAACAGGATTTAGATATCGACTTTGATCGATTATTTAAAAAGGAGCAAGTTATCGATGATCGGAATCAAACTCGTACTGCGAAGGCATTAGGAAAACCAAGTTTCAAGTCTCTAGCTTATATAGGCTCTAAGATCGTTGCGTTCAGACGGACAGACAGAGAGGCAGAAGGACATGGCTAGATCGACTAGGATATGGATGCTGATTTTAAAGAATATGAAAACTATCGAAAGCTAAACAGAATATTAACTGGTTATCGTAGATCAGGTTATCGAAAGGCATTGCCTTTTGTTAAAACTTAGAAAATTCAACATAAAGATCGATTTTAATGCAGAGTATCACAGTCCTAAATTATCTGCTTTGTAATGTCTCAATTGTCGATTTTATTCAGATTTGCAGATGAACACGATTAGATCGGATTCTAGATTCTTGAATACATACAAATGTTGGACGATATTCAACCCTAATGACTCATGTTTTTTTTTTTTCCAAAACAGAATAAAATTATGACTCTGCCCTTGACAAACAGCCACTCGAAGCATTCAAGGCTTGTGTGGTTCATAAAGTTCGAATATTATCGGAATTATGGCCGAATCATGATGTGTACATTTGGTAATGAAAATGTTATATAGGTTTTAGTCGCAACTATCACGGCTATATTAGTGCTGTGTAAAAGGCGATAAGATTGATCAAACTGAAGTGGGGGCAATAAAACCAAATTCCAGTTAATCAAACTATAGCAATTGTTTTTAAAGGTACTGCTACAAAAAAATTAAAAAATTTCACCACATTTAAAATACAAAAGCTGCGAAATATGTGTATATACTATGAATGTATTTACAAGAATAACGGAGGGGGAATTCCTTAGATTTGTTATCGATTTATTTTCTAGAATTCTGAATTCAATTGAATCTGCACAAAAGCAGAGTTACGAACATTGCCAGTATGGCGAAAGTCGAGGCAGAGAGGGAGCTGCTGCCGTTGGTGCGATAGGCAACTAGCCAGTTTATGACCGGATCACGATGCACATCCAACCAATCGAAGTTGGTCTTCATGTTGGCCTGTACAGCGGTCTCTGTGTTATCTGCGAGATACTCAGCTCCGTTGGTCCTGACTGTGTCCACCAGCGCATTAAGCTGTAATGAAAAGTTCATGAAAATTGGGCACTATTTTTAATAGAATTTTCAGCTTACGCGATTCTTTTGCGACTCGCTAACCACCGAGCTGGCAATGCCACGCAACGCTGAGTCCAGTGGCTTTTGAGTGCCTGTGCCCAGGTCACCGTAAGCCTTCCAATTCGCTTCCAAGAAGTCCAAGCTAGCCGTCAGACCCGCCTCGCTCCTGGTGTAGGCAGCACTCAATACGGAGGTGCGCTCCGAATAGCTTAGATTGTTTGTATCGTCGATGGAGTACGCTACAAATCTCTTCAGCTGGTCGGCATTCTGCGCGCAGCCTAGCGAAGAGATATATGTGCTGCGATCGGTGGCATCATTGGAGTTCAGCAGATTGGTAACAACTAAATTAAAGGTTGTATCCTCGGCCTCGCGCAGCCCGGCGCAATAGGCCTGTGTCCTCAGTGTGGGCTCGATGGGAGCTCCATTATTCAGAGAATCCTGCAGTTTTTCATGCGACTGTTGATAGCACTTGGGACTGCCTACCTGGCACGCCAGACTGACTAGGGTCACGCGCAGATAGTTGTTTAGATAGTGTTCACCAGGAATCTCGTTGACGCCCAGCTTATTGAAGATATTCTCGACCAGTTCGATTACGAACTCGCGGAAATGCACGTAATTCACATCACCGCGTAGATATGTGTCGTAAATAGTTAATATGCTATTGGCTGTGGACCAGGGCGCATACTGATCCTCATTTCTCAAATATGCCATCAGCTGAAACAGTGTGGCCTGGCTAAGGCGACCCGTATCCACGAAGCGATACGCATCGTGCATCAGCTGAGCCCGATTGCGCGTATGGAAGGCGTAGGGCTGCTCTAGTAGACCCTGCGAAATTAGCCGATAGTTCTCCTCATCGTACAATATACGATAAAAGCCAGTGGATTGTTTATTTAGAATCAACCAGTCATCCTTCGATATTTGTACATCGCTCACTGTCAGCTCCTTTACTTTGAGCAAATAGTGGGAGGCGGTGGTGTTGCGATAATCGGGATTGGAGGCGGAAGCACAGTTGATGGGCACATGCCAGGTGGCTTCATTTGCAGCATCCTTGTCATTGAGATAACGTTGCTGTTTAATGGTAAAGGTGCCAGTCTCATAGTTACGCTCCACGGTTAGCAAGGGAAAACCAGCCTGTGTGGACCAGCTGGAGAATATGTCAGGAACCCCAGCGGGTAATTTGAGGCCAAGCTCATCGGCTGCCTCCTGCAGTGAGGCGAACAAATTCCACTCGTCTGTGGAGTTGTATTGACTGGGGGAAACAAATATTTTATAAATATAAATAAATTCTAACAAACATATACATCTTTACAAATAGAGCTTTTTCAAAATTAGTTTGAAAGTTGGAGGGGAGACAAAAAAATTAACGTTCCCTAATACAACCTCATTTATATTGGAATTTCTAAAAGTAAATCTTAGCTACATTTTCACGAAGATCTTTAAAAATGTGTTTTATGTCGGCGGAATAGGTTTTGCACAGTTCCAGGAGAAATCTCCATAATCTCAATTATACACAATTCAGATTTCTAGCTCTTACGGCTTGGGTTTGTCTTTGATCGTCAGTCATCAGTCTGTCAGTCAATCGGGAGAAATAGGACTTCCATTTGAAATACTCACTTTTGAGTTAGGTATCTGTTTAGGCCACGTCGAAACACAGCATCGGTAAACGCATTCTTGAACATGTACAACACACTGGCTGGCTTGGCATAGGATATGGTACCATAGCGTCCCGATATCTCATTGGGTGTTTGGACGTAGTGCGACATGGGCGTAGATATGGAAGCATCATTTATCAGGGCGCTGTTGTAGTCACTCACATGAAAGATCTGATAGGTATTCCATTCTGGAAAGGCTATATCATTGGATTCATATGAAAAGAGGGTGGCGAAACCCTCTTTGAGCCACAGATAGGTCCACCATTTGAGCGATACCAAATCTCCGAACCACATGTGCGCATACTCGTGTCCAATAATATTAGTAATGCTCGTTTTGAGATTAATCGTGGATGTCTCCTTGGTCCACCACATGTACTGCTCCCGATAGGTGGCTAGGCCCCAATTCTCCATGGCGCCGGCTGAAAAGTCCGGTATGCCCGCTTGATCTAGTTTGGGTAGCGCAAACGGCACACCAAGATATTTTTCCAAGCTTGCCTCAACTACTAGGCCGGACCAGAGGGTCCACTCCTGTTGATCCTGCTTGCCCTTGCGCGAAAATACACGTTGGGGTAAACCATTTAGCTCGCCGCCTGTGGACTCAAACTCCGAGACAATGAAGGCTATCAAATAGGTGGACATCTTGGGTGTTGTTAGGAAAACCGTTTTGCCGTTGCTATCATAAGATCGATGTTGATTAGCAAATCATCTTTAACCCACTCACACTCACCTCGATTCGGCTTCATTCACTGGCATGTTACTGATGGCATTGTGGCTGGGATCGTGATGGATGGTAATCGTAAAGTTGGCCCGCTTGGCTGGCTCATCGTAGCAGGGGAAGGCGTGACGCGCATTGGTACTCTCGAACTGTGTGGTGGCCAGATAGCTGGAGAGTAAGCCGTTCAATTATCAAATCGATTGATTCACATACTTTAATACCAATAAACTTACTGTACGACATTGCTGTCATCCGTGTAGGTGGATATATAAAAACCGCCCATATCGTTGCGCAACAGACCCGTATAGTTGATGCTTAGCGTCCAGTTACTGTCTTTGGCAAAGCTTATTGTGTCGTCGACCGGTTTGAAGGTCAGAAATTCGCGTGTGTTTTCATAATTCACATTCAGACTTATCGGTGCACTCGTCGCAGAATCCTTGCTTTGAAGTATGGCTTCAAAATTTTCAGTTTGACGCGCATGCAGAGTAATTGTATTGGAGGCCTCGAGCACCTGCAGGTCGATCGTGACACTGCCACTAAAGTTACGAGTGCCATTGTGAACTTGTGTCCACAGCTCCACATTGTAGGCTATGGGCACCGTATTGTTGGGCAATCGATAGTTATCCTCGCTGTTGTTATCCTCGCGCGTTTCAAACGATCCCGATAAGGCCTGATATCCTTTCGTTTCCAGCTGCACCACATCCTCCACCGGCGGCAGACGAGCCTGTTGACTAGCCGCAACCAGCAGCAGCAGCAACGGCCACGAATTCAACATCCAACGCGCCATGTCGAGCGCTCTAAATTTAAATATATATAAAGCTTCGGCTATGCAATGCTCTCGAATTTATAGAAAACTTCATATCTTATCCTGCAGGGCAATCATCATATAGATAACTCCCTGATAAACGAACGATAAAGTACACTTAATGCACTCATTAGCCCAAGTAGTTAAGTTGGTTCGGTATTTGCTACATGAGTAGTTATTGGTTCGTAATAAAATCGATTGTCCATCGGTTAGCCAGCTTATCTCTAGACATGGGCTATAAATGATTTCAATTTGGTTGCTGCATTAAAATAGTTTACGCGTACAATTGCACTTATATAGAAATTCAACCTTACACTCATGATAAAAGTGAATGACTTTTAATTTCTACCAAGTTTCATAATAGTATCAGCAGCAGGTCATCAATGAATGTATTGCTTACTTTACGTGTATTAAAAATTCCCTATTAACAATTGGTTGAAGTAAATGAATTAAAAGCCTCTGGATTAATTCAGGAAAATCGCATACAAAGGTGATTTTTATGAGCGAGTAATTAAGAGCGATAATACGAGAGAGAGAGAGAGAGAGAGAGAGAGAGAGAGAGAGAGAGAGCGACAGAGAGGGGGAAAGTACGCTAGAGACAAAAGCAAGAAAATGAGACAAAGAGTGGGAGTGGTTGGGGTAAATATGAGAGAGAATGACAGAGAGAGTGAGATAGCAAGGAGAAGTGGCGGAGCATAAGAGAGATAAGTGCGAAAATACATAAAAAATTAGTAAAGCAAAACCTTTCATTTATGCACCGCTAATACACACTACAAAATATGTAAGACATTTTTTAAATGATAAAAATCGCATATAGTTCCGATATTTCATGGATTTTTTTGGATATTGGATTTTTGGTAGGCGCAGCTTCCCTGTTTAGTTTTTTTTACCCTAAACTTAATTTCGATTATTTTGCTACTTAGTTAAATTTATTTTAGTTAACTTTCGACTTAAATTATACACTTAATACAATGGCTAAAACTGCAGCTTTACGCGTAACGCACTGCGTACCATTTTGCTGGCCGCACTCAATAGGCCTGCGGGTCGATTGGACCCGTTGGCCACGCTGAGAGATGCTGTATAGGTGTTTTCACTGCCAGCTGGGGACAGTTCCTTGAGCAGCCAATTGTGTATTTGGCGCTCGAATTTCTCCAAAAATTGTTCGCTGTTGCGCATCTTCTTGCCCACCCGCCGCGAGTCTATAGATATCAAAGGCTGCTTGGGACTGAGATGCTCCAGTTGCAGATACATTTCAATATTTTGACGCAACGTGGCAAACTAAATGGTTGAAGGAAATGCTGTTTAATAAAACGTGGCTAATTCAGATAGTAAAAACTTACATGGTGTTTTTGACGCTCTGGCACGAATTCGGTAATATCATTAAACAGCTGCACAAAGAAGGTGGATCGAGCGAGCAACTTGTAGTTCTGGTCTATAAAATGCCAGATAACCGAACGTGCCGCCATATTCGATTTGAATACATAGGACAAATACATCATAGCCTCCCGTTCGTTCAGCAAAGTATACGTGGAATTCTCGCCCAGCAACAGATTCAAATAGTGTCGCATATGCTGATGACTTTGTGTGCAGCGCAGCGAATAAATCATATCATCATAATAGGCAGAATTTCGATCCGTAACATGCAGCAAATCGATTAACCTGCCGAACTCCTCATCGCTCAGGTGTCGCACACCCATGCACAATATAATATCGTGCATGGCATAATAATCCGGATAATCGCTCTCAAAGTTATTATTCTTGAAGATATACTCATGCGCCAGCCGATGCGTATAGTCCAGGCATTCGGGCATATCCACACGGCAGGCCATGTGCAAGATATCGGAGCGTGCCAGTATATCCATGGTTGCCTCTGCAGTATCATGTTTGTGGAAGAGACGCAGAAATGTGGGCGCAACCAAACGACGCACGAACTGCTTAAACAGCGAATGGGCTGTGGTGCCATAGAGATTGCAGTCGAGAAACTCTATGGTGTTGGCCACCTGACTCCAGGGCGTTAGATCTTCCTCAAATTTCAAATACTTGAACAGCTCAAAGATCACATCAACCGATTCGAGCTCATTGCGTTCGATCAGTGGAGCCAGATCCTGAAATAGCGCCGCGCGATTCATGGCATGTATAAGCGAATGATTCTGTTGGAGCTGCCGTGCAATTGCCTGCAGATTGTCCGTATCATAGAGCACATGATAGAAGCCCGTCTGCTGTTTATTAACAATCAGCCAGTCGCGTCCTCCCAGCTGCAGCTGCAGTTCCTCCAGACTCAACGTATGCTCCATGACCGGCGGCATAAAGTACTCGGCATGCGTATGCTCAAAGCTGGGCGACTGGGCGCTGGCAAAGTTCAGTGGTATCCACCAGTGCTCACTCTTTGAGTGTATCGAACGTTGCCTCAGGGTGATTGTATCGTTCTCATAGTTCCGTATGACCGAGACAATGGGAAGCCATTCACTGTGCGTCCAGGACAGCATGATGTCACGCACCATATGCGCCCAGGATTGTTGCAGGAATTGTTCATCTTCCAGCACGGACTCCTGGATGGCATCGAACAGATCCTGCTCGCTGACAACGCTGTATTGGCTGGAAGATCGTTAAACTTATGGCACATCAATTGCAATTGATCAGTTCAGTGGCTCCCCTCCGGGACTTACAATTTCTTCAGATAACGGCTAATTCCCTGCACAAAGGTCTTCTGATGGAAGGCGTGATGAAACATCTTGATGACGCAGGCGGCACGCTTATAGCTTATAATATCAAAGACATGCATAATATCCGGCTCGGTTTCCACGTAGTATGTCATTGGGCGCACATCAAAGAAACTACTGTAGCTATAAGCATGCTCCGCTTCATCTCTGATAAATATATCCATGACCCTGTCTTCGGGATGCAGCTGTAGGCAGATAATTTGGTTAATACAGGAGAGGGATATGTCTGGAAGAGTAGTCAATCGTCCGCGTGACATTCATCCCTTTTACAACAACTTACCAAATCAGTTATAACATAGCTAAAGTAGGTGGCAAAGCCTTCGTTTATCCAGACGTAGGACCACCATTCCGGCGACACCAGATTACCGAACCACTGATGCGATATCTCGTGATTCTGCATTAGTTTATTTTTTAAACGCTTGTGCTTGTCCGTTACATCCAGTGATAGCAGACTATCGTCCCGGAAGGTGATTAGACCCCAATTCTCCATGGCAGCGCCCTGGTTCTTTTTAAGCGCCACGTGATCCAACTTGGGCAGCGAGTATCGGACACCAAAGTAATCCTCCAGTGCGGCCACAGTAAGCACTGCATTCTTTAGTGCGGTGCGACCCTTGTCCTTGCTTGTGGGCGAGGAATAGATGCTCTGCGTAACGCCGCGATACGTCTCCGAGATGTGCTCAAAATTGGAGATAACAAATGCCACCAAATATGTGGACATGGGCGGTGTAGTCTGGAAAGTGGTTGTTGTCAGCTCGCTGCACTCAATACGAAATCGCATTATAACTAAGTCAAAGATTAGGCTTTAGAGGAGACTTACCCATGATTTAGCACCTCGAGCACTGGCATATTTGAAACTGCCATCAAGCTGCTGCTGTGAGTCAGTCTGATGCTATAGTTGGACTTAAAGGCGGGCTCATCATAGCAGGGGAAGATCAAACGTGCATATGTCGGTTCCGATTGGGTGGCTGCCACATAGCTGTAAACAATTAAATATTAAATATTAAATTGTATTTAATCTTCAGAAACACTCAAAAATTAATTAGGAACTGCTAGTTCTTTGAACTGGCTTTAAAGGCAATTCTCAGCATTATACGAATCGCTGTGTAAAGCCAAATCAAAACAAACACATTGCCTTGTTTCCATCGAGATTCATTGAGAAAGCGGCAATAATAATAAATAATCTATTTTATAAATTTTGTTGTTGTCAGCGCCTTATCGGGGCTGCTGCTCAGCTGTCGTCGTCGATAAGGGACTGACAACAAGTCGCAGCCAGATTTTGTTGTGGTCACAGTCATGCCCCTTTATAAAGAAAACCATTGAGCCATCCGCCACAATGTTTGTGCGTCTATGAAGATTTGTTTATATGCAACGTGAATGACGCGCATAACGAATATGAGTACTCTACTATTGTGTGATAAGGCCACGCTTGACGTGTGACTATCAACAAGTGAGTGTGCTTGAGATAAGAGTGTTTGGCCAGACAAATACCCTGTAGTCAAGTCTAAGGGAAGAGGATAGGTGAATAGCAGTCTAGAATATAAATAAACTAACAGTTAAGTGCGTATTTTAATGTTTGCAATTCATTATTTTTCATCATGTTTGGTATACAAAACTCCACATATCAAATTTCCCAACTTTAGCTCTTTTAAACACTGAGAACTGACTTTGTTTATATGACTGCTACCCTATTTTAGCATTTGTCTGCTAGCAGGGTATAAAAAGTGAAAACTAACAAAAGCAGAAAAAAAGCAAAAGTTATAATTATGCGAATATCATTATCGTTTAAATAAAGAGTTGTGATTATATAATAAGAAAGCACGCGCGCGCGTTTATAGAATACGTTTTTGTAATTGTGTATGTAATGCATTTGCGCCTTTGAACCTAGCTACACAATGAGGCTTATCAAGCCGGAACAACAACAGCCAGAAACAACAACAAGTATAACTCACACAGTCCGATTGTTGAGCAGCTCCTCATAGGCCATCCAATACAGACCCTTAGGACGAGTGCCCATCAGGCCCGTGTAGGAGATGTGCAGTCGATATCGCTGTCCGGCCTCAAAGGCCTGATAGTTAACGAGCGGATGTACGATGAGAAATGTGGTATGCGGATCATACGTATGCGTAATATCATCCACAAGTTCACCCAAAGCCTCTGGCATGTGTGGGTCAAGTAGTCGCAGCGTTATCTGAATATCGCTCAAGTTCTTTGCATGTAGCACAATCTCATTCGTTGAACGCCTAATCTCAATGTCTATGGTGGTATTTCCGCTAAAGCGCCAATCCCCAAGATGTATATTAGTGCTAATGTCCAGCTGATAGCTCAATGGGTACGTATCGTTCGGCAGGCGCAGCGATCGCGTGGACAGCAGATGTGGCGATGGGGTTGTCGTTGCCGTTGCCACTGCCTCAACTGCCACAGCCTCCTGCGACCAGCCGAGTGCCGCAACCAGCACAATTATAATACTAGCACACGGAGTAAACATTTCGGCAATGTGATTAAGCGAGCACACACGTTGGCTACCAAAACTCGACTAAACGTTGCGTTGGGGCGACTGCGGTTAAGCGTTTAAAGCCTGCTGTTTGCTGCTGATAAGATAACAACTGATTGATCGTATAAGAGCGTCGAGTGCTGCTGTTGTTGCTGTCTTATACATTTGGGAATCGGAATTCTGCTCACGCCATCCACTTGCGACAGGTCAGTGCACAATCCTGACTCTCCTTTGAGCTAGGCGCTCTTAAGTACTCTCTTTAGAATTAATTTCCCATTCTTAAACAGCGCACAACGCTGAACAGCTTGTCTGTTATTGTGCACTGTGAGAAATTGGCAGCGACTTGCACATTTCTATATGAAATTTCCAATTTTATAATTAAATTTAAAAACAATAATTTTGACTCTGGACAAGACCGAGCAGTCTCTGCATGTATACAAGTATTTATTAATACCATAACCTATAATAATAATTTATATATATAAAACGAAATAAATAAACCAAAAATCGAATTTACTTCAGAAAATTGTTATTTAGATGCATATGAAAAATATTAATTATTTTATTATTATTTTTTTCATTTTATAAATGTTAAAAAATAATTTACAACTTTATATAACTTAATTACTATATAAATGCAATATGCATGCACGAGAATTTAAATCAGAGTATATAAAATTACAAAAAAAATTAATTTCATATAAAACACCAAATAAAAATTGTTTTAAAATATAAAAAACTCTTACACGCAAATTCAAATCGATCGTTAAAGTGTTTGGCACCTGTTCTTTTTTTGCGGTGTATGGCCTGTGCTAAATACACTGCATTAATTGCCCTTGCGATTGCTTCGGCGAATCGTTCGTTTGCATTGTTGTGTTTGTGAGCAAAACACCCGATCGAATTTGGGCCATGGGCAACATATATCATCGGGTTGCACAAGCCAAACGCTTCAGTCGATGCTTGACTCTCTTAACGTGAAAATGTCAATTTGCCGCTGCCTTAAATTACTGTCGATATGGATATTACTGTGTGCTTGTATTATGCGCCATGTGCAGGCGCGACAAGATAACATAATAAAGCGCAATTGCTCTGAGAATGGACAATATGTGAGTATATGGCAAGATCAGACAGTTTTAACATAAGCAATTACAATTTATATGCATACTTTAGTGCCAAATGCATATGGACTGTTGTTCCCGGAAGTGTATGACATATATGTACAAGTGCGCGCCCAGAGTGCCAGAGAAATATCCTGAAAACAATGCCAGCCCAACGGGCTTGAATTCTCTGCCAGACTTTTGGTGGCCTCTATACCATGCGAATATACCACTCAACGAAGATCTTGAGATTGTTACGCTGCAAGATGATAAGACCACAACAAGAGCTGAGCTTGTTGAAAACAGCAGCCAATCAGCTGAGAAAGCGGGCGTAGCATACGATATAGTCAATCCATCAAGCACTGCTCCAACCTCGAGTGCACCCCGCTGTAAACGCGTTGGCGATATGGTAAGCGAATGAAGGGTATATCTTACTTTCACTCTTATATATTTATATATATATATATATTTATTTGCTTTTCAGTGCTCAGATAGCAGCGAATGCTGTACGATGCGTTGTCACACCTACCTCCATAAGTGCGTCACCTGAAGCCACAAGCCCGCTTACTCACTAAACCTACCCACATGTATTTATATGGCATAAGTTTTTGTATACTGATTGTGTTTTATTATTAAACAAGTCTTTGCACATATTTACAGCTGAATTTTTAATTTAATTAAGAGCTCAGCAACAGCACATTTTGTTCTTTAACTGTACTGAATATTGTCAAATGACTTTATGATTTGAAAATTTTATGATTAATAACAATTAGAATTCACTATACGAAACGAGCAATATTCCAAGTAAAGTTAGTTAATGTTAACAATTCAAGTGTGACAAATATTACGAATGCAAATATATGAGAAAACAAATACCTTGTTTTGGCAGTACTTTTGTTTATAGCTAGCATATATAAACGATACATATTATATATAGATATATATATATATATATATATATATATATATATATATATATATGAATATATATATTACATCACTTTCAGCTTGATTAAATAAACTAGTTCACGCTTCTACAAAGTCAGAGGTATGAAACTATTCATAACGACCTCAATAAGTGTGGAAAGAATTTGTATTTGGAGGTTGCGATCTTTCTGACAAAACTCTAAGGCCCATAGATAGAGAAGAGTTAATCTAAATATGTATATATATATATATATGTATATATATCTATAATGATGAAATTTGGTTTATTACGAGCTGGACTACTATATCATATACCTCATATACCTCCGGCAGGAATAAACGTTCAGAAGTGAAACTTTTGCGTGAAAACCCTGTATAGAAATAAGTATAACGAGCGCCTGCTGTATGCATGCAAGTGTATATAACCTTCGGCTTTCGGAAGATAGCTGCTCTTTCGTTTTTTTTCATTTATTCATTTATTTACTTGTTTTTTTTTCTATTAGTATTTTTCAACTCAGAGCGGCTGATAAGAGGTATATAAACAAAATACCCATATCTGAGTATGTAAATGCAGCTAATTTCATCTGCGGTTTTTTCGAGTCGAAGCCCGCATTTAAGTATTTTTATCAGCACACAGTTTAATTTGCGAATTCCCCGCTCTACGCGGAATTCGACTATAGCTCATATATATTGATAATTTCTGACAATTTAATAAAGCTTAAGATTCATGCAGTGGAAAATCATTTGAAAAAACAATACTTTCTGATTTTCTACCTTTTGATATAACATACGCAAATAGTTCATGATATTTGTTTTTTTTTTTTTCAAATGAATTAAGTAGCGTTTAATAGTGTAACAAAATAGTTTACCTGGCGTTGCCCGGCTCAAATTAGTTAAGATGTTTTTTGACTGCAATTGAGGGAAGTACAAAAATTCGCCTCTTTTAATTTATAGAACATACATATATTCAATTAAAACAAATAAGAGGTTCTAGTCGGGAGCTCCGGACTAGGGGATACCCTGAACCCTCTTCTTCCAACATCAAATGCATATATATATTCTATTTTAAAAGCTATATGTCAAGTTTGATGAATCTAGCTCTTATTATTTACCAAAATTGCCCAAAAAACAGGATATCGTATCGATTTTTATCGATTGCTTGGAAACGGAGTAAGTTATCGATTATCGGAAACAAACTCGATCTGCGCAGGCACTAGGAGCACCTACATCTAAAATTTCTAGTCTCTAGTTCTTATAGGTTCTAAGATCCTTGCGTTCATACATACGGTCGTTGCTTGGTTTCTGATGATTGTTGTTCTTCACCGAGCGGTTCGTATAAAGTGCATTCAGTTTAATAAAATATATATATCTTAGGGGATAGGAGCAAATTGTGAATTCGTAGAGCCCACTACATGTGATACCTTTTGTCTAACAATACCCGCCGTCGTTCAAAAACGACTTTCTTTATAGTTTTCTTTTATTTTATTTTAAAGAAAATGTTCCTTTGTATTACATATTGCATGCCAAAACTGCATTACCCGCTGCATAAACATAAGAGTAGCACTTATGCCACTTTAAATGTAACCCAGCTACCTTAAGGTCAAGCATCCGAGCAGCATTGATTAATATGTAAACAGTGTTATCTGTACCTGGACTTGGTTTGTTTGGTTGACTTTCAATATTTGCCCAGTAATTTAACTGGGGAGAATATTCAATTATCTCGAACTCTTGACACAGATGTTATCAACTACCTTGACTTGGGCAAATAGCAATTGGAGTTGCATGTCAAACGAGCAAAAACTTGCCAATTAATTATAGACCGGGGTCATCTAACTAAAAGCTGCTCTTAAAATCAAGCTCCAATCGGCTGAGCACTTCAGTTCACTCGAAGTAGCACTAGAAGCAGACTCACTGGGGAAAAAAAATGATTCTGATGCCACTGCTGCTGCTGCCTCTGCTGCTGTTTGATGCTGCTGTAAGTTGGCATTTGACTATCATATTGCTTAGCTGTTTGACTGGGACTTCATTCAAATCGGTAGAATGCTAAGGCCTTAATGCCGCTCAACGCTACGGGCAATGCAGCGAACAAAATTCCAAATTTCCCGCCGGCGCAACAGAATTCAGCATCGGTCAATCCGGAGGATATTAACCTCTTCACAAACATGTTCCTTAGCCTATTGAAGGGAACTGGCGATTGGCGCAATCAGGTGGCCATCGATACGGTGCAGAGCGTGTGGCAAAGTCCGCCAATTGTTGACTACAGCCATCGGCTTTTTTCCACTAAGCTTTATAAATAACCTTATCGGGGAAATGAAATTGTAGACAAATGTGTTTTCAATAAATAAATCAAATCCACATATCCAAAAGCATTCCATGCATACCGAATCCGTCTATAAAAGCAGCTGCAAATTTTTATTGCTAGTTAGAAAATATTCGTCATGCAACTATCTAGGAGCACCCTGTGGCTGTTTTTCGGTCTTGGAGCGTTGGTTAATGTTGTACTCAGCGGAGTTGTCAAAAATATCACCAGTGAGGCAAAAGACCCATTAGTTTCAGATGTCATTGATTTTGATGGGAGTGCCAGCATAAGGAAATCAAAGGTTCAACTACCTGAGGTATGATTGAAATACATATATAGTTTGATAGAATGTTTATAATTGAATTACTCTTAGAGCATGGAACAACCACCAGAAACCCCTGATGCCGAAATAATTCCCTTCAGAAATGATTTGTCGCAGGTGCGATTTAGTCTTCATTAAACACATTTATCATTGGATACTATATTGTCTATTTGATTATTTAGTGGAAGCGCATGGAGTTAATGGACACCTGCAGAGGAATTGGCACCAACTGCACTCGGTCCGAGGAATGCTGCACGCTTCAATGTTTAAAGAACGGCAAAATCTGTTCCTTCTAGTAAAAACCATGTTAAATAAATTAGTTGCTGTGCACCTTAATTATTTCTTTAAAAATTCAGTTATTCAATTATATAAGAAATTGTCTCCGACTAAAATTGTGGGTTGTGTTAGCCACAGTAGTATGGTACATCCTGCACCCAGTTAAAACTGCTGCTTCTTTTTATACATACATGCACAAAAACACACATTGACAAAGACTTCTTCCGCCCTTAGCCCGAAACAATGGAAAATGAAATCTTAATAGGCATCTGCTGTTATGGTTCGACATTTATTTTCAGAGCATTAGTTTGACATGACAATATGTGTAAATATCAAGGTTCACGGCTATACCTTAAAAGCTACGTTTTTATTGAAATTTTGGCGAAACGGAAAAGGGTTCCATAGAGTAAAATATTCTGAAATTGTTTACGCTTTACTACAACCTAATTCCAACGTATAGTGTTACTTGCTTTTATAACCCTGGATGTTCCGAAAAAACTAAATTGTAAAGCGATACATATCGATTGCTTTGAAACGGGATTAGCTATCGGCTATTTAAAGCAAGCCTACATTTCAAATTTAAAGTCTGTACCCTTTTAGTTTCCGAGATCGACGCTTTCAAACAGATGAACCGACAGGCGGTCCGCTGAGCAATGAAAATATATATATGTCATATGCTTTCTTTTCCCCATTACATGGATTTGCACAGAACAAATATAACAATTTTAAACACTATCAATAGGTTTGGGCATTAAAATAAATACATTTTTGCAGAGTATGTTAAATCAATATAGATTGGTTGACAATTTTTTGCTATCTGGAGGAATAGAAGAGCTTCGGACTTAATATATTTGTATTATACTCCCGTTGGAGCATATTTACAAGTTGCACCGACTATTTTTTTGTAAATAGTAAGCTAGAAAAAAATAAGGGTATCGTTTGGTCGAGAGCTCTCACAATTCTAAAGTATTATTCTAATAAATGTGGTTTCGATAAATATTTAAGAAATCTGGCCAGTCAGATATTTACAGCATGTTCACAGTATAACGAATGAATCAAACTGCGTATATGCTTATCGTTTAAAATGTTTTCCTTAAACAAAAATTTAAATAAATAAGTAAAACTGATCTAGTAGAGAGGTTCTGACTAGCAGATACCGGGAACCCAGGGTCTTCAATAATGAAATATTCACAAGCATATAAATCTCTATCACTTAAAATGTCTGAGATAGATGCGTTCGGCGAGATGAATGGACAAACGTTTGTTCAAACAGGCGGACATGTCTAAATCGACTCAGTTGTTGCTACTGGACAAAAATATATATATTCCATTTGATGTCAAAGATACCGCCTTTTGCCTGTTGCATACGTTTGCTCCAAGTTAACCAATATAAATGGCGTCACGGTATATTATTTATATATTGTATATCGATATCAAAATCTTTTTCTTATACAAACAAAAAAAACAGATGTAAGCCAGAAGTACATATGTTATATAAATACATACGATTTATATGGCCACTGTTTCCTATAAAAGCTCGAAAATGTATGAATTGCTTACAGTATTAGATGTGCAATTACTATATTAAGAATGAAAATAACTTTTTGCGCATTGTTTTTAATAAATTTTCTGGGAATGGTGCTACTTGTGGTTGCGGAAGAAGATGTTTTCAAAAAATTGTTGGATAAGATTCCGAACGTTAGAAGTTCCGCTATAAAATTGCCACAGGTGCAGTCTACATAAGCATAAGAATGCAATGTATATTACAAAAATGTATACATATATTATATACTGTTTGTCGTCATGTTGATTTCAGCCAAAACGGGTAAATCCATTTTTAAGGTACAGAAACGATACCAAAGTTATGCCCCTCTCCAAGCATTTGTCACAGGTATGGATTTAATTAAGTTCCATTTAACAATACAATTTTGCAATTGAAATTTCTTCTTACTAATCCACTTTTAGAGAGAGCGCTTGACAATATTTGAAGACTGCCAGTCAATAGGTGGAGTGTGCAGATTGCCCGAGGAATGTTGCACCCTAAAGTGTTTAAAGCTATCCAAACTATGTGTTATTTAAAATCGGATTTGGTCTATCGAAATTAAGTCAAACACGAGATAACTGCATACTTGCTTTAATTATGTATATATCGTATATCCTACTAATTATTTATGTTATTCACATTGAACGTTAACGATTAAGTATTACTAGTAAACAGAGAAATTGACAGAAGTAGACTTGTATTGGGGATGCTGCTGAAAGCATGGTGTGAGACAAGGAAGATAGTCTCTGCCGGCCAAGCTGGGCATGGCCCGAGTATGTTGTGCCCGAGTTTGGTGTCCAGTTCACTAACAGAGAACAGAGATAATGAGAAGTGCGCTAGAGGAATAGGAAAATCTTCCAATTCGAATGTGCAGGCCATACTTAGTTTAATGGACGTGCTTTTGAGAAGACACATTGTGCTGCCAGTATGTCTAATTATGAGGACATATATATATAAACGGAAAACAAAAGCAAATCAGTAAAAAATGTTACATTTCCAATTTTATAAAATTTAATTTGAACCATATTTCAAAATGTTGTGAAGGCGTTGCAGTCTCTTAAGTATTATATACACGGGAGTGTGCGACTGAAGAAAACAACGTCACACGTTCCTATTCATTTTTACACCCCGAAATCATGAGAAAATCTCTTAGCTTTTTAGAGCTAGATTTTCCAAATTTGAATTTAGCTTCTTGAATATTATCTATATAAATCAAGTTTATTTCATTTTATAGCTATTCCTACCGCCCCGACTACACAACATAGCTATAAATCAAATAATTAAACGAATTGGAACTATCCTGCAATTTAAGGAATTTGTCATTTTGAGAATATACGAATATTCTATAGCATAATAAGATCTACTGTTGATTTTTTACAAATCTGCCTCTCTGCCTCTCTCATTTTCTATTTCTCTCTCTGTCTCTCCCAGCCTCTCTATCTCTCTTTCTAGAAGAAGATTCTTTCGTTCTATATCTCTTTATCTCCATCTTTCTTTCTCACTCTTTATTATTAACCGCCTGGCATTCTCTCACTCTCTCTCTTCTTATTTCTCTCTTTCTTTCTCTGTCTCTCTGTCGCTATCTCTCTGGCAGCCCCTATCTCTCTCTCTCTTCCTGACTCTCTGTCCTTGTCTCTGCCTGTCTCTCTCTGCCGTTCTCTCTCTCTCTCTCTTTCTCTAATTCAGCATCCAGTCGTCTGGCATTAATAAACTGTATCAACTGACACGCCCATCAAGCACCCATTGACAGTAATGTGAAATGAAGCACAATCAAATGGCATCTGTTCATCAATTTGTGCGTGTTTGCAAGAGCTAACCCACACATAAGCACACAGAAACACCCAAACATGCAAACACGTAAACACACACGCATGCACATACACTACAAGAGCAAACAATATTTCCGCCATTGCAGACAATGCGACTGAGTCGTCATGCAAATTTTTATATTCATAGACATGCATTGACACGTACGCTTACATATACAAGCGCACCCCTCCCTCCCGCTATTCACACACATATGAGATACACAGGTAACTCAAGTGATATATTTTTTGCGGCAAACACAAAACCAATACAATGAATTTAGACAGCAATTGTTTGGTTTTGTTGTTGTTGTTGTTGTTGCTTCTGTTGTTGTTCAACTGTTAGTTGGTTCTTTTGTGTATTTTATCGGCTTATTCAATATGACAGCATATTTGTGGTGTATTATGTTATTACAGGTGTAAGATTTTTAGCCCCAATGAGAAGTTTATCTAAAGCTGTTTAAGCAATTAGAATTCGATTAAAATTCAGCTTATTGCCTCTTTATGCGTATTATAAAAAAATTGATATAGACAAATACAATACAAATATGGTAAATAAAGCTGCGATTTGAATTTGAGCAAGTGCTCTTGTACTAAACTAAATTTGATATCCGTTTTACAAGTCTGATTTGATATTTGAAAGAGTTCGTGTTATCTATTTTTAAAGCTTATCCACCTCCAAGTCGAAAAAGGGTAAACTATTTAAAACCACTTTTTTTTAGTTGTCTTAAATCTCTAGGTTTCTAGACCCTGAAGACATTCTTCAATAGCTTGGTGTTAATGGTCCGATCCTTATGGAAAATGTGTGTATATACCAAAGCGCAAGACTAGATTTTTTCGAATTTCTGTGAGGTTTAATAAAAGCAAGGATCGACACGCTCAGACAGATTAAGTTTATATTCCTTCTAACTGTTACACACAATTGCACAAAAACATTATACTCTTTTTAACCATTTCAAGGGATTCAGAGTATAGTCCTTTCATAAGCATTAGCAATTGGTTTTATTTGTAATTCCTTACCTTGATAAGTAGATTTGTATCCTCTCTTTACTTGCTCAGATAAAATATTTAATTCATTCCAAGGCCAAAAATGTTTTATTTTAAATAGGTTTTCCATTTGTTGTTGTAGTTGTACTCATAGAACCCATATACATAAATACATTTTCATTTGTATTTTTGTTGTTGTTAGTTAGACACACGTGCTGCTGGTGTACATACGCTTCGAATATTTGCATAAAAATCGCATTCATAGCTAAAATGTGGACCACTTGAGTGCGAGCAATTGAGCGGGGAAGTGCAGTGGCAGGAGGGGTCGGGGATATAAAAGCCAAGGGCCATCAAGGTAAATAAAACAGCAGTCCGTGCCACGATTTGGGTTGCCCGGCAACCAGAGCTCAGCACGTCTTTCGATTTAGTGGCTTGGATTTTTGGAAGCAAGCGCTCACTTTTTTACATCTTCTTCTTATTATTATTTTGCGCTTATTTTTCGTGTTGGGAGGAAGACATAAAATCTGCGGAAGTCTTCAACACATCCGGCATGCATTGAAAAGCTGTTCTACCCGCTCCCCGCACCCATTCTACCCTATTCACATCATTGCGAGCGATAAGAGGTCGCGCTGCGTGACACAATTCGCGGGGCAAACAGATTTTTGTGCTCGGGTTCTTTCGCAGTGCTGCAAACCGGGAAATCACTTTTCATGGCAAGCTTTTCGGTGTCTCAATATCGATTGCGTGGCCCATCAAAATTCCATATGCACACAATCGGCTTCAGTTTCATATGCTTAAGCATTCCGCCTTAAAGTATGCAGTGAAGAAAAAAGATACGCGTGCAATTTGTCATGTGTGGCAAGTGCTTTCACCCCACCCAACCAGCGACCACCATCTTATTAGGGATTGCATTTGACAGTTGCTGTTGAATGTGTCTTTGGTCTGTGTGTGCCGTGGCTCAATTTGCTTTCCTTTTGTGGCTTATGTGTGCGTTGGTGCATAAAACTTTTACATTCGCTCTGTTGCCGATGTGGCAGACACTTAAATGTTGAATGAATAATTTCACATGCCACGACCCACGGCCTCCAAAACTTTTTGCCGTTGACGTCAGGTGGCAACTGGCTTGAATTTTATGCAAGAACTTTGCTTAATAAGTGGTCGCAATTTCCCTTTGCCATTTGAGAAATTGTTTAATTGAAGTTCCACAGCCGTTGAAAACGAAATGTATCCCACATAAAGAAACCTTCTCCTTATACATTTATTAAAAAATTTTCTAAGTGTTTTCATATCAATTTCGCTACTCCATTTTGTAAGTTGTTTTTTATTCAAATACTTCGCTTAGTCTCACAAGCGACCGTGTCAGTCTTCATAACTATTTATTTATATTTCTGCTAAGTTTTCCCCAATTATTTTACTTTCCTTAAGTACGATAACAAAACAGCTAAGATTTAATAAATATCGAGCAGAGATAGTTGCAATACTCAAATGTTTCAAATTTAATTGTTGCTCTAGTTTTACCTGAATATCTAACAATTTGCCAACAAATATTTGAATAAAATTACTTTAATTATAAAAAATAAATATATAGTTTTATCTGCATAGCCTTACCATCAACAATGCGTGTGAAAGGGCATTGCCATTTTCGTTTATAGACTATCGTATCATTTACCAACACTGAGTGCATATTCAACGCTATTTAAAACGTGTAAGAAAAACAAGAAGGAAGGAAAACCGATGGCAAATGTAAGTTTTTATGATAAATAATATTTACAATTTAATTGCTTAGGTTTTAATAAATGATAGGGCCAAATACAGGCACTTGACATTCATAAGCATGTACATAATTAACTTTTCCAAACTTTTTTAACAGTCTATAAGCAAAAAATGTATAAATTTTAATTACGTTCTAAATATGACCAACTACTTGTTTGTAGACAGATTGGCCGACGCTCGCCAGTTCTTCGCCCTCCAGTGGGAATATGTAAATGTTACCAAGAATAATGTAATTAGTTTGTTTTAAGCCGCTTGGCACGACTTAAATAGAATATAGATTAATTTATTACTTCCATAATAGTTTGCAAATGCATTTAATCTTCTGATAGTTGAACATATTTTATATTTGAACTCATAAAGTCAATGCACGACTGGCGACATGTTGCCAGTGCCATGGTCCGTGCCCAGCCTGCGGCCCAGGCAATGTCAACATGACCCAAATGAACTTTTGCTTCCGCCTGGTCAGAAACAGGAAGCGTTCGCCGGGCATTGAACCGGCACAAGCTAAATGCAGCATGATGCAACTAAATTTTCTATACTTGACTGGCTTATCAGCACTGACCTTCATATCACCGACCAAACCACGGAAGTGGGTGGTTCGAATGAAAAAAAAAGTATAAAATAAATGACAAAATGCTGCAAAAGTGTATTTAACAGCAGCTGTGTGCGTATGTGTGTGTGTGTGACTTGTGTGTGTAAAAAGCACATCAAAACCTGTGCACATGCTTATGTTTGCATATATCTAAGCTCTGGCGGCCCATTGGACTTGACAGCAACAACAAAGAGGACACTGACTCAAAAAAGGCAGGAATTTGCTGAACTTTTTCATGCATGTGTTGTTGGTTTGCCACAAAAATTGATTTTAAATGTAACGTTGCCCAAAGCGGTGTCAATGAGGTTTGCTGTACCCCAGCTTAAAAACAAAATAAAAACCTAGATGCATAAAAAAGGCCTGTATGCGAGCGAGATTAAGTCCAACATAAGACTAGGCCGAGCGTTGTTGTTCTTCTTCCAACCACACATATGACATCAAATGGCAACTCATTATGCGGCTTTGCCCGGGCTTAAACAAAAAAAAGGCTAAATCACATCAGCAGCCGCCGTAGCAAATCAAAGCGAATGTCCATCAACATTATGAGACTTTATAAAGCAACCTGGCAACATGGTTGCAAACACACACACACACACGCACACACCAACACCTACGGCAGCTCTATGACAGGGCAAAGTGTCAACGGTTGTCGCTTTGTTTGCCAGCTGCGGCTTTGGTCTGGACAGCGAATGGCTTTGAGCATTCAAACGAAACTCATTATATGCCATATAAGTACTTGTACGAGGATGGGCTTTCCCTTTTTTTCTCAATCGAATGCGCCAGTGTAGGAAACCATTTTCTTTTTTATACCCTCTACACAAAAAGCGCTGCAGTGGTATAATTTCAATGTGCTGTGTAATGTTACAGCAAAACAAGAAATGGGAAGAGTTAGTTTAGTTTAGCTGTTTTTTATTGGTTCACAATTAGGCACGGATTAAAGAAGTCTGTCCTCGTAAAAGTTAATTATAATTAAGTCATATCCTCTATCAACGCATAATAAAGCAAAGTTCAAAGCATAAAGTTACTCAAGAAGCTTTGTCTATAGCAAAGAGAAACTGTAAAGCAATTGCACAAGTTAAACTGGTAAGAAAAAAATTTTGAGAAACCAAGAAAAACTTTCAGTTTTCTTTTGGGTCCCTAAGAACTTCTTCTGCAGCTCTTTAAATTTTGTTAATATTATTTTTAATATATTATTAAGTATTTAATATTGCGATGAACCTAACGACTATGTCTCGAAAGAAACTTTGAATTCATTGTTTTTTTTTTTAGCACACAAAATGTTTAGTGCTTAATTAAATGCTAAGCTTTACAAGGCTATAGGGCATCCTTTCGTCAAGCAATCTCTGCTTTATTCCAATACATGTTTTAATACAGATTTTGCAAGCGTTTGCATTTGCTTTTGTCAGACGCAGCGCTTTGATGTTCAATAAAAGCAGGGAAAACTTTATAACTGTATTACAAAATAAATGTATTAAAATCACACGCGCCCTTAAGTCACCTTGATGTTGTCTTTGTACATTAATTTTTGGCCAGCCTTTAATGCAATTTAAGGCCAAGTTGTAGTTTTAATTGGATTAAAGCCACTTAAAATGCATGTACTACAAAAATTTGCATATGTATAGCAAGTACAGCTAATGGCAGTAGCCCCCGTTTTGGCGCCACATTCAAATTAATGAGCCATTAAACAGCTGCTTCAACACGCTTGCCACGTGCCCCCAGGGCCAGCTGAGACGGGCTCGATTTGGTCATTTTTGCCCGTTGAGTTTGTATACGCTTGTGGAGGATATTCCAATTTTGTCACGAACTTTGTAATGCATACGTCTCCATACCCGTAGATTATATATATTCTTAATCAGTATCAATAGTTGATATATAGCCATGTCCCTCTGTCTGTTTGTATGTAAACTAATCGTTGAGTAAAAATATTTTCATCGGATCCTCTTTCTGTTGCAAGTAGCACTTGAGTCGGAATTGCCGGCAATATATAACATATGTCGCAGTCGTATTGCAACACTCAATCAAATCATGAAGTTCTTGTAAGAAAAGCTATTCTCTTGATTGATGAGTAATATCTGATCAGCATCAAACAGCAACACATCTAAGTCGCAAAATGATTTTTTGAAAGGCTATTTTGTTTTTTTTTTTCCAACAAGCACAGCAACTACAAGGAAAAGCTTGACAAGGATATTAAAACTTCGGCATGCTACGATAGCCGTCCAACTTAAATTTTTTTTTTTTCAACTTGTGTTAATTGAATTGGTCACAATGACAATGCGCAGCGCGTTGTAGTAGTAGCTGCCTTTTGTTAGCCCACGGCCTGGCTGTCAAGTGTGCTTCAATTGCACGGGCTAAAAGTGCTTGTTACGCATACGCCCCGTGTGCCAAACAAAACTTTATGCATGTCGCATACAAAAAGCAGCTTTGAAGAGCTCTCGTGATTTTGGTTTTTGTGGCAGCACACGCACGTACACAGACACAGTTGTACCACGCCCATTTAAATGCGAATTATATATATATTTATATATATTTTATATGTATGAGTGTGCGTGTGTATTTTGGCCAATATTTGTTGCAGCGCCAACAGCGTTAACAACTTTTTGCGCTTGTCGTTAACATTTTATTCAGTTTGTCAGTTGCGCACGACAGTTTCAGCAAAAGTAGTTTGACCTTTGGGAATTTGCTTTGGTTGCCATCGAAGCAAGCAACAAGCATGTTAAGCATTTTTTTTTGTATTTATTTATTTTTCTATTTGAATTTCATTATGATTTGATTGTGCTTCCGTGTCAGTTACGTCGCCTTTGATTTTCGGCGTTGCACAACGACACGAGCAAACTTTCAATGCGTTTCGCAAATGTTTGTTAAATCAGTCGCAAGTGGCTGCAGCTTCTTTGACGTTTGCTGCAAAGCCTGAGGAATAGTTATAGATTGTTTGTTATGAAGAACAATTAAGTCAGTTATATATTTGACTTTTGAGAAGAAAAAGACATCAAAGAAAACAGTTTTAACATTGAAGAGCATAATAAATCGAAATACAAACATTAAATTTAATTATACAAATCAATTATATTCTCTTGTTGATATAAGATGTTAGTATTCATAAGCAACAGCCAATCTGCAAGCTATTTATCTATCAGCTAAATATTTTAATTTAAGAAAAAATTACATACTGTCACTAAGTATTCGGTTTTACATTAACTGACCAATAAGATTTGACGATGAAATAGAAAGGGCAACAATATAAAAATTAATAAAAAGCAATAGCCAATCTGCCGGGTGATTTATTAGTCATTCAAATATTTGTCAAATATTTAAGAACCTAGAAATATTTGAGCATGATATTGTCATAGCCATAATAATTCTGAAAAATGAGAGCATTATGAAACGATTTTATTTTACTGCCTGTTAAGTATAAGTATTAGTCAGTGTACGCTCTTAGTTCTAATCACGCACTGCCTGGTTTCGATTTGCAAAATTGTTATTGACTTCTCAATTTTATGCAAATTTTGAGCATGACCAACACTTTTTTAGCTTCATAATTGCTTCGGCATAACTGTGCTGCAGGCAACCCACAACACCACAAAAAAGCACCACAAATCACCACACAACAAAGCAACAGAAAACAACTAAAAGCTTCAACACCAGCAACCGCAATAATAATCATAACAGCAACTACAACAACAGCAAAACTCAATATGCTGTAAAAGGATTTTCTTGTCAAAGCCTATGCCAAAAGCAAGTCAAAGCTCTGTGACAATACACACATATACAGTTGAATATGCGCACATATGCACACACACACACACAAGCCCCAGACACAGACAGACGCGCGCGTCGAGTATACGCAGCATGTGCTCGAGTTTATTTGCCTGCTGGCTTTAATGAAATTATTTTGTGCAGCTCGGTCAAAACTGTTGCATTTAAAGCTGCACATGTTGCCACATTTAATACAATTTTCATGGTAATCCCATTTGCCATCAATTATGCAACAGGCCATGGCCAAATACATAACACACAAACTAGATGGTTTTCTGTTCCACTCAATATTTTTACTTTAATGGTAGAAATGCAACAGTAGTAGCGCTCAGACAGTAAAATAAATCTGTTGATTGGGGAATTTTGTGTTGAATGTGATCATAATGGAACGAGTTTCGTGTTTATTTGAGGGTAAATTGATGGTTAGCTTATTTTAGGAGTACTCTATGAGTAGTCTATATACACATATGAGTATGCTATGCGAGCCCAGAAGGAAGGTCCAACGTCTAATATAAACTCATACAGCTGGTGGGTATATTAACTAGCGGTTGTTACACATCTTCCTCCGGACATATTTTTTTGCTTCGAATATTATTCAACATTCTTTCATCCAGTTCCTCGCCAATGGAAGTTTACATCTACTCGTAGCTATTAAAAGCACACGTATAAAAAGTATACACGTATAAATTATATCATATGCAAATATATTTTTTGTTTTAATAAAAAATTGAATAAATTTAAAAGTTAACAATTGCAGTTGAATTTGGCAATTTCTCACTTTTTAGCCTTTTTACTTTTTAAAGCTGAATTGATTTGCTCACTTTCGACCTAAAAGGAAGATTTAGTATAAATTGTAACTACTCTTATGTTAAGTCAGCCAGTGATAATTTTTTGATATAATGAACACATCCTGCTCCAAGTTTGTCCATAACTATACCCTGTTTTAGCTTTAGCGCTTAGGCTATATCCCGATGTCATTTCTGGTTTCTAGTGCCTGATAATAAGTATCTGCTATGGCAACCGGATGTGTTGCCTGGTCTTCACTAAACTTTAAAGCTTGAGATTGTCAGAAGCTGTCAGGGCTGCAACAGTATGCAACAAGCATGTGGCAAGGACACACGCATAGCATGCTTATAAGCCGTTCGGCTCAGTTGCTGCCAGTATAAGCCGTTGGAAACCAGACACCTGCATGAGCAACAACTTCACTCATTCACTCGCTCCCCCACATCCTTTCTCTCTCCTTCTCTCTCTCTCTCTCTCTCTCTCTTTATCTCTGTCTGGCTGCTGTTGTTGCTACTGCTGTAATCCTTTCGCTGCATTTATCAAAGCAACGTTACGCCACGCAATTAATGGAAAATGTTGGCAAGTGAAGCACTGCCAGCTGGGTTTCCGTTTGTATGCAGCTGTGGTTTGCTGTCAACACTAATTACCCGCTCAACTAGTTCAATTTTCAAGAGATTTTCCAATGAACACAACGGTTATGAAACCACTGCAAAGCACAAGCATTTCCTAACCCTACCCCCGACCACAACACCGCTGGCTGCCCAAAATTCATTCGTGAAACTCAAAGTGACGCATTTGATTTTAGTGTATGCCGCATTGTATGTCACTTGCCACATTTAGTGCACCACGCTCAAATATCCACAGTTTCAACATAATTTCTTGCAACCGAGTTGCCTGTGGTTTTGGCTTTTGTCAATGACTGCTGATTATGCCACTCGTTAAAGCCGAACGTGTGTCGTGCTTGATGTCATGACTATGCATGATATTTAACATTTATATACCCTTCATGACCGCTACCCACAAATCCAATACGCGCCCATCTCTACTACAAACAGAGCACTAAACTCGATTTAAATTCGTAGAAATTACAGATTTGTTGCACCATTAAATGTCACTAATTGAAATGCCACTAGTTGCTTCTCATTAGATATTTGACACATTATTATTGGCTAACCATGGACGTGCAGTTGTTGTGTAGAAAATCAATGTGTTGCTGCTCAATCTGTAGCTATTTATTATGGCGCCAGCTTCTGATGGCAGCTGTTGAAAGTCTTTGATCTAAGGCGTTGTCATTAATCATACACACATACAAACACACACACACATACACACACGCACAGCTTCAAGTGTCACTCATTGTTGGTGGCAGATAACTGTCATAAACTTTAATTATATTTTCATCATGACAACGGCGACAATGACAGCTCGCTGTTGATGCGCATGTTGCATGCCTCTCGCGCTTCCTCTTGATACTTGCCCCAGCTGATGTGACTAGAACAGCCAGCACGTGCCACAGGCGCTGCCTGTAAAAAGCAAAAGTTGAAAAAAAAAAAAAAATTAAAAAAAAGGAAAAATTGGCAAAAGTACCAATTTCTTGTTCTGCTTCAGTCTTCACCGTGGCCGGCTGAAGTATTATATCTGCGCGCTGCACTGACAGGCCAACTAGTTGCATGCCAATAAAATTGGCATTCAATTTCAATTGTTGCCGCCATTGGCGTGTAAATGACAATTCCAGTTTATCCTTACAGTTTTTATTTGATTTTTTATTTTTACTTTTTTTTTCAAATTTAAAGCAAGCCGCTTAATCCACCACAGTCAGCGCCAAAGTCAATTAAACGAAAAACCTATATGTAAAATGATAAGAAAAAATGCTCTAGACAAGCGTACTTGACTTGATCATACCCTATACAAAGGTATAAGCAGAGGTAAACTCAGTGTTTAAAAAGCGTTTGGGCTTACGTTATAAATCGCTGTAATTCGAGAGTCTCATACATCTCCAGATGTGTTTATCAAGAACTTAAAATGGATTATTTTTTCTTAGAAGAGGAATATTCCAACCTTTTGTATTTTTATTTAACTTTGATTCATGTTAAAAATTATTATTATTTTTATTTAAGTAAAGCTAAAAGGTTTTAGGCAGTTAACATGTAAGCTAATGGGGCATTCTTTATAACAAAGGTTCCAAAGGTCCCAAAGTTCTCTGAAAGCAAGAAACCAAGTCGTGTGTAGAGGGATTTGATGAGAAGATGAAATACCTTTTTCCACCTGTGGCACAAAAAAACACAGGTACACAATGCCCTTTTAAATGCAAAAATTTAATGTGTGTACGTTTGTATTTGCCAATTTTTATTCAATTTGTACACCTAGCTGGTATCCACCATAAAACGAACTCTTCAATTACTTCTCGTTCAAATATAAAAAAAAACAAGTAAGACGCTCTAGTCGGGAGGTCCCAAGTAGGGGATACCCTAAGCACTTTTTTGGTCTTTGGTTTATTTACTTGAATTATAGCTATGTGGTGGTAGGAGGTGGCGATATCTACAAAATGAAATATAATTGATATATATATACTGTTCTAGAAGCTGCATGTCAAGTTTGGTGAGTCTAGCTCTTGTAACTTACGAATTTACAGGATTTCCTGGATTTCGATATCGATTTGTTACAATTACTTGTAAACGCGGTAAACTATCGACTATCGGAAAAAACTCGTACTGCGCGAGCATATTTTCAAAATTTCAAGTCTCTAGCTCTTATAGGTTCTGACATCCTTGTATTCATATAACGAATACACAAACGGGCATGGTTAGATCAACTTGGCTATTGACGCTGATCAAGAATATATATATACTTTATGGGGTTGGAGATGTTTCCTTCTGCCTGTTACATACATTTGCGCAAAAACATTATAGCCTTTTTACCCACTTTTAATGGATTCAGGGTATAATTAAGAAAAAACCGACCAACATATACCAGACCTACATGTGTTGTATATAAATATATATATATATATAAATATATACGTGCGTAGCCATAAGCTGTAGGCCGACATTGATTGCCATTTAAGTGAGTTAATAAAGTTATTGATGGAGTATGCCGCCCGTTATACGTGTAACGAGCCTAACGACTTTTTGAACTTCAACTCAATTGAAATGTTAAATAAAAGCGTGTCCTTACAGTTTAAATAATTGCCTCGTTAGTATTAACAAGCTTAATAATGTGCGTTGGCAGACACGGCGTATACTTAATATCAAAATTTATTAAATCAACGCACCATTTTAATATGAATGCAATGCAGATCTGTCAGATAGGGCAAAGGGGTTGTCTCATTGAAGTGTCAAACAAACAAAATCCAATTAACAACGAGTGCGACAAATAATAGCCAAGACTTGGCATAGAGATTGGGTCAAAAGCGAATACGTTGATTGGGTTTCGGAATTTATTTACTTCATTCAGTGGCCATTCAATGCGTTGCCAGGCACACACATATAGCTGGCGAAGCAACAGGCGGTTGTGTTGTAGGATGTGCACGGAGGATGTTGCATGCAACTTGGCTGGCAATATGTGGGGGAAGCTGAAGTGCAGGTTAATTGCTTTGGAAATTACAAACAGCGTAACGTATGGCAATCGCCTTGTTGGCTGCCATACACAACGCTAATCGATTTATAGAGCAATTTTGAGTACGTTTAGCGGGAGTCAAACAAGGATGATGTGTTGAGTAGCTGTGCGTGAAGTGAGGTTAACGCGTTTAGCTAGTTAAGATGTTTAGCTGCAAAGTGCTTTTGATTTAATTAAGTATCTTGATCAGTCAAGGTTAATTTTAAGTTTTGATATAAATTAGTAAGAATAATTTGATTGACTCAGTTATTAATTAATGCCAAGACAAACATCAGACGAAAGCTTAAAAATATCGTCTTTTTTACTACTTTATTATGTTGAGAAATCATCAGCGCAAAGCATATTCAGCTTAAATACATAGATAAGCAGATATAAAGAATAAAGAGGCCAATAGTTAAAAAAATATATATATATGAACAGAATGATTGGTTTCAAAATCCAAAATGAACACATTTTGAAGGACCTGTATTTTAAATTTTTGGGCTATGGCAGCTCCGATTACCAGAGAGCTTATATAGATAGTCTACTGAACAGAAAAATAAAGTCTTAAAATGGGTAAACAATTAAAGGATTTTAATAGACGTAACCTAAAAATCATATATACAGAGTTATATTTCTATGTTTTTTCACAGTTTTTACAGTTGCACATGACTACTCATAAAAAAGCAGAAGGAAATTTTCGAACTGACTGTGTGGGCTGTTGGGCGGGCCATACGGGCGGTATATACATACATATTTTGAGGCGTCATTCGGCTCAAATGATAACTGTCAGGCGCTAAAAATGACAATAGGTTTAGTGCTGTGTTGGCCATGTTTGTTGATGCGTCGTTAAACTTTTTAGCCTCACGCATCGCACACATAAAGCCCTATGGGGCACATATCAATGCCTTATGTAGGAGCATATATCCGAACGCGGGCACCAGGGCAAACGCAACGGCTGAAATTGAATTATAGCTCTCACAGACACACACACACGGACGGACGAACGCATACAAACACACGCACACACATACACCAACACAATTGTATAGCTGAAGCCTGACATATCGAGCGAGACGTAATGAAATATCTGACTCTCTGACTGCATAACGCTGCGATGTCGACGTCGCAACGGCGTCGTAACGGTAACTGAAATAGAAACGGTCGCACACCAAAGGGGGGAGCGGTCCATGGGCCATGGGCCATGGGCCTGGCTATGGATGTGAATGTGGATGTGGCTATGCAAACAGCAGCAGCTATGCCACATTGTTAGACTCTTTCATTTTCAGCTTCGCATTTATGTATCTCGCACGTTTTTGTTGTTTGCTGCTGTTGTTGTTGTTGTTGTTGTTGTTGTTGTTGTTGTTGTTGTTGTTGTTGTTGTTGTTGTTGTTGTTGTTGTTGTTGTTGTTGTTGTTGATGTTGCCGCTGTTACTGTAAAATATGGCTACGGCCGCAGAAATATAACAGCAAATAAAACCAACAAAGAGAAAGAAAAACACTTTTATTCTAGTTAACCGAAGATAGATTACCCTTACAGATATAGAATTTAACAGGTGTACCATTATTTGCTAAAAAACCGATTTATTGGACAATAACCAAAACAAAAAGGCCATAAAAGTGTATTGTATCTGTTCTACAAATTTAAATTAAGAAATGGGTTTCAGCATTGTTAAGCTGGGTTGTTACAAAAGTTGCAATGCGAACCAAAAATATGGTCCCTGGTTCGGCTCTCGACTTGAGCCCCTGGCCTTGGGTTCGGTTGGTGAAGAGCCTGTTTTTATACATCCCTTAAAACGGGTTTCGGCACACACAATATTTTATTATAATTATATTTAATAATAAATAATAATAATTATATCTAATACATGTCTTTTTCCATGTGTGACAAATTTGATTTCAAAATTGAAATGCCCTGTTGCTAAGACATAAATAAGTTAGACGAAGCCAACGCAACTGCAGGAGCCAACAACCTGTGCAGGAATCTGAGTTGGCCCGATGCTAGCCTGGCACCGGCACCGGCACCAGCACCAGAACAGGCACCCCGGCATCAGCATCAGGACTAGCACCGGTATCGCCATCGTCATCAGCATCAGCATCGGCATCGGCATCGTCGTCATCGGCTTCGTTTTATTCTATTGTTTCATTTCATTTTATTGTCGTATGTCATACAATGGCGTTACATTTACATTTCCCATTAAACTTTTTGCTATCAGTTGTTCTCTATTTGTTGTTGTGCAATAAATTTAAATGCTTTGTAAGCCATTTTCATGAATTATGTACAATCAAGTCTCTTAGTGTGTGTGTCTGTTGGTGTGTGTGTGTGTAAGTGTGTTTGTGGCTATGCGTGCAATAGGCATATAAATAATTCCAATATAAAAGCTTGTTGCAAATAATATTTTTTTCTTTTAAATGCTTTTTCGATAATTCGATTTTTATCGTTTTTTTTTTTACACCTTATAAACAGTTGTTATGATTGTTAAGATATTTTTATCTCATGCAGATTTTTATACCCTGAACCTATTAAAATGGGTAAAAAGGGTATATTGTATTTGTGCAAAATGTAAATGTATGTAACAGGCAGAAGGAAGCATCGCCGACCCCAGAAAGTATATATATTCTTGATCAGCATCAATAGCCGAGTCGATCTAGCCATGTCCGTCTGTCTGTCCGTCCGACCGTCCGTCCGTCCGTATGTATGAACGCAAGGATATCAAAACCTATAAGAGCTAGAGACTTGAAATTTTAGCTGTATGTCCTTCGAGTGCCTGCGCAGATCGAGTTTGTTTCTGATAATTGATAACTTGCCCGTTTCCAAGTAATCGATAAAAGTCTATATCGAAATCCTGTTTTTTGAGCAATTTTTGTAAATAATAAGAGCTAGAGTAACCAAACTTGACATAAAGCATCTAGAATAGTGTATATATTTGTATGGTGTTGGAAGAAGTGGGTTCAGGGTATCCCCTAGTCGGGAGCTCCCGACTAGAACCTCTTACTTTTTTTTAACAAAATTGCTGCAATTTTTCATTTAATGTACGATAGAGCTTTGATAAATCGGTTTACAAAAATTTAACTGATTGTTTCAGCACTCACTTATCTGTTTTATCTGTTTCAACTTCAATTTAATTTGGTGCATTTGTATTCCTTTTTTGCTATTTCATTAGATGAAATAGACCTCGTCGCCCGGCAGCCACTCGCTTTTTAGAAGACTCTCAGATGCCTCAGTCAACTCGCAAAGCTCGCTTATATGGCTTCGCTCCTGTTGACATGCTTCATACCGACCTTTACCACGTTTTCTTGGAAGTGGCATTTTCGAAAACCTCGATTTACTGCTCCCACTCGACCCCTAAGGTAGCTTCTGTACAAATTCCAGCGTCATAGCCCTTCCTGTTTAATCTGTGCGTCATCAATCTGTCACGTAGTCATGACAAACACTTTTATATTTATAAATAGTAGAAAATTGTTGACATAAGAGTAAATAAATTACAATCAAAGATCATTACAATTAAAAATTGATATAAGAAAGCCTAAAATATATATATTTTGTATATATTTCAAAAACTACTTTTTTGCAATAGTTTTTGTTACTTGCATTATTATACTTCTTCATTAATTTTTATTACTATACATTCTTCATTATTCGGTTTATTTATTAACTAAAAATTCCATTGCGTTGTAGCAGCTGGTGAAAACAAATGAATTTATTTCTTAAATTGCTAATGCAAACGGCTCGCCAGGTTCCAAAACCAATAAGTTGCGCTATAGTGTGTGTGAAAGGGGACGTGTGCGTGTGCGCTTGTGTGCGGCCCACAAAAGTATGCATCAAAAAACAGCCGAAATCACTCAGAACAATTTTGAGATGAAAAAAGAAGCAAATGAAATTGCAAACAGTAAACGGAATATTGATTCAAGCTTGCACACAAGCATTCCTCACGTGCACACACACACACACACGCACACATGCACACAATACCACATACACCAGGTTGTCAGGTCGCTACTTGCAGATGCAACAATTTGTCATTGAAATGCAAGCGCATGAAAAACTAAAAACCAACCGAAAAAAAATAGCCGACACCGACACCAGCGACGACGGAGCTGTTGCTGGAAAAGCTGTTGCTGCTGCTGCGGCGCATTCTTAGTGGCAGCAACACGGCCGCCACAGCAACAGCAATAGCAGCAGCAGAAGCAGCGACAAATACGAAGAAGGATACGGACGAGTCGCGGCCATGGCCGTGTGTGCAATTGCCGAGCGCTTTATATCGTATACGATAAGCGCACGACCAACAGTTGCTCGCAACTGGGAACTGGTTGATAGGCAGCTTGGCGGCCAGGCCAAGGCACAGTCCACACTCGTCCGTTGGGCTGCACAGACGCGTTGCACGACAGTTGACAGGTGTTTTTCTCAAGTGTCGCGTAACGGTTAAACAGAGATTTGAATATAAAACATTGACTTTTGTGACAAGTGCAGGCAAATAACAGTTTGCAAGTGCAGTTGAACGTTTCGCAAATTCAGAGTTGCGTTTGCTGTTGATGGCCGTGGCGCCTGCGTCCAGGGCAACTGTTGCTGCAGCTGCTCAAGTTGTGCATGTAAGTTGAAACACACACACACACACATATATAAACGTACAAATTTATATTAATATACAAATACATAGATAAATAAGCAGACAAAACAAAGCTGAGATTGCGCCATCAATCCTGGCATGAAATTAGATCAATCAAACTGGTTGTGCTACGATATGTGTAATACTATCGATTTACAGCCAAGCACACACAAAACACACACACACACAACCACAACATACATGCCCAACAGACACTCAGCTAGACAGGTGCCAAGCTAAGGTACATCTGCCTAGAAAAGTATTCTAAAAATATGTAAGCTCACAAGGCAGACGACAACAGCCTCCGGTTTCGCTGGCTGTTGGATTAAAGCCCAAGCCCAAATGCAGGAGGCAGGAAAATTGCGGCAATCTAAAATTGAATTTCAAACTAGCGGCTTATAAATAAATTAAATGTATGCCAAGTAGAACGATATAGATTGGCCCAAAAGCATACACTCATGCATTTTCAAGATGGCCACCCATTCTTAAGCCATCGATTCATATTTAATTTGTATTCAAATTGCAATTCAGGTAAAAAAAACCTAAGCGCAATTTTAATTCAATAATTTTCCATTTAACTGAATGCGCGAACATTTAAATAAGCCTTATACAAATTTACATACCTTAATCACATTTCATAAAATAAAACAACAACAAATTTTCTGTAATCCAGTTTCCACAAAAAAAACGAAAATATTTTAATTAACAAATGCCCAAACAATTCTAATTTACATGCACTTATAGACTCTTTTAACTAACTAATAAAACATAGGAATCAAAATTTCAAATTGCTCTCATAGTTTTTAAATCTCAAAGCCATTCTAAAAAGTCGTAAAGGAAACGGGTTCAAAATCTAAAACAGAACTCATACATTTTTAATCACGAATGGTATTTGAAAAGTATGTTAAATTATTTATTTTTTATTTTTTTTTTTTTGAGAAATAAACATCATTAAAACAACAAGGCTTAAATACCAAATAATGTGCAGGTTATTCGTTTAGTTCGTATAGCCTCCCGGTTCTATCCTCGGAATTGCAAATGTTTGGTCCGCCTTTCGAAGCTTTAACTTGTTGACCATTGCAAACGGCAAGCAACGATATTCTTTGTATTGCTTGAATGTGATTTGAATTAATTTAAAGTTAAGTTGCAACTAAATTATTTATAGTTTAAAAGTGTGCTTAATTAAAGGTATTTTATATATTTCTGACGAAATAATAACGGCAGCTCGTAGTTTTCCTCTCTAAACTACAGATTTAAGTGCTGCATAAGTATCTTATGATTAAGTTGGGCTACTCTGTTAAAGCTCGTTTTAATACCTCTACTTGCGAAAATGCATTTAACATTTGTATTCATGCTTGTGGGCCAAGTTGTTCAATATGTTGGCCAACAGCAGCAGGCCAAAGTTTTTAAAGTGCTTGACCGCTGTGAGCTTCACCTGTGGCCAGCTGAAAAGCAATAAGCAATGAGCCTAACCAACCCTGACCCCACCCCCAACGCCATCAACCCGTTTTATCAGTATAGCTGCCTTTCGAGGGCCTGTCAGCAGCCAGAGCGAGTCTGAGGGTTTTATGGGAGGGCATGTTCTGGTATGCCCCTCGCTTGCTTCCGACTGGCCAAATCGGAGACTATAGTATCCATATCCATTGAAGTGAATGTCACCCACAATGTTGTGTAAAAGTTATTTGAAAACGGGCTACACCGAAATGATTTCCGTGGAAAGAAATGTGCTTAAAGGCATGCCAAAAATCAATGGAAAGCGTCTCCGCCCCAGGGCCAACTGAAAGGCGGCATTTAATGCACAGCAAATGCCGCTGGTAGGCGTGTCAACGCCCCGCACTTAAATTACAACTTCACACACTTGTATAACGTGTAATAAGAACAAAAATAAAAAGAAACAAGATTGAATGGCTATCATCAGCAAGCAGAAGATTAAATACTCTTTTTATCAAGTGGCTAACAATTGCTTTTATACGGAAGCTTAATTTCTGATCGATTGTCCCAATAGAATAATATTGTGGTCCAATTTGATAGAGTTTTGGAAACATGTTAGGCGTATAGTTAAGCACTTCATTGCCGAATTCCGTCAATATTTCTTGAAAAACAGAATAAATTATGCTTATAAAACTATTTGATATATGTATTGCCTCTTATGTAAGGCAAATAATGCAATTATCTAGATTAGATATGATATCTTGAAAAAATGTTGTTCAGAGCAGAGCTTTGTTCTGATCGACTTTCCTTGGCAATTATATGTTTCAGTGGTCTGATTAGATTGTAAATTGAGAGAGAGTTTGCGTAGAAACGGGCAGCCAAACATGTTCCACCGATCAATAATAAATATACAAATTATTATGTAGGAAGCGTCTGCTTTTGTGCGCTACATATTTCCCGACAAAACTATAAAACTCGCTGCAAGGGTATAGCAAGCCACAACACGAAAAGCGCAAAAGGAAATCCAACAGCGACCAACTGACAGAGGTTGGTGGGGGGAATAGAGGTTCCTCCCAGGCAAGCTAGTCATCGACATGTTGGTCATAGTCATCATCTTGGGCCGCATTTTCAGCGTTTCGCTTAAGGAAATTTGTGTGCCAGAAGGAAAAAAAAACTAAGTATACAACTACTTGTTTTTTGGGAGGCGTATGGAATGGCGCTTTACAGTCCCCAGCGGCCTGATTAAATTCGTATGCCACAGCCCAGCTCGGCCGCAAGAAGAAAAAATGGCCAACCGCCAAGAGAGACACTGAAGCTGGCACAGGATGCGTTTAGTGCGGCGCGCAAATGATGAAATAAACGAAACTAATCCAAAAGAAAGCCCAAAACGCGAGCGCAAATTCCAAAATATTTACACTGCCAACCGCAGCCGCCACTGGCCACCGCCACGCCCTGCCCCTGCCCCTGCCCCTGTCCCTGCCCCGGCCCCTGCCCCAGTAGGATGAGGCCAACCGGCTGCTGTGATAAACATCTTTGCCAAGTAAGCAACAATTTTTGTGCCCCAAATTGGGGTTTTCTCTTCACTTGGTTTTTTTTTTTTATTTTTCGGTAGGGTGGCTGATTGGATGACGAGGCTTAGCGCGTGCAGGCAAATATTTTTAATGATTTTTCCGTTCAGGCGCTTCGCTTCGATCTGAGCGTTTGTTTTTTACGCCCCAGTTAGTGCAAAACTAATTATATTGAATGCCAGCGCCAGCGTAGATATGGAAACAGAAGCTTGGACAAGAATTTCCAATTACGAACAAAACTCAGAGATTTCACACACTTCTCGACATTTTATCGCCTTCAGTCATCGTCAGTCAACAGAGTTACATTGCTTGACAACCCGTGCCCTATGTGTGAAATTTAATCGAATCACATAGCAGCGCAATTTTTTAAAGCTGCGCGAAATTTCTGCTATCTCAAAGAGCTGAAGTTGATATACACTGCCTTTAACTAAGTTCATGCACGATTGAATCAAGCCTGTAACGTGCTTTATGAAACTGACATTTTCATAGATTGCTTCAATGCATATTGTTGATATTCAGGATTGATTCTTTTAGTTAAGTTTTTGAAATTTTTGAAATAAGAATTTCGTTACAATAACCGATTTTTCACAATATTGTTACTTGATTCGAGTAAAAGAATTTATACATTTTTCTCGAAGCTCATTTTTAATATAAATTATACATATGAATTCTAATATTTTTGTAAATTATTATTATATATTTATATTTATTTCTGTAACATAAATCAGCTAATATATATAATTTATATATCTTCTTATATTATTCTATGAACATATATGTATTTACATATATTCTGAAAATCCAAACGAATGAGTAAATCATTATTTGTATATTTTTCCATTTCATAATTTCGAAAAATATCAACTTTAAAACATGGTTTTCAAGCATAACTCGATAATTATAATAGGTAGATACAACATACCGTATATGCCCACACACAGTTTTAAAAAACCTCCTCCACTCCACCCAAAATGGAAAGAAACTAATTTTTAAAGCCTTGAGCCTAGATAAATTCATTAGCCAGCTTTTCCTTCTGGTTCTAATACAAAGTGTTCTTACCAAACCACATCACAAATCGTTGATGCCTTTGGCAGTGTGCGGTTCAATCGGGCACCACGTGAGTCCATTTATTAATTTTTTTCCTTTACTTCTTATTTTTTCTTCTGCCTGCGCTGCATGCAAATTTGTATCACGTTCGCGGACATTTCCAATGAAATGTGGCAAGCAGAAAGGCTGGCATGCTGTTCTCGGCTGCCTCTTGTTGCGTTTTGTTGCCGCTGCTAATGCAAAATTATGGCTTTCAGCTGAAACACGCTTCTACATTTCCGTTTCCGTTTGTGCTCTTGTAGTTTTAATGCATAGCACGCAAAACTGTGTGTGCTTCGGTATATGTGTGTGTGCGCACGTGTGTTTTTGAATGAGTGAGCAACACGTTTCCTTTGACATTGATTCACTCGCGCGTCAGCTGGAAGGATAATGTTTATCCTTTAGCTTGTACTAAACATGATCAAAGTCAGCATTTTTTAACATGAAACTGGGAATAAGCCTAATAAAAAAGCGGCTTTAAGTGGAATTATGCTTGCCTAACTGCTTTTTTTTTTCGTGTATATGGCAAACTTTTTTCACCTGCGCTTTGAATATGGCACAGACCTTAGCTGCACCCGCTGCAGGACGCGTCTCTGGCCAACAAGGCGCACATCCTTCACTTGGCCAGCCAATTAGGCCAACACAAGTGGCCAGAACGTGTGCTTCCACCCACTGTACAGCTCCTGGCCAGCTTAGCCTTTGGTCAAGCCCTACTCCTTCATTGTGGTACAACCCTTCCACCCAGGCAATTACAAAATGCTGCCGCCTCGTTGCCATGGCTAAGACGCGTGCCCTCTGTCCCTTGGTAGATTGAGCTGGCGGCATAACTTATTAATTAGTCGAATACATAAAGGCGCGTCAATTTCAATGCAAATGCACTTTTAATTAAATTTGAAAGTAAAAAGTAGAAAAACAATTGCTTAGAACCCCAGCTCAACGCTAATAAAATGCAAATAAAATGCTCGCTAATTTAATTTCCACTTAATTGTTAATTAAAGTGCAATAAAAAACACGCTAATTGCCGGAGAGTGATGGGGAAGCGTAGCATCGTACACAGCTGCTGTTGCGAAATGAGTAAGCTAAATACATACTAACTTGCAACATTCCATTTCAGAAAATTGCGATTTCAGAGTCCGACATTAGAATTTGCTTATAAATCTGCACGAAGTTTTACAGCTAACAGTTTCAATTCACAAATTACAAACTCTAAGTGCAATTAGGAACAGGCGTGTATGTGTTAAACAAGCTGGTATTACATGCCACATGCCGCACACACGCACACACCCACCCACTCATGCACATACTCTCGCATCGCACTCAAGTGAGAGACAACAACAAAATCCAATTTGGGTCTGTTGGGCACCCACAGTGTGTGCCACCGAAGCAGCCAGTGCCAGTACCCACAAAATCACTCAAAAACAAAAAACCAAAAAACAAAAAAAATTGAATGCAAAAGCCGTTAGATTGTGGCATCTCAAAAGCAGCCACGGCTCAGTCCACAGGATGTCCATGTTTTTGGTTTCCCAGCCAGGCCGATTATCTTTTCATGCTACATTTGTATCTCAAAGTCAAATGGCACTAATCCAAATTTCACAAAAGGCGAACAACAAATTCAAAAATATGAGCTAAACGCATGTGAAAGTAGGTGTGTGCGTGTGTGTGCGTGTGTGTGCGTGTGTGCTGGGCCTTCAAAATATTGCAGCCTAAGCGCAATGGCAGCAACACCAGGATCAGATTTTGCCTCCCTCTTACATGCGTGTGTGTGTGTGTGTGTGTGTGTGTGTGTGTGTGTAAATGTGTGTGTTCTAACTCCCAAAATTAATCTGACATTTTATAGTGTGGTCTTTTAAATACTCTAACACACTGTTGGGTAACGTTCTTCTATAGCTTAAAATATAACTTTTATATTATTATAAACATAATATTTTACAAAATATTGTATATTTAATGTAGTTCTGTCCATATATTTAGTTGATGATCATTTATAAACTTAATACTATAAATATGTATTTATATATTTTTTATGCTAGCGGGTATAGCCCGGCCTTGCCCGTCGCATGTATAAAATAGATTTTCTCAAAAAGGTTTGAACATTTTTTTGAAACTGATCGGACGGTAAACATCTCACTTTCATCGTTTTCCGCCAATTTCCCACTGTTGTGGGTGGAATTTCTTTAATCAATTATTTTGTCTGTTGCTCGAGCTCTTACGATGTATGTAAATAAAGTAGTGCATGTAATATTCGGTGTTTTGCATTGCTTTTGTTCTTGTTTATTCTAACGTTGGCATTTTTCCCCTATTGTCCTTGTCGTTTGTGGCCATTGCCAGCCACACATATAAAGTTGAGTTTATCTCAAGAATGTAGATTGCCTGTAAAATATTTAATTACACACTGCGGTGCCGCCGCAGACGCACAGAGAAAAAGCCTGGCAAGCGACAACGACAGCAACAGCAATGGCTAACCAGCGAGGACATAACACGCATACGCCATGTATGGCTGGATGGCTTGTGCTTGTTCACTTGGCAATTTGCAAGTGTTGGCAACTGTGGAGTGTGCTACACACAAGTGACACTTGTATGCATGTGACTGAAGAGCTGTGCCATGTACGTGTGTGTGTGTGCTTGTGCAATTTTCTGTTTATTTATTTGCCCTACAGACTTACGGGTAACCTGGCTGTCAGCCTTACAACCAAATAGTTAAGCACATTTTGCATTTTTAATAAACTGTAGCAGCTCACTTTGCATATGAAATGTGTGTTGTAGAAAGAACTTCACAATGTTTTCCGCACATTCATTCATTAGTCGCCCGGCCACGTCGGAGTGCCAAAATGTTAATTATGTTTACTGAGTGCCCAACAGGGCAAACAACTCATAAGGTAACTGGCAAACAGTGCGCGTCACATGAATAGATACACAACGAGGCCAAAAATCACAAAGCTAATGTGAATAATTTATTTGTCATCCTGATATACATACACAGCAGTAACTAGCAGTACAATATTTGTTTAAATTGTTAGCTTTATTTATTTATTCTTAATATTTTAAGGCCAATTAGCTGGGTCGCTCCAAATATAAACTGAAACAAAAACAAGATGCAGATAATTGAAAGGAAAGTTTGAAAAATATACCTATCTCAGTATGTCTGACAATCTTGAATTTTTAAAATACGTTGTAATGGGCATAATATTCGCGATTTTTAGTCCAAGTGAAGTCCCATATATTCCTTAGTTCTAGACAGTCATTGCCACTAAATCGGCTTTGACCTTTCCTGAGAGGCACACGCGTTGCGCTGGCTGCAGGAAACCTCTGCATTTGATTTGCGCGAAGGTCGTTTTAAAAATAAGCAGGCGCCAAGCCAACCGCAAGCCACAAGCGCTGACACACGGCCTGTCGATCAGAGCGCGTCAGTCAGTCAGTCAGTCAGTTAGCCAGTTGCTTGGTGAAAGCCATTTCACTGTAGCCTTGAGCGCGCCCAGTGGCGTTCAGTCTTTGCATTGACATTGGGTGTGGCAGAGCCAGGGGCTGGGCCAGGTTTCGTGCCACACACAATTCGACGTGCGTCGAGGTGCTAAATGGCGCTCATTGGCTACCTGGCTGCTAGACAGTCTGTGTGTGTGTGTGTGTGTGTGTGTGTGTGTTTGTCTTCGAATCCCTGGCAAGCACATAATTAAAAGCGACATTTGCTTGGCTTTTGTGGCATTAGAAAGTTGTTGCAATTAGAAAACTTTAATGAGTGCCGCACATAAAATCAGACTCGATGTGCGTCTAATGAATGATTGGCTATAACATAATTAGAACAGCGCCAATTGTAACTAAATCCAGTTAAAGTAACTCGACCCACAAATTGACTGAGCCAACATGGGCTTAATATAACAACTCCAATTTGGCATTGATTCTGCTGCTATAAATATAAATGGGGTATCAGCAACAGCTTTGGTCTCTGACAAACTTAGTTATTTTGTTACTGGACCCAGGAGCTGCAACAGCTTAAATTGACCTTCAACGCTGGCATTTTATTTATTTTATTTGCCACCTTTGCTTGCGTGTCGCTAACAATTTTCGTAGATATATTTATTTATATAGTTTGACAACAGCAAGGTGTACAAATTGATTATAGTATTTTTCGTAATTTTCATTCATTAAAGCTTTACAGATTATGTCATTTATGCATAACTATTTGCAACAAAAAATGTCCACATTTTGTTTTGTTACAACACACTCGATATTAAAATGCTTTCATATGATTGCTTTTTGAACCCTCAACAAAAACTAAACAAGAACAAGAAAAAAAGAAAAACTTTTGTGAAATATTTGAACTATGTGTTTTGTCAGGAGCTTAGCAAAATGCGTAAAGGGCAGCTGTCTACCTGTATTTGCCGTTGGGGCTATTGTTACACTGAAATGGAAATATAAAATACATGAAATATTTATGAAAGGGAATGCGTTTATTATAAAAATGAACAGTGCACGGCAGACTGTAGCACACAACTTTAAAATTCGCATCAACTAAATGAAATTTCACAAGGAATATTAGTATTAAGTTTCTCCTCAAACTACTAAATTAATAACTCTCTTTTATATAATATACCATTATTTTTACTAAGTATAAGAAATGTTGAATTAAATTGAACAATTCAAAACAGACTTAAATATGAACAGTTGCTTTGCCTTCCCTCTCATCTACCGAACACTGCCAGTGCATGATATTGAAATGTATATACTAAACATATATATGTATACTAACACATATTCATCCGTAATAAACCTTACTATCTATACTATGCTACACAATCCGTTAGATAGCTGGACTACATACTCTAAGGGGTCGACTTACCTTGGCAAAGGTGATTTAATTGGATTCCATGAATACGCAAAGGAAAGGAAATACATAATTCAATTATTATGTTTGTTGGAATGCAAATTAGATATTCGATATGTTGCGTAGTCAAATTAGAATTTCAATGCAATTAAATGCACGTTCAAAATAACTCATACGCACTGTTGCCCCGAAAATCATTGCAAGAAATTGCTGTAACTTAATACGTATACGCTACGTAAGCCAGCAAAGCAAACATCTCAAACCTGTATGGTGTAAGGCTGTCGTAGGGTGGGGCCAGCTAGTGTCTAGAGCTGGACAATAAGCCAGAAGAAATGGCTTAGCGAAACGAAAAAGTGCTGCAACACGAACGTGTCAATGAGGTTTTTAAGCTTCTTGCTGCTTGACTAACAGTAAAACACACTGACTGACGCAATGTGGGCAATCTCCAGCCAACAAACTAGCTGCCACCTGCCACCTGCCACACAAGCTGTACTGAATCCCTGCCTGCCCTTTTGTTATAACATATTACTTTGCTGCTCAACATGTTGCGGCTGTGATGGCAACAGCATGTAAACAGACAAAAAGCGAATGCAGCAGCCAACGAGGCCAGATAAGACGAACCTGCAACATGCTGTGCGTGGGTGTGTGTGCGTGTGTGTATGAAAGAAAAACACAAACAGCAAAGTACACACACACACGCACAGCAAACGGATTATTTGTTTTCGGCAGCTACTTCTTTGTTTGCATTCATTTTTTCTTTCACTCTTTGCACTGTGCAACATACAGAGGCCTTTATCTGCAGTTCGTGTGAGCACAACTGCCACCTGCCTCTATACACACACACGCACACATATGCATATATATGTATGCACAGCATGAATAAGCTAAAGTGTTGCGCCTAAGCTTGAGGGCTAGTTTAGTGTTATATGCCAAGTGAAACTAATTTGGCAACAGCTTAGCAACTGCTATCAGACCTTTGAGCCCAATACTCTATGCTCTCTCTCTCTCTCTATATATATATATATATATATATATATATATATATATATATATATAACATAAAAACATAATTATGTATAACATATATACATACATATATATATATATATGGTCAGATATGGTCATCCAGTCAGAATGGGATGACATAGTTCCATAGCTACGCCTGTGTGCCTCATTATGGCTTGGTCAGAAATTAGTGCGTCAGATATGACCGACAGCCTTTTTTTTGCAGTGTTAATAAAATCACAACAGCTACTGGCCGCTTTGGGTGGGAGCTTTCAACCCAAGCGCCAGAACCACCCACACCAAAGCAGTGCCACAACAAACGCGACATTTTCAATATGCTGGCCAAAAGCAGCGCGAGGCGTTGAGCAAACATTGGTCAGGTCCGTGCTTACATGTGCGCGTGGCGTGGCATAAACAAACAAAAATAGCCAACAGATACACACAGACACACACACGTGGTGTTGTTGTTGTTGTTGCTTTGTTTTTGTTCTTGACGGTCCCGCTGGTCGGCCTCTAACGTGTGCAGAAGTCAATTCCCGTGCTCCCAAGGCTCGCCTGGTCGCGGTTGTGGTCATCACACGAGCTGACGCTAACAATGTTATTAAAAACTCATTCAAAGTCAATGTGCGTGTTTGCATATATCTCAGTGTGTGTGTGTGTGTGCCTCGGTGTTGATAACGGGCGTCAGAGAACGCTCGATATTCCGGTAAAAGTTGTCGCATCTGTTTTTGCATTCGACACGATTCAATTAGCACATGCACGCAGTATCAATCATCATCTCTTCTGCTCTGCTGAGCAATTGGTCGTTTTACAGCACTGGTAAATGAAAACAAGAGCGTACGAAAAATAAAAATTCCTGAAAAACGTGCATGACAAATCATTTTAATTTTCCGTTCAGCCTTCTAATTAACCAATATTTATGATTGATGATTTTACCTACAAAAAAAAAGCTGTATTAAAATCTCGAATTCTTTTATAGTCGATAAAATAAGTATAAAATACAACATTAAAAATATTCTGAGGAATACATATTTTTTATAAATAAATTTATCAATAAGCCGGAAATAACAAATATGTAGACACGTAATATTTTTCGTTCCAAATTATTTTTTTTAAATCTAAAGTCATTTGGTTTATGGTTTGACCTCTACATCATCTATATATGTACCATCTTTATTTATTTATATACAAGCTGTCACAATTTTGAAATCGGTGTCAAAATATGTATTAAACAACACATGAAAAAATACTGAGAGAATCGAGTATTTTGTGGATATTTCTTGGGAACAATATTGATTGCTCTGTTAAGATCCCAAATGTAGTTTACAAAATTTCAATGGCTATAACTTTTACAAAACTTCGTTTGGGCCATGGTTGGACCCTAACTTTAATTGCAGCTAAATTTTGTTTATTTTCCGTTTAGTCGGATATCTTATGTGTTACCCAGTGTATTAACACAATTCTATTACTCCCATCTTATCCGCATCGAAATATTTATTAATTACGATAATAATTGCCAAAGCATAAACATTAGCAAGGGGCAAATGAATGTAGGAAACTAAAATATTGGCTGGCTGGCTGCCTGGCGGGCTGAAAGGCATGGCATTTAATTTCCTGTAGCTGACAATCAATAAAAAGTCAACTAAAATGGACTTATTTGGTGCCAATGTCTATGGAACATAAAACCCAAAGGGTCTGCGAAATGAACAAGCGCCAAAATAAAATCTTACCAAAAACCTTTAGCCAAGGATTTGCGGCAATGGCGATGAACTGATTAAATTGTTGACGGAAACGGAGTTGGGCTATGTCGCTGGGGGTTTATTTTTCTTTCTTTTTTTTTTTTTTTGACTGTGCGGCACATTGAAACTAATTCCGGCAGCGAAGTGCTGCCAATGGGTAGCAGCCGCACCCTACTCTCCTCTCCCAGTCGAACTTTATCGATAAGCGTTGAAGCGCGCTGCACAGCAGGAATGTCTATTTTCGGCACGTCGAAAATTTAATACACTTGTGGACAAGTGGCTTAGAAGTGGTCAAAACTTATTTCTACAGAGCTATATAATGTGCTAACCCGATGATGATATGATATGATTTTATGGCCCATATGTAAGGTGTATAGTAAACATTTTAAGTGCAAAAAGGACTCAAGAAATCTTGCAAAACAGAAATGTTTTCCATACCCCCAGTTTTCTGCCGATTTTTACTATACAGCTTTATGATTGCCTGCAACAGAAAAGGGGATCTATGCATAGTTTCATGACAATAGATTCATAACTGCGAGTCGCAATGCACAGAGAGGCAGGTCTATATCAACTGGGATATTGATACTTATTTGAATATATATAATTCAAAAATTCGGAGTGGCCCCTCCGGTGCGTTACACAATTCGTGACAAAATTATAATACCCTGTACAAGAGTGTCAAAAAGAAAAAAATAAACATGTTTGGGGAAATCTTTGCTGGCTAAAGGGAAATACATTTTTATGGACAATTTGGTTTTTATGTCAATTTTCTGTTGTTGCCCAGTGTAAATATGTACAAGACAATTCAAGCAGTTGCACAGCAAATTCCAATACCAATACCCAGACCCAAAATCCAAAACCAACGGCCAGACCCAGAGCCCGAGCTCCAGAGTTCCAGTCAAGTTGGCGCACATTAAAAATGGGCGTTGTGGGGCGCATCGCTCACTGTTTGCCTGATTGGTTGCCGCATTTTGTTGTACGCTTTTCGTTTGGGTATTATTGTTAGTGTGGCAGGATGGCAAGGACGATGACTGCGACACGATGTTGTGATAATTGCCAGCAGCACTGTCAAGCAAAGAATGGAATGTGCCTGCTCTCTTCGCCCCACACAGCCCAACCCCTGGCTGTGGCAACTGTGGCACGCTGAGACTTTAAAGATTTTCCCCGTGGCTTGCCGAAAGATTTCAGTTTTGTGGCAGCTGTAAACACACAGTCGGGGATTTGCTGCTAAGCCGCGCATAAAGCGTTGACTATGCTTCATACAATGCGCAACGTGCTGTAAAGTGGCAAGTCCTTTATGGTTCATAACTTACGAGTCTGCACAAAGCAGCAGCATATTATGAACCCAGTCAGAGATAAGCATTAAAGCAAAGCAATTCAATTGAATATTATGCTGTTCAGGAATATCAAATATTTTTTTCTGGAACAAAACTTTAAAGTCAGCGGTTTTACTTAGCAGGTGGCTGGAGCTATAAGCTAAGGGCGATGTAGTCTTAATTGTACAATTGTTTATTATTACACACTTATATATTCACAGCAATGCGTTTCCATTTTTAAGCGCACTTTGGCGACTATCTAAAAAAAAAAATTAATAGTCCAACAGAAATATGATCCTAAATAAAATATGCCCTTAAGAGTATGCTATATGATCTTCGATTCCAGCTATCCACTATTTGTTCTGGGCTGGAACTCCAACCCTCAACTCATGATCCAAATATTCTATAAAAACTTTGTTTCAATATTTATTCTCATAAAAAAAAAACTTTAAACGAAACTGCTGACAATTCGCAATCTTTTTTCGTAACAATCGACTTTTACTGTCGAGCTTGCGAATCTTCATTTTTTATACCCTGCTCACATGAAGTGTATGGTTTAGGCAGAAGAAATGCCTACTCTATAAAGTATAGTTCAACTTAGTCCATCCAACTTTGCCTGTCTGTCTGCACGAATGCTTCTCTCTTAGAGACTTCGAGTACTAAAATATAGGCTCTAGATCTCTGCTTATGCTTTCTATATTAATATATATATATAGACTTTCAATTCCGATTGATGGGCAGTAGCTATCTACCACCTGCCTAATTGAATAATTTAATTTAATACCTTGAGTCTTGACATATGCCTAATATTTTAATAACTTATGTTATGGAAAGTATGAGCTATAGGGTATTTAGTAATCGAGCTTCTTACTATCTTCTTTGTTTTCTTTTTTTATTGAGGTCGCATTTATAATTCATTTTGCGCTAATTTCGACTATATTGTTGCTGACCAACTCTGTTGGGCGGCCTGTGATTTTGCTGCAACTGCAGACGCACACGCACACACACACTGAAACCCACAGCCACGCACACACACGCGTACGCACACGTTCACACAGAGAGAGAAGCATGTGTGGCAGCAATTTCTCATTTTTATGCCTCGACATGTTGTAAAACCACATTAATGCGATGTAGTCCTTCAACAGAAACAATTACAATAACAACAACAAGAAACAACAGCTGCCGACAGGGGCGTGTTGCATGTGGCACTCATATGCCTCCCGTTCCCCGTACCCCGTCCCGCCATCATGCCGTCTACTATCTCTCGTTTGTCTAAGCTGAATTATGACTTCCTGGCAACACGTTTTTACATTTCCGTTTCCGTTGTCTGAAATTATTACCATAAAAGTAAGCAAAACTGCCGCAATAGCACCACAACACCACCCACCCCACATATAAACCACCCACTAAAGTGCACAATTACGCGCAGCAACTCATGGCGTGTTGGTTGGTTGCCCATTGGAATTTCAAAATAAATCTTTAACGATGCACTGGGGGCTCACGTGCTAGCCAACAGCTCGTCCTCTTCCTTGAGCTATATATGTTGTCATCGGTCGCTTGGATGGTCCGTTTGTCTGTCTGCCAGTATACTGAAGTGTTTGTATCTTTTTGCCCACACAATTCGCTCGCTAAGGCTGAAAGCACAACACAGCGACTGTAATAAAATGGGCCAAAGCACGTTCTCAAAAAAAAAAAAAAACGTGGCTTCAAGAAGAAGGACTCAAGGATGTGATATTTTGTTTTTTTGCTGGCAGCCATTTCTCATAATTTCATAAATAATTACATAATGCGTTGACAGCAGCGACAACAGCAACAACAACAAAATAAAAATATATAAATTAAAAACGTTTTTTGGCGCAAGCAGCAGAAAGAGTCACTTGATATATACATATATATGCGTATTACTTATGTATTTGAATACTTGTGCGTAATATTTAAGCATACTGTGTTGGCAGCCGAATGATCCATTGGGCACAGGGTCAGCTTTTATCAGATTTTCTTATCAATCAGCAAGAATTTGGATTTGGAGAGTAGGTTCTTGCTAAAAAAATGTGATAAGATTACATTTTTTTAAATAAGAATTTCAATATCCAATATAAATAAATTCGGAAAAAATCATTTTTCTTTAAAAAATTTAGTTTTTTATTTATATACTTATTAATCAAATCCCTATATGAACGAAATAAATAGAGAGTGGTTAAAGAGAAATTAAGTAAGAAAAAGAGGGAGGGGGAGATAAAGAGGGAGAGAGAAAAAGATACAGATAAAGAGATTGTCAAAACAAGTTGTCAATATATCACGTTTAATCAAAGCATGCAATCATTTTATGTCTTATTTAAGTTCATGAGAGTCGCATAGTAATTTAAAATACGTTATCTCACTGCATAAGATAACTTACATGCATATGATGAATATAATTAATGTTCTTATCCATATTTTTAGTTAAATTTGATGTTAAGCAAACTCAATTTTAATTAATTTCAAAATCAATATTAAAATGTAAATAAATACTTTTTATACGTGTTCTATTTTGATAATTGCCTATGCATATCTTTGCTTATCATGCCGTTTCTATCGCAAAAACTTTGTAGTTGCATTGTGGCAGCTGCTGCTGCTGATTGTCACATATTTTAATAAAGCACAATTTTCTGCACAATTTATGCAGTGCGATGCCTCCCCCGTTTTCAATCAGCAAAAAAAAAAAAATAATAAAAATGAATACAGAAAGGGAAACACTGCGAATCAAAATGCAGCCGCGCAAATGAAAATCCATTTCCCCCGAGCGAGCTCGAACTGTGCTGGGCAAATGGGAAGAAGAAAAATACTATAAAATACAGTAGATTCGTTTGCATGTTGCTGAAATCCTTTAATGTTAAGCGCACGCCTGAAATTGAAAAGCCAGACAAAAGGCATTGCTCGAATAACGGAAAATAACTGGAAAACATGAAAAACTACTCAACAGCTAAATTATATGGAGGCATAATATAATAATGGCCCGCCCCCAACCCGCCAGCTGCTCGCCAGCGATTATCCACTTACATTGTGTAGAATTGGCTGCAATGTATAATGTACATAGATTATGCACTTAATTATGCTTTTGATGTACTTGACGTCTGGCTAATGTTTTATAATTGCCTTTATTTTTCCCATGTACCCTGTAAATAAGGCTTGCATATTTTATAACGTATAAGTTCTGGATCAGTCAGATTTTAGACATTTTTGTTTTCATGAAAGATTTGAAATATTATATATATTTGGATCAACCAGTAAATATTATAATTTTTCTAAAATACATGGACAATATTTCAATTACATCGGTGTTACTAAGTTTCTGATAGTAGTTTGTTTTATCTGCTCGACGCCTTATTCATATGCCAAATAAAATTTCAAAATTAACAATTATTGTTTCGTCATTTTTAAAATATCTAGTCCAAGGCGAGGAAATCCAAGACTAAAGTTGTAAGAACAAAGGCTCAATATAAGTTCGATAGGATTAAAAAAAATTGTTTAAAAAATGCGTCGGAGATTTGTTAACAATCCATTCCCTTGATGGGAGAATTGAAGTTACAGATGGTATTAGGTATTATAAGTGTTGAGAGGTTAAAATCATATTCAAAACTTATTAACCCAATTGGCGATAGCTTTAAAGTGAAAGATACATGGTATATATATACTATTCAAGAAGCTACATTTCAAGTTTTAAAACTTAAAAACAGGATTTTCATATTGATTATTGGAGTTACCAGCACTAGTAGGATATACGTTGTAAACTTCAAATCTCTAGCTCTTATAGCTGTTATAGGGTCTCAGATCCTTACGGAACGGACAAACGTACAGACGGACAGACAGACGGATCTAGATCTGCTGGGCTATTAATGCTGATCAAGATTAGATATACTTTGAGAGGTCGGAGTTGCTTTCTTCTGCCTGTTACATACATTTGCACAAATGTATTATGCCCTTTTTACACATTTTCAATGAGTCCAGGGTATAAAAAATACTGGATAACCAGTCAACCACAATAAAATTGCTAGATGTATTTAATATTGTTTTTCGCTAGACATCTCAGCTTTCAGTCTACAAATCGGGGCATAGAAAACTGTGTTGGTTGTTTTTTTTTTTTGTTACTCGTTCATTTAAACAGCTGTCATCTAAGGAGGTCAGCACATTATAATTGAAATTGTGCGAAACTTTTTATTTTAATTCAGTTTAATGCACTTTTTAGCTGTCAAATAGCAAATAATTAAATTAGTTAACAGTAAAAGGCTGTTAATTTGTTGTCAGCGACACCCACACATACACACATGCACAAGCACACACACACACACACGCACAAAGCAAATAACTTTTACTTTGAGCAAAGCTCATTTCCCAGCTAAAATCTATTCTGAGGAACTCATTTCCGGTGCTCAAGGATTTACAAAAAATATGCCACGTCTCTCACCCAGTTGTTGATTCTTTGGGCGCGAAGTATATTGTATACCGTATACTCACCAAAATCGTGTGTAGCATATTCAAATTGTGACGAAAATTAATGATCAGTAAAATCAGCTGAATTATCTTCAATTATCATCAATCGTGTAATCATTAAACTGATTCAAAATAAGGCATATAAAAAACATATTTGATCAGTTTCGACAGATACGAATACATTTTAAGAAGTTCATATTGAAAGTCTAGATTTTACAAATACTTTGACAAAATACCTTTCATTGACTTCTCGATCAGTAATTTATACACGTTATGCGTTTGCAGACACATGCGTTAAACGTTTCAGAAAAAATTTGTAAGGCCCTCCACGAGAGTTTAAGAAAATGAAGTATTTAGATATATTTACCAATCTTAGCATTTATTATAATTTTCATAATAATACCAAATATTTTTACCATAGAACCACTATATTACATGGCTATCATAGGAACGATAAGTCGAAAGGTAGGTTCTCTTATGTTAACTTTTTTTTTAATTAAGATATTTTGACCAAACTTAGAATTTATTAGTTCTGTATATATGCAAAATCTTATCTTATCAACATATATTTATTAAACTCAGCTATTACGAGTTTTACTATTTTCACATATCTGCAAAAGGGAAATGTCTACACGGGCATTAAATCTTCGGTGTGCCAAAGATAGCCTACACGAAGCCCAAAACTCGCACTCTGTTTCGAGTTCCGAGCCTCAGTAGTGTCTGTTCTACTGCATACGCCATTTTCTGCAGCCCAATCTATAAGTCAGTTATCTTCCAGTGAAAACCACTCAACTGTCATTTTTCTGCTCATTTATTATGTAAATTGTCGAGCGAGAATAGTTATTTGTGTAGGCCAAGCTGCACGGCTGCAACTGCAGCCTCAGTGCCTGCATGAGTTATGAGTCGAGTTCAGCTGCGAGCTTCAGTTGCGCCACAGCTTGTTGCATTTAATTATGAAGGGACAAGTTTTGCAGTGGCCCTGCTGGCTGGGATGTGAGAATTTTGGGGTCAGCTAGAATCGCCGGCTGGCAGCTAATGAAATCAACAATGGTAACAAGTTTTCCAAACTGTCATCGAGTTGTTGCAAGTTCAGCGCAATCGTTATTTAACGCCCAACGCTATGCAAAGCCAATTTGCGGGATGGTGCGGCGAATGGCTAGCAACAGAGCTGGGAACGTCAGCAGATGTCCTGCTGCTAACCCATGCTCCTGTTGCTTGTGCGTTGCTGCTAGCTGTGGCACGTAGCTGCGCTACCATAAATCTGTTGCATAAACTTGGTTGCTGTGTGGCAAGCAGCAACAGCAGCAGCTGCCAGGCACATTAACGACATCGTTGTGGCACCCATGAAAGATGCATGAGACACAGGCGCGTGCAGCAACAATGCCGCACAAGCTGTTTAACTAACCTACCCCACAACCCTGGCCGCAATCAACGCTGGCCAGAAAACTTACCTCCCAGCACGGCAAATACTTTATGCGATTATAATAAAGTCAACTCTATAAAGTTGTCATATATTCAATTCCCCAACGCATGAAGCGGCATAAATTAGGCTTAGGCCGCAAGCAGCAAGCAGGTGGGGCACCTGGGCAAAGTTGGTTGGGGTGGGGGTGCGTTGATTGTATGTCATGAAAGTTGTCATGTTTCTCGCTGTTACTGCAGCTGCCTCATTGATCGATCGATTCGACATGAAAATGTCAGCACAATTAAGGCGCATTGGAATCATTTGGCCAGGACTTAGCTCAACCCTATAACGGATGCAGCACGCAATATTTGCCGAGCTGAGCGCACCAAGCCAAAAGCCTGGTGTTCACAGTCTAAGCCTTTAAGGCCTGCTAATTGAGTGCTTATCGATTAATGTGCGGCAGTCCAAAGTCCCTCCATTAATTATGTGAGCACGCAACGGTCTGTGGCAGATGGTGGGGGACCGGGCAGTGAAGTGTGTTTGGGGGGCGTGTAGCGTTTCCACACGGTCTGCCTTTTAATTTGTGTACTCAAAAATTCCGCTTGCAAACGCATAAAATATGGCGTATCATAAGATATATAGCACAAGCGTTCACGTTCCACACAGGATGCTGCGCAGCAGGATAACAGGATAAAATAAGCAAGAGTGCTTTAGTCGGGAGCGCCTGACTATGATATACCCTGTAAGCAGCTGTGAGTCTCCCCACAATGCTTTCACTTTTACAGATACAGCGAGAACTTTCCTAGCGGACCCTCCTGTTAGACGCAGACCTCTCTTGGGCGGACATTTTCTCTCAAGCCATTTTAAAACAAGCCACACCCTTTCCCCCTCCATTCCCTAAAAGTCTAAAAACAAAAAACTTCACCTAGAAATCGATATTTATCGACTTGGCCGAGACAAGCTTGATCTTTCCTGGGCAAACAGACAAATAGACAGATCAATTCGATCAATATACCCTTCTTTGTCCATTTGCAAATGGGTGCAGGGTATCAAGAGCAGCGGCATAGTTAATGTTGTTGACAACGGCAGCTGCGGCAAAACTTGCGCAAGGACAACGCAACTGCTCTCCATGATTAATGCCATTATTAATTTCGGACACGTTAATTGCGCAACCAAAAGAAAGGAGAGTAGACGAACGAAAATGTAAACAAGTTGCCTGCACATTGCACATACGCAACGTTGGCCCAGATACGCTGCCACGCAACATTCAATTAACAAGCAGCAGGCAGGCGGCTCGAGGCATGAGTCAAGCTATTCGAGTCGGTGGCATCATCAAAAACGCATCAGTGTCATTAGGGTCCGGGGTGGCAGGCATTTGCTCTGTCATTTTATGGCCATGGCGACTCTTTCTTGCCCAACCCCTCTGCTTCCATACTGCCATCCGGTGCCGCATGCCAGCCGTTTGTTTACTTTACCTTTTTTCGTTTCTCGTATGGCAATGACTACGTCAAACAGCAGCAGAACCTGAGCTTTGCAGCAACTGCGCCAAGCAATTTTCAGCTCGAATCGCGCCAAATGAGCGCAAATCGGCTTGCACGTGGGACGGGCGGCTGGGTGCGGGGCGATGGCTGGCAATTTGCAGCAAGTGTCGCCAACGCATTTTGCAGTTGTTGCACAAAAACAGTAGGCGGTGCCAAGTTTCATAGCATTATCATTGCCATAATCATAAAAGCGTATGGCAGAAGGCAGCAAATGAGCTCGGGGCGGAGCTGAACCTGTGCAAATCGAGTTATCCGGCTCGACAAGTGTCAACATGTGGCGCATATCCTTTTATTACAATCAGGTCCTTTACAATAAAAAAAGAAAGCAATTTCAAATTGAATACAATTGCTGGAAACAAAATGTATAATTAATTTGTTATGCTTTGCCAAAGACTTTTTATTTTTAAACGCACTAACCAAAAGTTGGTTTCAGTTTCTAATAAAAATGCGGTCAAGACAAGCGTCACATTATAAATAATATACATTTTATTATGTAAAAGCTCGCCGAGCTTCTTTGATATTGTTGTAGATAATCACTTTGTATCAGGCACAACAAATAAGCCGATATCCTGTACGGATGAGCTAAGCAAACGTCGTTAATTAAAAAAGGACTCGTTCAAGTAAATACGCCGACCATTGTCCTTTATGAGTATTCTTGTGTGTGTTACACATTTAGTGACAAAATTGTAATACCCTCAAGAAGGGTATAAAAACCGCTTAAAATGAGAAACTCGCTTTGTTGTCCGCGCAATTTGCACATTTAAGTGTCGTTGTGGCGGCATTTTGCATTTATGCGCTATCTTTCTGCCGGATATAAAACTAACAGCACACAAAGTTTGAGTGTAAGAGAGAGAGAGAGAGAGAGAGAGAGAGAAAGAAGGAGTATATATGTGTGTGTGGATGTTTGATGATGTTTGCCACAAAGACAACGACACGTGGCCTATGGGCGCAATTTTGCCATTGGCGCTCGTTAAATTTGCATGCGGAAGCGCGGTGTTGCCTATGTGTGTGTGTGTGTGTGTTTGTGTGTGTGTGGCAACAATGCTAAATGAGCGCAACAGTTACACACTCTGCCACTGCCACAACGGCAACGACAGCTTGTGGCTTCGGCACACGCGTCTTGGTGTGTCTTTCCGCAAGCCTAGGTTCATTTGGCATGCAAGAAACGTGCCAAGGACAAGTCAGCTGCAGCCACGCCCCCAAACGCAAGTGAACTCTATATGTATGCTGTTTGTCCAGGCGAAATTGAAATTGTCTGTGCCAGAGACAATTGGCATCATGGCAGCAGTCGAAAGGGACCGACGCGTCGTATGCGCAACATACGCTAGATGCTTGACTAAAAGCTGACTGAAACTGAGGAAAAGAACTAAAATTATTCATCACTTTGGCTGGGCGCTAATATTTATTTAAAATGTAGCTTTGATTAAAATGCAAACGCCGAAGCCAAGCCAACCAAGGCACTTCCTTGGAGAACAATCTAATGCCAGCCTTATGAATTAAACAGCAACGCACGACAACAACAGCAATAACAACAAGTTGAGCTACGAGAACAACTAAAAGAAGCCGAGTGACGCGTTTTGTAATTAAAACTTGCCAAGCGCACTTGCAAAAGTTTATTATGCGACCCACGCAACCCGCCCACAATCCAAAACCTGGCCAGATTCTAACCATATTCTGGTCGAGGCATGCGGCTGTCAAATTCATAATCTGTGGCATAGCTGGCGCTCGGCTGGCTTTGACCCAAAAGAATGGCCGCTGCTGTTGACAGTTTGACGCCCGCACTAAGCACAGGCTCCGGTGCAGCCAGTTGGTCTAAAAGAATGCGAAAAATGCTTTTGTTAGCCAGCTCTGATATACATATACCTGACGTGGCTGGCCGACTCTGTCAAAGCTGGCGTGGTTATTAGCGCATGATTGAAAACCGCAGGCTTGAGAGCTCTACAAACTGCACGGCCTGAAAATTAGGCGGGTGCTCAGAAAAGCCAAAAAAAAAAAACAAGTAAGAATGCTCCAGTCGAAAGTAATCGACTAGAAGATACCTTACATACAACAACGAGCTCCCGTTACAAACATTCTGCATGCCTTTAATACATAAACACATAGCACTGGTTCTTCTTCCACCATTATTCATTGTGTAAATCGTTCTTCATTACCTTTGGTCTGTAGAGTTCGATCTTTATGAAATTTCTAGGCCTTGAATATGCCATAGAAAAGGTTGTGTATATCAAAGTGTAAATATCGATACTTAACAGTCTCTCATTTATCTGTGTGCATATAGTTATGTCAAGCTTCAAGACTCATAAAGAAGAAAAATAATAGTTCAGAAAAAACGAACGTTGCACAGAACCAATATACTCTTCTGCAATTTGTGAACAGAGTGAAAAAAAAAAACAAACAAATCTCGCTCTGAGCCCTCATGCAGCTGGCTCAAAATCCAGCGCTTATCCGCCTCCGCCCATCAATTTGCGTTTGACAAGCGGCCGCATTGAGCTTTGACGCAGTTCCCCATTTTTTTTTTTTTTGCAGTACCAGGTGCTGCTCACCTGGCCAAACCCTTTTGTTATCGAAATTGCTTGCCTTTTGTTTGCTTGATTAAATTATTTTTCATTATTTGGCAAATAAAAGCAGCAGCAGCAGCAGCAGCAGCAGCGGGAAGACACACTCGAAGCAGCGCTACAGCGGCTGACTTACAAATTTAATAAGTTTATTATTAGCAAACAGCAAAAGGCAAAAGGCGACATAAAGCGCGCCGTTATGAATATGAAAAAAAAAAAAAAACGAAAAAAGGAAAATCTTATCTAAAGGATGGCTTAAATTGCGCAAAGGATTTGTCATTTTGAGTTGTGTCAACAGGCGCGGCACAGCTAAATTCATTTTCATGCCCAGCAAAAATGTATATAAGGGGTTGTTGAGTACATGCAGATGTCTCCTTTGTCTGGTAAAACATATAATTCTGTACATACCATATAATTTCCTTCCTTGCTATTTACCCAATGTGCTCAAAAAACAGGATTTCGATATCGATTTTTACTCATACTGCGCATGGATTAGGAGGAGCGACAGCTAAATTCAAGTCTCTAGCTCTTATAGACTCTGAGATCCTTGCGTTCATATATACGGATGGACGGACAGACGGACAGACAGACGGACACAGCCACATCGACTCGGCTGTTGATGCTGATCAAGAATATATGCACTTTATGTGGTCGGAGTTGCTTTCTTCTGCCTGTTACATATTTTTGCACAAACACTTTATACCCTTTTAGCCCATTTTCAATGGGTTCAATGTATGAAAATATATGCACACATTATTTTACACAATATATAATAAATGCAAACATAAATTATACATATATACATGCACACACACATGCATATATGCTTGCAAACATATATATTTTATTATATACATACATACATAATAAACATAAACAATTACACGCTTATGTTAAGCTTAAGGCCGGAAACACCTATTCATTATGTTCTTATGTAAGGCTTTAAGTAATTAGCCCATCGGACCAAACTTAAACTTAAAACCCAACAAAAATCTTTGAATCGAATTTTCCCCCAAGGAAGCTTCGAATGTGCGAAAAATGTGCAACACGTCTCAAACGAATTAATATAAAGATCCTTGAGGATGAATTTGAACTAAATCTGTGACCTCCATTTCCACCAAGCAGGAATGTATTTTCCGTAAAGTAACAAACGTTCATATAACCGTTTTTCAAGAATTTTTCATTTCGGGTGGAATTTCCCAGAAACCCGTCTAATTACAGTAAAAGTTTCAGACCTAGAAAGTCTTACGGTTTGGGCTGTCTTTCAGCAATCCAGTCTTATTGTTGGACTCACCCAAAGGAGCTGCACACTCGGCACCTTTTGATTTTGACATTAGCTGCATCTGCCTGCTCTGGACTGTGCTCTGTGCATGCCCACTCGTCGCTTAACATATTATATTATATTATTTAATTGGCACACTCTTAACTTAAGACTCACTCGAAAGGATTTCGTGGTGCAGCTCATGTTTGCATATAACTTAAAAAGCTGCTTTTGGGATTTTAAAGCAAATACCATGCAGGGCATTCATCAGCTTTTGTGGAGATCCGCTTGCGGTTAATTTGCGGGCAAAGCAAGCAAAACCACAAGGCCAACAAACGGTTTTGTGTCAAGGCGTTCCATGTACCTCCACAAAGGCAATTTGCTGCACATTAGTCTGTTGAATGGCAGGGATAACTCATATTACCTTAAAGTATAAGTAGGCGATAACTGTTAACGCCTTTTCACTTATTTACTAGCGGGCATAACCCGGCCTTGCCCGTGGCTCGAATAAAATAAATTTTATCAAAAAGCTTTCAAAATAGTTTTTAAACTTATCGGACGGTAAGCACATAACTTTCATACAATCGTTTTCCGCTAACAAAATATGAAAAAATAAACATTCGAAAATACATTCAATTTAACTGCAACACCTGAATGAAAGTGAATGTCAAGCCAAGATTCAAATACTATTTAGCATAAACATGCTTTAGCTCTGTCATAGCTGTGAAAGTTGAAAGCCTAAACAGAATATTTACCATAATAAATTGTAAATGTCCAATTCTTAAGTCAAAGGTGAGTTTTTCAATTCTTTTAGGCAACGGCTTTGACCCATTTCAATGTTGGGGCCAGCAATTTTGTGCAGCTGACAATCAAGGCGACTGAGCTCCACTTTTGATAGCACTCAATTACCATAGAAATTGGGTTTTGCAGCTTGATTGAGGCGCAACTGATTCAAGAAACACAAGTTTTTTAAGGATTGAAAGCCCGATTGTGTCGCCTCTCGGAATTTGGTCGGACACCAGTACGACATGCTGCATAGGATTACATAAACATGCCACAAAGGCCGAAATCAAAGGCCTAACTTTTAGAGTAAAGGCAAAATAAATGTTTTTAATTGATTTAAGTAATTGAATTTCCAGGCAACCAACAGGCCATAATAAGTCAAAGTAACACCAAAACAACAGTCATAACAAATTGACTTAGATACAAGTATGAGTGAACCAGTCGGGTATGCTCGACTGGAAGATAGCCAAAACCTAAACACTTCTCTGTGTTACTTCTTCTAAAATGAAGACAAAATATTATAAATACAACAAGATAGAGTTTAGAGAGATGGATCTATACTCGGAGAGATACAGCTCTTCACCAATAGTATATACAGTTTATGGTCTCGGAAATGCTTGCCGCTCTCTGCGACATACATTGGCACAAAAGCATTAAGCCCTTCTTGCGCCTTTTTAATGGATTCATGGTAAAAAAAAAAATATGTGTGCATGTTTGTGCATGAGTAATTTAATTTAGTTCCCGAGAAATTTGCCAAGACAAACTTATCGATTTGTTTGAAAATTATATTTGAAAACTTTGACTAACTCAATTTGATGTTGCAATTTGTAGTCCTGGGTAGTCCGGGTATCCGTGCACATTGGCAGCATCAAATGCAACAGTCTGCAGCGCAAAGTCAAGTCGCCGACAAAGTTCTGTCAGTTTCCTGAGAACACTTAGTTTTAAATAATAAATAGCATTAAATGGGAAAAGAAAAAAAACACACACAGAGAAAAATCAGTGCAGAGTAGAGCGGAGGCCACTCCAAAATCAAGTGGCATAGACGGCAAAAATCGTGCCACATCATAATGAGCACCAAGGACACCAGCAGCAGCAGCAGGATGCAAATGTCGCCGGCAAAATTGCATTCCCTGGCTGCATTTGGCTATGAGTTTGACTTCCTGCCCGTTTCCAGTTAACGGCCACAAAATTAGTTTAAACTTGGCGGAAGCAAACGCAAAGGCCAAGACAGCGGCAGCAGTAGCAAATGCCTAGGCAACTCCTTTAAATGATTTGTTGTTGTTATTGTTGTTGCCTCTGTTACAGATGCTGCGCACCTCCACCTGGCCAGAGACAAGGCCAGCCACACAGACGTCAGCCAGTACGATGGCCAACCACGAGTAGATGGACAGCGACAGCACCGAGGAGCAGAACCTGGAAATTAACATAAAGAAGTAGAACAACAACAACAACAACAACAGCAAATTGGAATAGAAGAAGAAGTTGAAAAAAGCACTCAAAATGCGTACTCTAGCCAAAACATCCGGCTTTAATGGCAGCGATGACTATCTAAATGGTCTGGATGCTGCGAATAGAACCGAATTTATATACACTATTAAGTCTAACTGGATTACGGAATGGTAAGAGCAATATAAAAATTAAAGAAATAAACCATTGTATCATTAATATTAGTAATTATTATTATTAATACTATTGTCATTACTAATTTTATTCTCTTCATTATTATAATTATTATTATGGTTATTCTTGCTATTATCATTATTATTTCAATTCTTTTCATCAATGTTTTTATTATTACTATTATCATTTATATTGTTATTCCTTTCATTATTATTATTATTACTGAATTTATTTTTATAATTATTATTATTATTATAGTTCTTTTTATTGTTATTATTTTCTTTATTATTATTGTTATTATTATAATTTATTTGATTATTATTATTATTAATATCATTATTTTTTTTTTGTTTTTATTTTTACTTTAATTATATTGAAGTAGTATATACGAGTTCGGAATCGAATTCAACCAAGTAATACTATTAAATAATTTTGTGTAACTTCTATTTCGTAGCTGAAATATGTTATACAAAATAGAACGAAGTTTTTGCATAGATCCACTCGATTTATAGCGCGTTTTCTTTTCAATATAATATGTATTTATGTTTATCTTATATTATCTTCGCTTGGTAGAGATCAGAAGGCATTGATCGATTACAGCGCAAAATAAAAATCAAGAAAAAAAAAAGATAACATCTGTTCTTTGTCCAAAATTTATGTTACGTTTAAATCTCTTTCTCCAGGCGCATACGGAAGGAGCGCGAGAATCTCTGCCGTGGCCTCTACAATAGGGTCATAGAGCACGCGGAGTGCAAACGCCTGTTGGAGGCGGCAAAGATCTATGGCGAGATTACGGACTTTAATGCTTGGTCACCTAATGAGCAGCTGCAATGGTATCGCAATTTCGGTTACAATTTGACCAACTTTGGCCGGAACAGCTCGACGGAGACAAGTGCCACGCCCGTGGAGGTTAGTGGGCCGGTGCCCGTGTTGCCGCCATTTGAGACCTGGCAGACAATTGCCATAGCATTGTGTTTGTTCTTGTGCATCATTCTGACGGTGGGTGGCAATATTCTCGTGCTGCTCGCCTTCATTGTGGATCGGAATATACGACAGCCCAGCAACTACTTTATAGCCTCACTAGCCGCAACGGATATGTTGATAGGTAGGCAAAAACTTGGACTCATCTCTACGCAAACATTTTATTTGACTGACGCTTAACTGAATGATTGACAGTATGATTCGCAGAATGATTAACTGAATGATTGAAGTTCTGCCTGATTTACCTATTGAATGATTTACTGACCGAATAACTAACTGATTGACTTTCTAACTGATTATCTGACTGATAAACTAACTGAATGATTGCCTGACTAATTGAGTGACAGACTGCCTAGTTGACTGTCTGAATGATAAAGTTACTGACTGACTGAACGACTGACTAATTGACAGATGGACCGACTGAATGACTGATTGATTGACAGACTAGCCAATTACCTGATAGATTAACTGAACGACTGATTAACTGCTGGACGGACTGACTAATTGACTAATTAACTGAATGATGGACTGACCGACTGACAGAATGACTGGGTGTTTGACCGACTGAGTGCCGGAATTATTAACTGTATGATTGATTGTTGGATAACCTGATTGACTGACATATTGATTGAATGATCGACTGACTAATAGACATATTAGTCGGTCCATCTGACTGACTGATTGACTGACTAGTCAGTTGATTGACTGAACGACTGACTGATTGAACTATTGATTGGCTTACTGCCTTATTGATGATTGACCGACTGAGTAACTAATTAACTGGTTGGTTGACTGACTGACAAGCAGATTAGCTAACTGATTGATTGATTGAACAGCTGGTTAGTTGAAGAATAGACCAACGGAGTGACTGACTGAATGTGTGATTAACAAACTGATTTACCGACTAATTAGTGTTCCCAGCCCTAACCTTATTTTTATGGGCAATACCTAAAATGTATGATCGCTTGGAATCAAACTTATTAACTCCAAAGCTTTACATTTCTATTTATTAAACAAGTTTTTTAAATGTTAAATAAAACCAAAATTGGGTACAAATTTAGTAAATATAACTTTGGATTTGATTACCGTATGATACACTAATATATACATATATTTGTGATAATCTCTTCAAGAAGGTCATATATATATGGGGAGACTTGACTAGACTAAACTCTAATTATATATTAATTGATACACACTTTTCTCTTTAGGAACTGTTTCCATGCCCTTCTATACCGTATATGTGCTAAAGGGCTATTGGGATCTGGGACCCTTACTCTGCGACTTGTGGCTATCTGTGGACTATACCGTTTGCCTGGTCTCCCAATACACCGTCTTGTTGATAACCATTGATCGCTATTGCTCGGTGAAAATCGCGGCAAAGTATCGCAGCTGGCGCACTCGGACACGGGTCATTTATATGGTCTCCATCACCTGGATCATACCGACGCTGCTGTTCTTCATCTCGATCTTTGGCTGGGAGCATTTTACGGGCAAACGCGACCTGTTGCCGGGCCAGTGCGCTGTGCAGTTTCTCAAGGACCCGGTCTTCAATACGGCATTGATCATTGGCTACTACTGGACCACGTTGATTGTGCTGTTCGTGCTGTATGCGGGCATCTATAAGACCGCCTACGACATGCAGAAGCGGAGCGAGGCCAAACAGCGCAAGATGCAGTCGATGGTGGCGCTGAGCGCTGGCGCCATGTCCGGCATGGCTGGTCATGCTGCGGGCATTGGTGTCATTGAGGAGAAGATACTAAAAACTAAGGTGCAGCTATCGGAGGTAGATAGCAGCGGCTGCAACACGGCTGTAAAGCGTCTGAGCGGCTCGGGCCAAGCCAATCCGCTGGCGCAGGCCACCGAAGCAGTTGCCATTGTGCAGATGACACCCGAAGAGCGACGCGCCTCCGAGGCCAAAATTGAGGAATCCAAGCGTGCAGCGGCCGAGGCAGAGAAGAGCGAACGCTCCAGTAGTCCAGCCTTTGATTCCGATGAGGAGTCCTCTGTCAACCAAACACAGCAGCTGCTCAATCAACAGAAGCTGACCAATCTGCGCAAGCGTTCGTCCATTGGCCTGGTGTTTGGTGCACAGGCGGCGCTGTTGGCGACACGCAGCAAAGGTAACTTGCAACAAAGCACCAGCAACTCCAAGTCAATTGAGGCCATGCACTCCATGGGCGCACGATCGCCACACCATCACCCAATTAACCAATCGAGCTTGCAGCGCGCCCAGAGCAAGGAGGAGGTGGGCATGGGTCTTTATCAGGCGCATACACCAATTGAGCGACCCAAGCGCACCTCCTGCTCCACTTTGTCCCAGATAGCCGAGCATGACCGTCTCATTGATATCCATCAACCCTCGATACCAGCCAAGCATGGCCCGCTCTCACCCGTGGATCTGGTGCCCATTGAGGTGCCGCGCGAGCAGGTGCAACAGTGTCTGGTGCAGGCCATATTGCCGCCGCCCGAAGCCTTTCAGTGCCCCACACCCCTGTCCGATTACTCGGATCGACCCTTTGGCAACAGCTCCGGCAATAGCGAACTGGCCATGAGCTACGATCTGATGACGAACAACTCGGAGATGCGCTACATGGATGAGAGCTCCGCCATGATGACCACCACCAATGATAATAGCATTAGCTGCTCTCAAAGCAGCGCACCACGCACCGCTCCACGTTCCGTGCCCGTTTCCACAGCACAGCGAAGTGCCATTCCACCACCGCCACCCGCACGCAAACAGCTCCAAAGATCCAGCTCCCCCATTGTTCCAGCGACTAAGCCCAGCCAGAGCCGGAGCGAGTGTCATGAGGAGAGCCAATCCCAGTCCCAGGAACAGGTAGCCATTGAAAAACGTCTTCTCGTATCATACACAGGCATCGAGGACTTTGCCAAGGGTCGGCGAGAGAGCTGCATTGAGGCCATTTGCCTGCTGGATGTGCCCGGGCATGGCAATGATCGTTTGCAGGCGGATTGTCCGCCGCGTCGCGCCTCCAGCCCCATGGAGACGAGCAGCAAGGATGCGGTGCTCTACTCTCCCATGCCACCGCCGCCGCTTAAACCGATGCCGGTCACAGGCAATGCTGCAGCAGGCGCAGCTGCTGGAACCGCTGCTACAGTGGCACCACCAGCACCGGCTGCTATTCAGCTGGAGCGCATTGATGAGCGCGAAGCGTCGGACTCAAACACCAACAAGATGCCCTCCACATCGGGCACCACCAGCAGCTCGGCTGGTCCGGCCGGCGGCATGAGAAAGGATGCCAAGGATCTCGATGAAGATGGCGGTGTCTCGCGTCGTGGCTCCAGCAAACGGCATTTCATGCACTCCATTGGCAAGCATTTCAAGAGCAAGAAGGCCCTGCCCCTGGTCATGGGCATGGGTGGCAGCCGGCAAAAGTCCAAGTCGGAGAATCGTGCACGCAAAGCGTTTCGCACTATCTCCTTCATTTTGGGCTGCTTTGTGGCCTGCTGGACGCCGTATCATGTGTTGGCCCTGGTCGAGGGCTTCTGCCGGAATCCGCCGTGCACCAATGAGCATCTATATATGTTCTCCTATTTCCTGTGCTATGCCAACAGTCCAATGAATCCATTCTGCTACGCATTGGCCAATCAGCAGTTCAAGAAGACATTTATGCGAATTCTCAAGGGTGATCTGCACATGACCTAAGCGAGCCTCCGAGCTAATGATGATGACGATGATGATGATGACGACGAGTTTTGGGATGAGATGAGATTGATCGCCGGATCCGGCTTTGGCATTGCATTTGTCAAGCGGTACACAGCATTTCCGAGAGCCCCGCGGAATGTTGAGACCCAATTTTATTCGAACTGTAGATTTTGGTTAAATGCTCCGCCAAATTGTGGATCCCGCTCCTCCCCCATCTGTGGAACACCAATTGAATTCAAAATTTGAACGGTGTTTTTGTAATTTAAGGTCAGCCAAAGGTGTGTGTTAGTTAGTGAAAGGAACTATTTGTTTAGCGACTAGTAGAAGCTATTAGAACGGAGTTGTAGTAAAAGTTGAGGCAAATGTTTTAGACAATAAATAAATTAATGTTTATATATATTATTAAGCTATGAGCCCAAAAAGTGGTAAATAGTATAATTAGTAAATAGTCTATGCAGCTACATAAATGTATACATAATAATGATAACAATAATAATGATAATGACTATATTCTCCCGATACATACCATATGCATTACATATCCCAAACTGAAGAATTTTTTCATTTATCATAGCAGATATATTGTATAACACGTATAATATATATTCCCAACTGTGAGATTGCAAATTATATGCAAATATTTACACAAATTGCATTCACAAAAAAATAAATAAATGAAAATAAATAAATAAATATTCTATATACAGAGGCATACGACCCATCTGACCCAACTGAACAATAAGTGTTAACCAGCAACAAAATAAGAAAATATATAAACAAAAACAAAAGATTGATGTAAAAAACAAATATCTAACAAATATACAAAGCCACAAAATAACGCTCTTATATGTAAATCTATATATGTTTAAAATAACAGTGTATAAATGTCAATTTCTATTTGAATATCGGGAACCGAGAACTACACAACTGCCCAACGGGGTAGTATCGTGCTCTATATAAATATATACACACACATACACACATATATATCTAAATATATTTGTATTATAAGTGGAAAAGAGTTATATATAGATATATATATTATATTTCGCGTCTATGCCGAGCTGCCTGAATTAGTTGACTTTGTTACACTTAACACATACGTATTAATTAATATATTATAAATTATATTATAATAAACTGTTATTTGTTTAAATATGTCTCGAAAAGTTTTCATATTGATTATTGTTACTTTAGTCCATGCCAAGCTGCCTAATTGGTTTGATTATTGTTTAAACTCTTCATTTACCTTCTCACATAATTAGTTACCTTAAGCATTTCGTTTGTCTTAGTCCCTAAGTGAAGCATGTTACAATAACTACAGCATTAAATAAATAAAGTATTTATGTCAGCAAAAAAACAATATAAAACTACATTTTCTTACAAATTTTGTATAAATGTTTACTCAAAAGTGAGGCGCTCTTCATATATCTTCTTGTACGTAAGTAAATAGTTCATCATGAAAAGTAAGTCCTAACCCCTTACACAATTTGAGGAAAAGATTTTAAATTATTTTCATATTTTATCATAAAAACTCTTTAATTTTTAAACCTTTTTTTATATTTATTTAAGACTCTACTAAAAGAAAAATATGAAAAGATTTTAAATTATTTTAAACGTTTTATCATAAAATGTGAGTTCCAAATTGTTAACCAAAGATTTAAAATTATTTACAAGTATGAAAAAAATATGATTTTCAGTCTAAAACAATTAATTACCGCTATATTAATAAAACCACACTCGAAAAATGGGTGGAAAAATGTTAACATATTTTTATCCGAGCAAATTTAATTTCTTTTTTATCGAAACCTGGTTCACAACTCAAATCCATTCTGCTGAGTACAAATGGGGCGTACGGAGTAGCAGATTTTAGCCAGAAAGTTTTTTAAGTCTTTCACGTGCGGAAAATAGGTTGAAAATGAATATTTAAAATCTCATAATAAAATCTTGACTAAGGCAAGGCCACTAATTACAGCTTTGTATGCCTGCAAAGCCTATAGCTGGGATTTTTCAAATAGCGCCTTCCTACGCGATTCTCATGAATCCATGTAAGACTTAAAGGTCCGTTGCACCTGAATTAGATGTATTATATAAACAAATTGATGTATGTATTTATATATTTGCATTGTGAATAAATGTATTTATATAAATATATATGTATTTAGGTACGCGTATATGCATTCCCCTTCATAGTTAAGACAGAAAATAATGAAATTGCGTATGCGTTATTTAATGCCTAACTAAATGTTGGTTTATTAACATAATTCCAAATTAAGATACATATAGATGAAATGGGCAAATAAAATGATTCTAGATTTTATCGCATTAAAAAGCAAAACGAAATTTGTTATCCAAATTTTGCTTTCCAGCCCTGGCTGTCATCAAAATTGTGGCAATTTGCAACACTTTTAAAACCTGACATCAAAATTCAATTGAAACTATCCGAGCTAATTAATTCGGAACTCGGGTGTCGGGGCAGCGCGTAGTCCGCTTTCAAACGCCAAAGTGTGCAGTAAACAACAAGTGGTGGCCAGTTGGATACCCATCGAGCAGCTCCAGAGCATAGCGAGCATTAGCAACAACGCGATATCCACTTCCAATTGTCGGAAGCTCAAAGTACGAAAAACAACGCATTTGAATTAGGCCCACCTGTTGACCCCGTCTGCGGTCGTTGAGCGTCACCGGAACTCACAATGGATTTATTCATACGTATCATGGGCTTGATTCTGACCTATCTGGGACTGTTAATAAATAAGCTACTCGAGTTTCTGATACTACGCAAGAAGCCCGATTATCCGCCCATCCGGAATCCCATACTCACAAAGGCGGTTGTGCAACTTGTGACGGATTTGCGACGTGGCCAGGTAATCGAAATCGTGAAATTGTGAAAAACCCAATTATGCAATCATTTCCGCATATATATAGCTCACCTCCGAGCAGCTGGTCCGGGCGTATATAGGGCGTGTGCGTGAGGTGAATCCCTCGCTGAATGCGGTCATTGAGGAGCGCTTCGACGAGGCGCTCCGTGAGGCCACGCATGCGGATACGCTCATCGCCAAGGCACCCTCGGAGTTTGATCGCGTGGCGCTTTATACACGATATCCCCTGCTGGGCATACCCTTCACCGTGAAGGAGTCCTGCGGGCTAAAAGGTAAGCTACGGGCTATTCAACTCATTTTTACCCCAAACCCATTGAAAATTAGCTAAGGGATATGCAAATGTATGCAATAGGCCGTTCCAGTCCATCCTTTGGCTTCGATCTCTGGAAAAAAAAGCTAGTGACATACGATTTGTAATATATACATATGTATTCTCATATACGAAATTCAGGATATGTTTAAAATTTCTTTTCGATATACTCTCCCATCTTCTGATTAGTCAAACATATGTTAGCTCAAAGAATACAAGAGCCAAAAAACTATACGTTTTATATGGGCTCTTGTTTAGCATAGGAATATTTCACTTTTTGGATACCTCCCCCAAGGAAATCATTTGTGAAGAAATAACCTTGCGCTTGGGTATATAGGGAAAATTGGGTAGCATATTGCGGCTCCAAAAGTTTGACAATAATCGGACTATAAACACCGAAGTTATTCAAGAACCCATTTCCTATAGAGTAGGACTAAAGTGCAAAAGAGCAGCATGCGTTCATGCGTGCGCGCGTTCGCTTATGCGTGCGTGCGTTAATGCGAGCGCGCGTTCATGCGAGCGCGCGTCATTGTGTGCATGCGTGAGTGCGTGTAATTATGTGTGCTTTTCTACAAGTATTGCAAGGTATCTGCTAGTCGAACACTCCTGACTAGACCACTGTAACTTGTTTAACAACAATTTGAACACCTTGATTTGTGGTATATTCCCTTTCAGGACTCTCCTATGCGGTGGGCAGCGTTGTGCGCAAGGGCATAAAAGCGCCCAAGGATGGAGATGTCGTGGAGCTGGTGCGCGCTGCTGGCGGCATACCGTTGCTGGTATCCGCCAATCCCGAGTTCTGCATGAGCTTCGAGACGAACACGGTGGCCAACGGACGCTGTGTGAACCCCTATGATCTGGCACGCACCTCAGCCGGCTCCTCTGGCGGCGAAGGAGCTTTGAATGGCGTCGGTGCCACCACTTTTGGTGTGGCCTCCGACATTAGCGGTTCCATACGGCTGCCGGCAATGTTTTGCGGCGTCTATGGCCATAAACCCACGGGTGGACTCACCTCTGTCAAGGGTCACTATCCCTACTCGCTGGTGGACAAGAATTTCCCAAGTTACCTACAAATAGGACCAATTACGCGATTCGCACGTGATTTGCCGCTGCTCCTGGAGATAATGGCGGGCGACAATAAGCACAAGCTGAAAATGCAGGAGCCGGTGCCGCTCAAGGAGATTAAAGTAAGATGCAGAGTCTAGAAATGTATACTCTGTTCACAAAAGGAAACAGGGCATATTAGCTATGTCCGTTTTGCTGTCAGTCAGTCAAGTTTAGGGCGAGTACTTCACGAGATTAAAGTAGGGTTCAAGCATACTCTGTTCACAAAAGGAAGCGGGGCATATTAGTTAATTGTAGTGTCCGTCTTGTTGTCATTCCTTCTGTCCGTCCGGCGGATATAGCGCGGCAGATCGTGCCAAGAGCAGGTACATCACGGGATCAAAGTAGGATATACTCTGTTCACAAAAGCAAATATGTATACCCTGTTCATAAAAGTATACAGGGCATATTAGTTATGTGCAATGTCCGTCTTGCTGTAATTCCAATCAGCCAAATAATCTTAGTATTCCTTTAAAGGAAAACTGATTCCAGCTCCTTAAAAAAAAAAAAGATATAAACTCCTGTGACACTGTGAACAGAGTATCGCTTAGTTGGCTACACCCGACTACAACGTTCTTCTGCTGAACTTGCCTTTGCAGATCTACTACGCCTACGGCTATTCGGGGCTTAACGGAATAACGCATCCGTATGTGGACACGGACATCAAATTGACAATTGTGCGTGCCATCAAATGCTTTGCCAAGGCTGGCATTCGGCCGCAACTGGTGGGTTCTAATACATGAGTAAAACCCAACATTGCGTAAGACATAATCCTTGATCAACTTATATAGCTGGATCTCAGTTTTCTGCGCAACTCCTTTGAGGTGGCGATCACGGCACTGGTCGACCTGAAGGGTCTGCCGAGCATTATAACGCAGCAATCGGATCGGCCGCCGCATATGAAGATGCTGCTCATGGAAATGCTGAACAGCACCTTTGGCCACTCGTTGTTCACCAAGGAGGCGCTTTTTCTGGAGCTCATGCAGCGCCTGAATGGCATGATGTCCGCCGAGAAGATGGAACAGTATCGCCAGGAGGTCGGCCCGCTGAAGGCGCATCTAACGGTAATGCATGGGCCGTATATATTTAAAAGACTATACTCGAGTTGTTTCTTTTGGCTTACAGGAATTACTTGGTGATCGCGGAGTGCTCTTCCTGCCCACATTCCACACGAGCGCGCTGTGTTTTCACACATCTTTGGTGAACATCACGGGCATTGATAATCTGCTGCTATTCAATGTGCTGGGCTTTCCGGCAACGCATGTGCCCATGGGCCTGAATGTGCGCGGCATGCCCGTGGGCTTTCAGGTGATAGCGGCGCCATATCAGGACAAACTCTGCCTGCAGATTGCTGCCGAGCTGGAGGTCGCCTTTCATGGCTGGGTGCCGCCCGTGCTACATCAGCTGGTCAGCCCGAGCTCGCAATAATCAATTTCCTAGACAATTAAGTATAATGGTTAGCTTAGGTAACGGGTCACAAAATAAATGAACAACTCGTCATTTAATTCGTAACGGCTGCGTGAGTGTGTATTTATTCTATCGATATGCCATATACCATATACTGTTACTTTCACAAAAATATTAGTGTTGGCTAACCCGCGAGTGAGTTAGGCTTAAATTAAACACACACTCTCTCGATTTACCTCTCTCTCTTTCTATCTCTGTCTCTCCCCCTTACAGTATCGCCAACGCACACTTACATTTCACGCTCGCTCTCGCCCACTCTCTCAGCTTTCAGCGCAGATCATTTAGTGACATACATACACAATATGAACATCCAATACGCAAGAGAGCCTTCAATAGCTGTGTGTGGGTGTGTGTGTTATCGATATCGCTTTTTAATACGAGATAGAAGAGCTTTGCTTAGTTGCTCTGTAAACACACACACACAAACACTTGGAGTGCACGCTCTCTATATCTCTCTCAATTGGCCTTGCACTATGTAAACAAGTCTTTGGAGCTTGTTCATCCATTTATTCCCACTCATATAATCAGTAAGCTGCCGGCATTGCAGGAAATAAGTTCGTTACGTGTTTTGCTCATTTTTTCATCGTTCTTTATGCGTTATGGAACTTTTACTACGTTTGCTATTAATATGCATTAAATTCGTCGCATTTATTGCGCACGCGCTGCAATATGTATTTATCTGGGCACGGGGACGTCAGATAAAGCAAAGTCTACCAGTTAACAGTAATCCTCTGCTGATGCTTAGCATTCAGGAGCTGCGCACGCGGCTGCGCAGCCGCCAGGTAAGCTACTTGAGAAGAAGAAGAGCAATAAAGAACAAGAAGAACAGTTATCCGGCAGGGCATCTGATGGACAGTTGGACATGTGTAGATTGACTTGACTCTTAAAGTCAACCAAGAATATATTCTTCATTGTTTCCACATTGTTTTTCTCCCATGAGTTACATGTTTCTCGACAAGATCATAATACCCCACTCTTGTGTTTTAGCTGACCTCCGTGGAGCTGGTGAGCGCCTATATCGAGCGCATCAAAGTGGTGAATATCCTGTTAAATGCCGTGGTGGAGCCGCGCTTCGAGGCGGCGCTACGTGAGGCAGCCGCTGCGGATGAGCTGATAGCCGCTGCCGGCGACGATGCGGATCAGCTGTTCGCTAAGCAGCCCCTGCTGGGTCTGCCTGTCACCGTGAAGGAGTCTTGTGCTCTGTCCGGCATGTCCTTTGCCGTAGGCAGCCTGGCGAGAAGTGAGCGGCGAGCGGATCAGGATGGTGTTGTGGTGGCTCGCATACGCGCCGCCGGTGCGATACCCTTGCTGGTCTCCGCCACGCCCGAGTACTGTTATTCCACGGATACGGATACGCTGCTAAATGGACGCTGCCGGAATCCGTTTGACTTCGAGCGCACGCCGGGCGGCAGCTCCGGCGGTGAGGTGGGTGGACGCAAGTACAAGATCCATTGCAATTGCTTAATCTTCGCTTAGGGTGCACTGAACGGCGCCGGCGCCTCGCTCTTTGGCATTGGTTCGGACATTGGCGGCTCCATACGCATTCCCAGCCTCTTTTGCGGCATCTTCGGGCACAAACCCACTGGGGGCGTGGTCAGCGTAGCGGGCCACTTTCCCAACTCCAGCGATGCAGATTTCCAGCAGTATTTGGTGCTGGGTCCGATGACCAGATTTGCCGTCGATCTCGCCCAGCTGCTGGAGCTGATGGCTGGGCCAGAGGCGGCGGCGCAGCTGCGTCTGCACGAGCTGCTGCCGCTGAGCCAGCTACAGGTGCACTACGCCCTGGGCTTCGAGGGTCTCAACGGAGGCATGCATCAAGCTGTCGAGGAGGATATCCAAACGGCCATACGCAAGGCTCTGGTGCATCTGCAGACACTGGGACTGCCCGTGCAGCGGGCAAAGCTGACGGGCTTTGGTGATTCCCTGGAGATTGCGTTAAGCGGCATTGCGCGTATGGGCCAAATGCCTTTTGTGCTGGACTCGGAATGCAGCCAAGTGGGGCAAACCGTGATGCAGCTCTTGCGCAGCCTGTGTGGTAAATCCCGTCATACAACCAACGCTCTGATTTTTGATCTAATGCGTCGCACCAACGCCTTTATGCCCAGCCAGCGGCTGGAAAGCTATCGCCGCGAAGCTCAGACTCTAGCTGGCCAGTTGACTGTGGGTATATCAAATTAAGAGCTGCTGCGCTTAACCCAAAGTCTCTCTCTAATCCTCCAGGAACTGCTCGGCACAACCGGCGTCCTGCTCTTTCCCACAATGCATGCGCCGGCCACAAGGCATGGCTGGACGCCCCTTCAGCTGTGGGGCGTGGATTATACGCTACTTTTCAATATACTGGGTCTGCCGGCTACGCATGTTCCCATGGGCCTCAATGGCCAGGGTTTGCCCATTGGTTTCTCTGTGATTGCGGCACCTTATCAGGATCGTTTGTGTCTGCGTGTGGCTGTAGAATTAGAGCGTGCCTTTGGTGGCTGGCAGCCACCAAATGCCACGAGATCTGGTTAGCTAATAATCTCTATCTTATTCAATGTGTACTCAAAGTGCTTAAATTGGAATTTTCAACTTTCACGTATTTTCATTTGAAACTGTTTGCTAGCGCCATCTGTCGTTATAATTAAGAACAGCAAATGCGTTTTGGTTTGAAATCTACAACAATGCACTAAAAAATCTCGAAAAAAACAACAAATATTCTATTCAATGCAAGTTATTTAATGCGATTTTATTATACTTTAATTTAGCTCTTATAACATTGAAAGCTTACCAAAATCCTTAAGCGTTAGTTTTCTGAGTTAAATAAGTATTGAATTATTCGCTGTGTTGTGCACCTACAACTGTTTAAATATTAATAGAAAGGTATGTATATAGTCTGGCAGCAGTTGGCAGCGTAATTTGTTTATTTATTCACCTTTACTAATAATTTTTATTAAATAAACTTATTTGGCGCCAGTTAGATTCATGTGCCGTTCATTTTTAGTGCATTTTTCTGTTTTTTTTTTTTGGTATTTTTTGTATTGCCGCTCACGAACAGATGTTGTCGCGCACCTCTCACTCACTCTCTCGCTTGCACACGCAACTTGCATCAGCTACTCGGTGTAGTAGTATTAGTAGTATTACTGAGCTCGCGTGTGTTTCGGTTTCGTATCAGCGTTACTTCTGTCGGGGTTCACTTCGTTTGTTGTCATAACGCGAGAGACTTTCATCGAGAACGGACGTATTTTTGTGTACGCCGAAACAAATTGACAATATTGTTGGAAAAATATTCCGCTGAAAATATATCGGAGACTATAGAGCATGGGCACTTAGCGGATAAGCATAGTAAATACGTGTCGCAATTTAGGCAGCAAAGTGATACGAAATTGCAAAAAGAAGAAGAAGAAGCATACAAAATCTGAAACGTGATCTTGTAGCGCAGTGTATCACATAACCAAGCTGCTGGTCCAGAAATTGCCTTTGCGCGTGTAATCGTCACTTAAGCAGAAATAGAAACGAGAACGTACAACATTTGTACAACAATTAAATAAATGTGCGCGTGTTCAAAATTTTGAAAACGCAACAACAAGTGGAAACACAACTACAACGGCAACAAGAACGGGAAGTGCTCGCGGCCGCTCAACAAGTGTAACAAATAAGCGCACTGGGATTATCTAATAAACCAATAACATATATATATATATATATATACAAGACTCGGGCTCGCACCTCCCCAAATAATAATAAAACAGATTATATACCAAATAGGCAGCATAAATATTAAATTTAAACCAGTCAAGTGTTTGAGAGCTCATTGCGTGTGTTTGTTTGTGTGTGTGTCGTGTGTATGAATGTATCTGCATGTGTGTGTGTGAAACGAGCAACAGCAGCTACAACTACAACAACAACAGCAACAATACGGCAACGTCAACAACACGCAATTGCTGTGAGCGCGACGGAGACAGCAACAGCGTGAGTCATAAAAGTGAAATGAAAATGCGGATAAAGAGAGAAGCGCCGTGTCTACTGCTATTTATGCCAATCCAAAATAACAACAACAACAACAATCGCATTGGTGGTAAGTCGCAGAGCAAAATACCAACCATACAAACAAAAATAAATATTTAGTTAATATTAGCTAGAATTACTCACAAGTATTTTGAGATTAAAAAACGAGGCAATTTTCCCGCTTGGAATGCCTGCTGTTTACTTTATAAACTTTGCGCGCTCAAGCGTAGACCGCTTGTGTGCAAAGGGGGCAGTGGCAGCGGCAGCGGTAGCACACACGTAAGCAGCAGCAGCAGCAGCAGCAGCAGTAGTAGTAAGCAGTGCTGCCATTTACGCTTTTTTCCGTCAAATCTGGCGTTCTTTTCTAAAGCAATGGGCAGCGGAAATTCCAGCTTGCATTTTGAATTCTGTTTTGCACAAATTTGTCAATTCATAAGCGTAAATTAATGTCTGCCAGTAAATTATCAATTCTTATCTGTGCACGGAAATCGCATAAGCTTTTCTTCCGCTTCTGTTAAATAAAATGTATTTGGGTTTTCACTAAGAACTAGCTATATTTTTCTGCTGAAATCCTGGCAGCACTGTTGTTTAGCGTAAGCGTCGTCAACGTTTGTCTGCCGTGCGGGCCAACGCCTGCCCCTGCGCCCTGTGCCCTACCGACAAAGCATTTTCAACGAGTCAGACTTGAAGTCAGAGGCAGCGGCAGCGGCAGCAACAGTGGCGTAGCGTCGGTTTCTACTTACTTCATACGTGACTCACATTCGCGTGTCTTTCAGAAATAAAAGCAAACGAAAAAAGAAGCTTTTTTTTTCGTTGAGAAAAAAAATGTAAAGCAAAGCAGGTTTGTGCGACAGACTGGCAACGCTGGCAACGAAACCCGCTTTGAAACGACCTTTCGAGTACGAATTCGTCGGCACAGCAACAACAACAACAACAATAAAAGCAACAGCCTCTGTCGGCAGCGGGCAGCAACAACTTTAAAACTTGGCGAAGTTTCAGTACACACACACACACATGCATGCATGCAAGCGTGTGTGGTTGTGTGTGTAGTAGTGTGTGTGTGTGTGTGTGTGTGTGTGTGTGCAGTGCATTGGCATGCGATTTGACTTGTTTCTGTTAGCCACAGCAACAACAACGGCCACCACAACATTTCCTGCCGCGAGTGAAAACTTTTTTGTTGGTTTTTGGCTTTTGAGGCTTTGAGGTCGCTCGACACTGATAAGCGAAGTTTCTGCTCTATACAAATTGTTGCTCGTTTCTGTTTTTTTTTTTTTCTGCTTGGACAGCATAAAAGCCACAGCCACTAGAAACTGTTTATGCGGCTGCGACTGATAAGGCTTCTACTCCATACACACAGACACTAACACACTAACACACATGCGTTTGCCTATTCCCTGCCATTCATTCCAATGATAAGCGCTTTCCAAGCTCTTGTGCCCTTTTTTTTGTCGTAAAGCTTTGCATTGGGCCTCGCTTTGGTTACGTTTTTGCCTCGCTCTGCCGCTGCGTTGTGCGCTAATCAAGCTGCGTGCCGAAATAAATGTCTTACGTCAGTTTGTCAAACAGCAGCAGCGAATATTTGCGGTTGTTTTCATTTTTTTTTTTTTTTGTGTTTATTTGATGTGAATGTATGTATTCATGTATTCATGTGAGTTGGCGCGACAAGTTTTTAGGTATTGGTTCACATCGAAAGCTGACGTCATTTGATCGCAGCAAAACCAAAATAAAATTAAACAAATCTTAATACAATGTATTTGCTCTGCATTGCAGCTAATCACAAGGACTATCCCAACAACAAACGGTCCAGGGAAAATCTGGCATGTGACGAACAGCAGCTGACGGCGACGTCGACGTCAACGGCAGCAATGAATGTTGGCAGCAATGGCGGCCGAACGCCGCCGCTCATGCGCAGCTGCTCCAGTCCGGCGGTATACGGTGAGCAAATAACTGTTTCCAAATATGATTATATAGATAGATAAATTGTAGTTAGTTTATATTCCGCTGCAAGTGTTTAGCACATTTTATATAAACCAGTTTCGGTGCCAGTTGCAGTTACAGTTTCAATTCCACTTCCACTTCCCAGTTATCTATTTAAACTGTCCATCTATCAGCTGTCAAATCTGTTATCTGCATATTTGCATGTACGCTGTTTGTGCTTTTCATTGCATTTCATTTCCTCGTCCCAGCCTAGCTTAGAGAGACCTTCTCCAACACTACACATACATATGTATGTATGTGTGTACATAGTTTTCGCTCTTGGCCGCACTCTCTCGCTCGCACGCGCTGTGTAAAGCTCTGCTTAACATCATAAACAAACAATGTTGTTATTGTTTTAGCACGTGCTGCCAGATAAACATGACATTTTTGCTCTCGTTCAGATTGTTTTATTCATTTTGCACGTTATGAAATACAACATATGCACACAACCTGCAAAACATGCACAACAATAATAACAATAATTGCACTTGACAAAAGCAGCGACAGCAAAAAAACACAAAAACAAAAAGAAAAGAGAAGAGAAGAGAAGAGAAGAGAGCAAAATGCTCTATGTCGGACTTTTGGCAGCTGTGTTGCCAAATGCAATAAATTACACATTACGCTACACTCTTTGCTGCTTGCCGAGCTTTCTGAACAGTGTAAAGTGTGTGCTAAGCCTTTAAGCTCAGCCCTAAATCTAATTGCTGTATGTGCGGCGGGGTAAGGGGGTAAGGGGGGCCTCTCCTGCTGCTGCTGTTGTTGCTGTTGCTGTCACTGGTCGGGCATGTGATCGCGCTATGATGCAAATAGATTTCAATGTCGCACTGCTGTTATGACAACAGCGCTCAGATGTGTTATTGCAGCTAACACTGCTGCCCTCCCGCTCAGACCCACAGAGGCTTGCGCGTTTTGCGCTAGCTTTCACGCACAGGTCATTCGAGTTGTTGTTGTTCTCTTTTGCAATGCATTTTCTATTCCTGTTTACGTCACAAACGCTTTGAGTCATAAATTGTTCGTGTTTGTTTCTGTAACTTAATTGCATTTACTTAGTTTTTTGCACTTACTGTTAATATGTTTATTATCAGTAGATAATTATAGAAAATACCCCGCATTTCATATCATGAGAAATCACATATTTTTGGGGCTACTTGTGCATGTGTGTGTGTGTGTGTGTGAGAGAATTTTTATAGGTCTCACCCCGAAGGTGTATGACTAATGCAATTGATTTCCATGCCACACTGTGACCCACAAACGTAATTACATGTACTAAATACAGCTGTACATGTGTGTGAGTGTGTGTGTGTGTGTGTGTGTTTCTGTGTGCTTGGGTGCATGGGCCTGAAACATTGGGCCAGTTGTTGCCTTGGCTATCAATTAACACGCGAGCGACAGAAATAATCGATGAATTGGAAACAGCCAGCAGCATAATGCGCAGCCAGCATACAACTAGGCATAGAGCCACAATAGATACATAGATACAGATACATAGATACACAGCTATAAACTGAACGATTGTGCGCCTCATTGAAAGTGCTACGAACCCAACAAACGACGCAAAATATTGTGAGATGGTAAAGCAACCACAACGGGCGGGGGCAGCACCTCCACCCCCAAAAGACCCACCCAGCTAGCCAGCCGCCACCCTGCTTGGCCCGCAGCCGCCCACAGCAACTGCCAATAAAACTAAACTGTGCGATTGCTGCCATGACTCATGCAACAACAACAGCAACAACAACAACAACAGCAACAAAATCAAGCGAAAGGAAGGCGCAGCAACAACAAAAATAAACAATTTGTTGTAGAAAACGTAGACGCTATTGTAAACACACACAGATACACCCGCACACACACACACACACACACACACACACACACACCACACACAATAATAGATACACAACGCTGATCATCATGAACATCATTTGAAGCAACGGCTCTTTTGTTGCATGACATCGCAATTGGCAGACCGAACGCGAACCCCTAGAAATAGCTAGAGATACACTCGAAAAAAAAAGTACAAAGTGCAACAACTTTTCCATTTAAAGGAAACATAATTTCACTTAATATAGAAAATTAGTTTATTAAAACCAAGAGAGAAAACTTGAATTTCGAAAATCTACAAAGTTGAAAAGTCGAAAAGTTTGCTACAATTAGAAGAAATTGGAAAAATTATTTCCATGAGCAGAGGAAACTTAAATGGTAAAAAGAAATTAACTTTCTATAAATTAGAAATCAAAAGTTTTTGTATGTAATATACTTAATTATTAATTAGTAAAATATTTTATATATTTTACATATTCTAGGAACTGTAGAATTTTTACAAAAGTAAAAGGATCTAATGTGCTTAGAGTTTTCTTTAAGTGTAGAGATCTAGAAACAAAGATCTAGAGCTAGATTTCCTGGGCTAGAGATGTGCGTATCTTTCGCCTAGGCTAGTTTCTATTTGTTCTACTATTGCATATATTTTAGATATATAATTAATGTATATGTATATGTTATTGATTATTTATTTTTTAGATATCGAAACACATCCCGCCTCGCCAGTATTCCCACATCTGCTGCTGGGCAATGGCCGCGATGCGGACGATCCCAGCAGCGTGGGCGCCAATTGTGTCCTAAATGTTACCTGCCAAAGTCCCAGCGAGAGTCATCTGCAGGGCCTCAAGTATATGCAAATACCTGCCAGCGATACGCCCCATCAAAATATCAAGCAATATTTTCAGGAGGCATTCGATTTCATAGGTAAGTTCACAAACAAACAATCCAAAGCCAGCTATCGCCGGGCTTATATTGCGCCTAGTCATCCAAGGCTGATAAAACGTGACTGGCCGAAAGGGCATTATTAGGCTCTGGGCTGTGGAGAGGGTATGGTAGGGGGGGGGGGGGGGGGGGGGGTCGAATGTTTTGCGTAACGGTTTTTGCTGTGGCTACCACTTGGAAAATTCGTTTGCCTTTGTTTAGTATTTCATTTTTATACCACGCACCCACTGAGACGGGTAAAAAGGGTATATTGGTTTTCTGCAAAAGTTTGTTACAGACAGAAGCCATAAAGTGTATACCTTCTCCGGATCAGGAAGAAGAAAACTAGAAACTTGAGATTTCATATAGACATTTTCCTATAAACAGAACGAGCTTATTCAATTCTAACGACATTTCCTTCCATATCGATAAATATCGAAATGTAGAGATGTTTTTTAAAGCCTAACTCGAACATTGTGAGAGCTTTTATGTATAATATTTGCTGTTGTATGGTTTTATATAACATACAGAGTACATATATTTCAGTCTGTGATAAAAAAACCTGCATTTTTAAAGACAGAGTCTTAGGATTTGTTACTATGTATACACACTTTTTCTGGATTTTTTAAAGTTCATAAAAATCGGACTGCAAACACCGAAGCTAAGTCAAGTAAATTAAGCTGAGATTTGGGTATTTTCTAGTCGGATACTCCCGACTTGAGTACTCTTACTTGTTTTCTGCTGCCACAGGCAGTTTTTTTATTTCCCTCTTTTTGCAAGGCATATTCAAAGAAGCCCGTATATATTTAGTTAATTTAAAGTGTTATACGGATGTCTATACGTATATATATATACCAACAAATATATTTATATATATGTTTCTTTTGTCTGTGCATAGTATCCATAGCCATCGAATATTTTGCTGACGTCAATCGCATTTTTCCATTTTCGTTTTTCTCGCGGGCAAAAGTTGTGTTCTACGCTTTCCTACATTTATAATTTTTTTTAGTATTTTAATTTATTATTTTATGTTTTTTCTTTTTGTTGTATTAGTCTCTTTTATGGCTTAACAAGTCTCGGCACGTGTGCGCACGAGCTTGGCATTTTCTTGTTTGTTTTATTATAAACATATTTTAGTTTATAACAATTGACAAATGCTCCGTGACAAGTTTGATTGACTTTTGAAAATCGCGTGCAGCTTATTGAGAAAAGAAATTATGATATATTTTTGGAGATTGTGAAGACTAGCATATAAATATTACAAATAAAATCTTATTTATTTTGAAAACTACTTGAAAAATCAGCTAAGTTCCATATGGAAATTCCTTAAAAGGATTCTATAATATAAACTGCACTTTCTGAGAATACATAGTCAGTATTTGCAGTATTTTAACTTAAGACTTGTCGATATATATATACGAATATGATAATGCCCTTCTTCTTTAATCTGACATACCGGACATACACAACTTTTCTACTTCCAAAAATTTCCTAAACACATCCGTAATATTATGGGGAATGCAGCTGTAAATTGTTTCTAAAAATATAAAAATCTATCATAAAAAGGATTTACTTAAATATGAATGTGGATATGCCCTTTTATTTCACAATCTCAAATCACAGGGTATACAACAATTTGTCTGCCTGATTTCAAAAGGGTGGCAAGCGTAACTGTTGAAGGGCTCGCCGCCGCCACCTACTTCTCACATCCTCTGAGCGCCTGCCAGCTCCTACGCTTTCCACTCCATTCGTCGGCAAAGCGACGTCATTGTTGTTGTTTTTGTTGCGTGTTGGCGTTGGCAGACAGCATGGCGGCTGCGACGGCGTCGCCGTCGTCATTGTTTGTCGTCGTTGTTGCGACTCGGCTGCGACTACGACTTTGACTTCGACGGCGACTGTGCTGCTCCTGTGTTTTGGTTTTTGTTTGCTTTTTGCATAATGGGCGATGACGCTGGCGTCCAGCACAGAGTTACACATTTACGCCATTACGCAGATATCTATGGATGTGTGTGCGTGGAAATTTTATGCAAATTAGGAGCGGCGACAACCGCAAACGTCCTTTCTGATAAGGGTTGTCACCCTGCCCGAGTGCCCTTTCTCTTCATGTTCTTGTAGCTGCCGCTACTGTTGGTGTCTATGTTTTTTTAGCCGCCACTGTTACCATGTCGCATGACTCATCGTTCGGCATGGCGCACAGTGCAATGTGGAACAGCGCACACACACACACCGGGGGCACACTCCTTGTAGCATTCAGCCATCCGCATCGATTTTCTCGTCTTATTGTTGCTATTTATTGCCGCCACCGCCGCCGCCAGCGGTACTTCACCCCCGTTTGCTGCCGCTGCCCGCCGCGCTGCTGCGTCGCTGCTTTTGCTCTTTGGCATATGTTCTATTTTTAAGTACACGTCGTAGTTCAGGACGACGCCGATGTTCGTTTATTGTTGTAGTTGTTGTTGTTGTTTTGCGCTCGGCCGTCGTCGTTTAGTTCCTGTTTATGAGTCATCGCGGCTCGCTTTTGTTGGCATTATCCTTGATGCGTGGCCTCGACAATGCGCTGACGTTGACGTCACAGCCGGCTGCCGCTGCCGCTGCCACTGCTGTTGCCGTTGTTTGTCAGGTGCGTGTGCAGCAACAGCTGTTGCTTTAGCTTCATCTTCTCCATTAACATTTGTCTGGCTGTTTCAGGAAGAAATGAACACCCACACACCCCCACCTCCTGCCGCTTAGCTCTCAAAGCCAAAAACATGTTCAAGTATGCATTATTTTTGTAACTGTTCTGTTCGGCGCTCTCTCGCCACCATGCTCTCGTGCTCTCCCCACACTCACTCACTCATTTGCTTGCTTGCTTGCTGGCTCTGTGTGTGTGTGTGTGTGTGTGTGTGCTGCCAAAACACATTAGTACTCAGGCACGAAATAAAAGAAGAAAAAAAATATTGTGAACGAGTGCTATGAGTCATGATTTTGCCTCTGCCGCCGCTTTTGCCACCACCCGCCCGAACGCCTGGCCACTGCCACTGCCTGCCTTTTGCGCATTCGTTTTCTGTCATTGTTGTTGGCTCCGTCGTCACCTTATGCTTATTATTATTATTACTCTTATGATTGTCTGTATTTCTTACACTACTTATGATTTCTCATTGTTGCCCGTTGTTGCTGCTGCGTTTCATTCATCATAATATAACAGCACTTGGCGTGCATGTATGCGTGTGCGAGTGCAAGCGAGAAGGGGCCAAGCACCGCTAAGTGTTGCTTGAAAGCTTCGTCTCATTAGAGTGAATTGTCGTGTTGCTCATGCTTGGACTCTCATTATGCTTGGACTCGGACTGTTGTCATTAACACTAGCCGAGCATAAATAGGTAAATGAGCTTTTCAGCACTAGCCACTTGGCCTAGAAACCAATCAAAGCAACAACGACCCACGGCACACGATAAGCGCCAACAAAGCCGAACCAATCAATTTTGAAAGTAACGCCAGCCTGTCTGATTAGACTGTACCTTAATAACGCACTATACATGTATGTATGTATATGTATATGTACAGTTTGTACACGGCAGCAGCTCGCTAATTAAAACACTTCGACTTCACAGGTGATTCCAATTTGCGTTATATTGTTATATCTGAAAGCCCTATTTTTCCATACAAAATATCAAAAATCAATATCAATTCATATAATGTATTATTATTCTAATAAACTAGTTCTAATTCTTGGGTTATCTAAAGTATTTCTAAAAATTTTACTTCTCGAGCGTTTACTGTACATGTCGTAGGCTTTAGGCTTAAATAACTGTACACACACATGTGTGTGTGTATATAGTATTTGTGCAGTTTTCTTATCAAACTTGACTATCTGGCCGCCAACAGAGGCCTCTTTTGAGGCGTACTAACAACTAGCCGAGGCATTTAAAAGTTGACGCACAGCTAAACAAACTCGAAACGGAGCCCGAACCATTTGTTTATCTTTCAGCTCATATATGTATATAGTATCTCTATTTGATATTAACACAAGCGCAAACACACTACTAAAATGCTGACTGAAGTTTTATCAGACAGGTCTGACGAGCAAATAGATTAGATAGCGAGCCAAGTTTACATGCACCCTACATACGGCCGTACTAGCAGCTATTTTCGAGATACATTTCGACCAATCCAAAGTTTCCCAGTAATCCTGCACGGCTGTGTTGCGATCCCGGGGCTCGCTGGCTCGCTCGCCGCCGGGTGACTAACGCGGCCTCGGGGCGACATTTCTGTTGGCCCCGTGCACATAATTTCAATATTCGTCAGCGAGCTATTTATAAAAACAAAAAACAAAAACAAAAAAACAAAAACAAAACCAAAAGCGAAAACAACAACAAAAACAAATCTCTCTGTGTGCAGGAATTTTTTTGAAATTTTTCAGTCTGTGCCGGGCGCAAGAAAATTTATAAAAACACTTCATCATACACTGTATTTATTACAAGAAAGGCATACCTAACACGCCCGCGCCCCCGCCCCCGCCCGCTCCCTCTGACTCTTACTCAGAGCTATCGGGGAGCTGCCCGCGCAATTCTCGAATTTGTTTATGAAAACTTTTCGCGTATTATGAATCACAATATCACGAGCCGGTCACATATACACATACTTATACATATCCATATACAAGCCCACCTACCCGCTGCCCCCTCCCTCTCACCCACTTATTATTGGGTTGAAGGCAACATCAAAGTGCAGCCAGGCAGGCAAGGCAAGGCAAATCTCCAAGTCGGACTTGGAGCCGCTTTGTTTCCGTATGACTCGTCGTTTGTCAAGTTGAAGGTCAGCGCTGAGCGGCGCTTCATCAGCTGCTTGACGGAATGATTCATGATCGGGCGATCCTGAGAAGCACCTGCCGCGTTTGCCACACGGTGAACGGTATTTGGTGATCGCTGAGTAAGCGTTGCGTCTAGCTTGGGCCTGCCCGACTATAAGGTACACAACTACACACACACCCACAGCTACACCTCAGATCTTTCCTCAGCTTCACACTTCGGAAATTACAGACTCTTGGGTTTGTTGCCCGATTGTTATGAAACTTTCAGGTCTTGAAGTTGGCCTTTGAGTGTGTGTATCTCCAAGGGTATCCAAAAACATGCTAAGATTGAATGATTCCTGATTCTCTAAACTGAAGATCGATATTAATCGATTTTAGAGTAACCAAGAGAGTTGCATTTGGTTGAAAGTATTATTGTTGCTATATGGTCAACAAAACTGGTTCGATATCAGTGAAACGGTATTTGTTGCCAGACAGGCATACAGCCAGATGAACCCGACTGATCCTCCCTCAGTGTTGCCACCTACTGATTATGCCCCATTTTCAGACCAATTTTAATGGCTACAGGGTATTGACAGCATTGACTCGAAAGTAATTAAATATTTTAAAACAAACAAACTACTTGTTGCCCGGCGAGACACAGACATCACACACACACACACACACACACACACACACACAGATACAGACCCAGACACATACTTAGGAACAGTCATATAGCGATATCATGTTGCCGGGCTCTGGTCTGGTGGTTGTTTCACTCTTGCTGCGTTTCGGTTTCTGTGTGTTTCTGGCCATGACTCACAGGAGTTGCGATGTGTGTTGCAAGGTAACCCGAACAGCAATCAGTGCGACCCTTGCGCCTTGGCTTAATCATCATGAACATCATCGCCAAAAGTGAGAATGATTTGAGGAATGGGCACAACAACATTGTCCGCACATAGGCCCGTCTGTTGGCCCAGTTCTCTCTGTGACGCACAGCCCGGGGCCAAATAACGCCGCCGGCTGCTGTTGCACTTAATCATCGGCGCACGGTCGGACGGTCGCGCGGGCTACTTTGGCTACCCAAAGTTGGCATTACGCATCAGCCGCATCGCCGCCCCAAAAATGGAGTCACGACGACGTCGCTGTCGCAGCCCTATGAATGGCCGGGGACGGCGCCTTAATAGACACGATTCGAGCCACTCATCGCCGGGCTATGCGCGGCACAGTGTTTAGTCATAAGTGTTGCACCGTAATTGATGATTACTAATCACTCCCCCCCCACCTCAGCGCTCTCATCACACCATACACAATATCGCATGAACAATATGCATATGGCCAACCTATCGACAATTACCACCTAAACGCCTTTTCCGATAAATCCCTCGTTAACAACAGACGGTTTCCCCAATCTCAAGCTAGAGTCCGAGTTCCGTTTTATATGATGATGACTACATAGCTTCCGTTGAAGATATGTCTTGGAATTTTCGTAATGTCCCGTCTCGTCTAGTAGGAATGTGTTCGTCTTGCAACAGTTTTTTGGAATAGTATCATATTTTTATCGAAATTATAAATGCCCTAAATGTGCGATCTTTCGCAGATTGGAACATTCCGATTCCAAGTTGCCTAGAAGAAGCTAAGAGCTTATTTTTAAGATTATTATAAAACTATGCAAGAGGAAGAATAATGCAATTCTCAGGTTAAATAGCTGAATGGACCTATGAAATATGTATTATATAATTCTCGAAAAATAGAATTCTTGTTTTTCCATAGGAAATCACATTATTGATCGCTTGTTTCCATGAGGTCTCTATATGACAAAGTCAACGTCGTAACCAAGATCCATTTTTGATCAAAATTTTTGACAATTGATGAAAAACTTATGACTATAAAACACATAGTATGTTTAAAATCTATAAAATTTATATTTCATATGATCCAATTTTAAGGGATTTTTAAAATTCTTTAGTTTAAAATTTAGAGTATGCATAAATATTTAAAAAATAATAACATTATTTTAAATACCTGCAATGCATGAAAAATGACAATTATATATATTTCAGTTCTTATTTCCATTACTGTACCCAACCACAAAATCAAGTTCCTTGTCATATAATTTAGGTATATTTTATATAACATATTAGTCAGTGCTGGAGATTAAAGATATTGCTATATATGTATATGTATTGCATAATAAAATATGAAAGCACAAACAAGGATCTTTCAGTCTTATCTATAAAGCTTGCGTCATAGAGCTTATGACTATACCATTGCTTAATCCAAATAAAATCTAATCTCAAGATTAGCCTAGACAAATTCCCGGAATGACAGTACAATTCATTTTAACTCGTATTTCAAAGTCAAATTGTGTCATAGGACAACAAAATGTAACGAGAAAAAATCTTTTTCAAGAAATCTGAACCATATGTCTATATCATATAGATCCTATAGAAACATTAACTATTACATTCTTCTTAAATTATTTCCTTGCTCATTCGATCTGTTATATTATGCATATTTCTTGAGATTTCCTTCATCTAAAGTTTCCACTATCCTTATCAATTGATGCTTGAGCTGTTCTATTACTCAACTGTGATTTATGAGTTAATTCCGAGTTCCGCTTAAAATGATCTCACAGTAGAGCTAAAACATCAAGTTGCTTGGCAAGTTCTTCCCCCTCTTCGAGTGTTGCCTGTTTCGCTGCGTAAATCTTTAGGCTAGTCCAAGACGGGCTAATACTTCTTGGCCCACTGTCTGAGGCCTCTCTCTCACTCACTCTCTCTCTCTCTCTCTCTCTCTCTCTCTCGCTCTCTTTCGAGTGTCTGTGGCCAATGCCTGGCAAATGAGTCACTTGGGGCAGGCGCGTTTTATGCGCGTTTTTAACTGTCTGAGCGACGGGGTCATTAACTAAGAGGATTTATGAGCACCATGAGCACGGTGACCAGTTGTCTGCTGACGACAAAAGACACACACGCATACACACGCACACACACACGTGTGTGTATATCTGTGATGAGTGTGTTTATTTTTGGCTAGCCTAAAATAGCGAATTTATAGACACCATCGAAGGCCCAAAAGAGGCAGCTGATGTACTCGAGAGCTGCTTTTGTAACTAGGCACTTGTATTATTCATTATCATTGTCATTATTATTAGCATTATCATTATTATTATCATTGATTTATTACAGTGAAACTCTAATAGCGAACAACTATAGGGGGACAACTCCCATTACCCACAAATTAGACTAAACTCATTTGAAAAGTTAGAGCCCCAAAAACTTCTCGAAGAACGGACTTTAAACAACGAAGTTACTTAAGAACATTTTATTCGAATTAAGGGAGGGGGGGATGGAGAAGGTAAGACGACGTACTATCTTGAGGAACATTTCAGGTGTTCACTGTACCTAGCTTGCGATTATCATTATTATATTATTTATGACTCTTATTATTTATTGTGGGTTTTCCACCCTTACAACTCATAATTGCAATATCATCGTTGTTTGCCCAGTCGCTTGCCAATTCGATCAATTTTTTTACGGTTATCATTGCTTAGTGCTGATAAGCGTTAACTAACTTGATTTGATTTTTCCGGGCCGTACTTGAAACCCCAATGGAATGAAAGGCAGCTTTTTTATTTTGTTCGATGTTGCTTTTAATACCGTTACTCGTAGTACGTACAGCAACAGCAAACAGTCAAGCTCGTTTCTTATCAGTCCAACACTTTGCACTCATTCATTGATAGATCGAATGTGCCTCTGTGTGTGTGTGTGTGTGTGCGTACTGCGCTTGTATTCTGGTAAATTGACTTTGCGAACCACTCGAAATTTCCAGGCGCAATTGCTGGCGGATTTACACGCGATGTGTAGCTTCCCAAAACGCTTATCACTGATAACAATTATTGGTTGTTTTCTTTTTGTGTGTGGTGTAAAAAGGGGGCAGGGTGGGCGTAGTGTAAATAACGGCTGGACGGTCCACAGGGGCGCCAGCCTGGTGAAGTGTCCGCTGACGACAAGCGATGACTAATTACGATTGACTGACTGCAAGGCTCAAAATGCAGCTTATCAGCTGCGCTGCGTGTTTGGAAATCAGACAAGTGTGTACACACATGTTTATATATACAAATGCATATGCATGTGTGTGTGTGTATACAAGTGTGTCTGTATGAGTAATCATTGATTAGCAACTGCAAGGCCTGTGCTCGCGCCCCCCTATTGCGATTAGATAGCCGGCCACACAGGCATAAATGTTGCGCTGCGTAGGGTGGTTGCTATTTCAGCAAGCACCACCCCAAAAAACAGCTCGAAGCTGCGTACGCTGCCTTGCTGGCTCGACTGGCTTATCTTGCCCAAAAATAACAACGTAAATTATGAGTTAATGTGCGCGCGCGTGTGTGTGTGTCTGTAAATATTCTCGATTGCTGTGTTTGTCAATAAAGCAGCAGCGCTTTGCGTCTGCATGACTCATCCATTGCACAGCAAACAGTTCACACACACACACACACACACACACACACACACACACACACACACACACACACACACACACACACACACACACACACACACACACACACACACACACACACACACACACACACACACACACACACACACACACACACACACACACACACACACACACACACACACACAGACACACACGCGCACGCTAGCGTGAGAGCAATATACGCATACAATTACAAATTATTGACAGCACTGAGCGAGCACCAATATCAGCAACAGCAACATCATCAAAGCTTAAAAGCCCGCGGCAACAACAAGTTTCTCCCAACTCAATACATGCGCAAGTTTGTGAGCGGCACAGCCTGCGTGTATGTGTGTGTGTGTGTGTGTGTGTGTGTGTGTTTGTAGAGGAAGAGAGAGCGCGAGAGCAGCGAGAGCAGTGCGTAGGTTGGCAGCAATCATTTTGCGTTGTCGATAAATTTTTCGAGCTGCTGCTGCTGAACCACAGTTCTTATTTATTTATTTATTTTTTGCATGGCGCAACTAATTGGCATTTGTTGATGCAAATCGTGGCGCCTTATCAGCTGATAAGAAAGTAATTTTCATAAAAAAATGAAGAAAAAAAATGCTAAACAATTACTCCTTCGCTCTCTTTCTTGCAGAGGATGCACGCAAAACAGGTTCGCGCGTCTTGTTGCATTGTCACGCGGGCATCTCGCGCAGCGCCACCATCGCCATTGCCTACGTCATGCGGTACAAGTCGCTCTCGCTGCTGGAGGCCTACAAGCTGGTGAAAGTGGCCCGGCCCATCATTTCGCCCAATCTAAACTTTATGGGCCAACTGCTCGAGCTGGAGCAGAGTCTGCGCAAGAGCGGCGTCCTGGCGCCGCTGCCCGTAACACCCGTTGCCAGCAGTCAAACGCCGCAAGCCCCGTTAGCGGCCACAACTAGTCAGCTCGTGGAGCAGCCCGAGCAGGAGGCGGCAGCTACTGTGGCACATCTGGCGCCAACGTCGCGCCCGCTGCACAGTAAATCCAAATCGGATAGCGAGGCCATGGATGAGGATGTCTATGATTATGATGATGTGGATAGCGGTGCCGGCAGCTTTGCCGGCAGCAATTGCTCATCGCGCCTAACCTCACCGCCCATCACACCGGACGAGACGCCCTGCACTTCGGCAGCTGCGGCTGCCACCGAACTGGATTCACCCTGTTCCAATAGCAGCAGCGGCATCTACTCCATGTCATCGTCGCGGCCCTTTAGTGCGCCCAATAGTTATGCTGCTGCTACGCCCGCACCCGCCGCTACTCCGGCAGCGCCGGCGCTGCTGTCGCCCTCGCGGCCGCTGGCGCTCTTCAAGCGTAACTCGCCCGTCAAGCTTAGGCTCAATCTGGAGTCCAACTATACGCCAAACATACCAAAATCCATATCCTGCATATCCATACACAATGCCAGCTTGCGCAGTCCGCTGCAGCGGGAGGCGCCAGCCACGCCCAGCTGCGAAGCGGCGCCCACTACGCCCGGCGACAACAACTGCAGCAGCAGCAGCAGCAACAACAACAACCTGGTGGCGGCCACGTCGAGTGATTGATCCATCAGGCGGAGGCGCCACCGCCGGCCCTTAGCTGTGAATAAAATAAAACTTATGTGTACATTTAAGTGATGCGAAATTTGTATGTTTGTATACAGAACAATGGATTGATTGAAAGGATTGATTGATTGATTGAACGATTGATTGATTGATTGACTATTTGATGTGAGCGTGTATATTTTGTACCTAAATATGTTTTCCCATTCGAAACTGGGGCAAAATTCATTGAGCATAAAACGGAATATATAGTCTAATATGTAATTTGTAAATCTTTTGTAATGTATCTTAGACCACAGCAAAAGAGAAAAACAAAACAGAACGGAAAAAAAGAAACCAAGAAAAATAGAAAACTTGAAACTAAAAGCATCCAACCTTTTAAATCTTGTGCTGCTATTATAAATTGTTTAAAAACCTCGTAATGTTTAATTTAGTATAATTTATGATAAGCCAATCTTAACTATACATATTGTAAACAGAATAATCATATGCATAACAAAAATTACAATGAACTTTACAATCGCACTGCAAATATTTCTGCTCACTTGCCACAGAACGAAATACCCTGTACCGAAAATTTAGATATCCAAATCACCAATTATAAAGATGCGTACTATCTACTATATTGTCAAAACTGTTCTAAGTTTTATGCGACTACTGTTCCCAGACACACACACACACACACACACACTCAGTCACACTTTTTAAACTTATTATTGCATGTATGTACTGTAAATTTTAACTTTTTAAAGTGAGCAAGCAACATTGTTTGGTTTGTGTTTGTGTTTTACTAGTTTTAGTTATTTATAAAAACAGATGATCGAGAGAGAGCGAGAAAGAGAGGGAGCGAGAGAGTTGTATGCAATCTGAATTCATTTGGTTTAGTTTTTAAGCATATTTTAATTTAAGGCTCTACACCCAAAAAGTGTAACTCGTTAAGTAAATAGAAAACATAAAAAAGTAACCAAAAAATATCAAATGATTTTTATTCAAATTTATATTTTGGCGCTTAAATGATTGTTACACAGGTCTGTTATATATCCGTGAGCAACTCTGCTCGCATACAACCCTGCTTACGATACAGCCCTGGCAAATTCTCGTGTTCATTGCGAGCGCCTGTTTGATTTGTATTGCCGACTTTGCCTTGCTGTAAATTGTGTGTGTAATATGTATCAAAGGTATTTATTTTTAATAAATAAATTTGTTATTTACAGCCCAGCTACATTTAACATATTACTGTTACTCAAGCTGACTGTGGCGATACGCTTATTGCGTTTTAGACTTTGCGTTACGCTTACAACGCCATTTTGGCTGCTGTACCAAAGGGAATTTACCGTTTTAACGCTGACCTTGCAAGTACTCGAATTTAACATATTCGCAACAGCGAGGATTTAAATAACGTAAAAATAAAGTAAAAGGCAGCTCCAATTGCAAAATGTCTGAATTGGATTGGGATGATCCAAACTACGTGGAGCCGCCCGCAAAATACTCGCAATCAACATATAACGAGAATTACAAAGATGATTATTCTCGGGGTCGGCGCAGCGGCGGCAGATATGACAGCCACAATAAACGCGACAGAGAGCATCGCGAGATTTACAGTAACAAGCGTCGCGATAATTACGAAAGAGATGGAAACAGCCACGTGAAGATCGCTGCCGAGCACGCTTTCAGCGAATCGCTAAAAATCTCCACGGATATGGTGGGCCGAGTCATTGGACGCGGTGGTTCGAATATAGCGCGCATTCAGAATGAGTTCACAGTGCGCATCAATGTAGATAAAGTCGATCTTCTGGTTAAGGTCTCTGGTAATTTTCAACTAAATGTCAGCGATGCTGTGAATGAGATACGCAAGCACATCAGCGGCAAGGGAGGAGGAGGAGGAGGAGCGGGCTACGGCCGTTCCAACGAAGGAGGCTATGGCCAGTCTGATGGAGGCGGCGGCGGCTATGGGCGTTCCCATGGTGCAGGCTATGGTCGCTTCGACGAAGGAGTCGATGACTATGGTCATTCCAACCATAAGAGCAATGGCGGCGGACAAAGCAATTATGAGTTTACAGCGTCGGCAGCACGACCAGAAACTGCAGCCGATGGCGACTTGACGGGCACCATCGACTGGGAAGGCCTAAACAAGGCATCAGTAAGTCACTGCTAAACGAAGAGTAGCCATCAACTAATCATGCCATTGTTAACAGAAAATAGCTGAGGCCGCACGCTGGGCCAAATGCCCGAAATTGATAAAGGACTTCTACAAAGAGTTGCCGGAGGTGGCCAATCTGTCCGAGGCAGAGGTGGCACGCATACGCATGGAGAACAACAATATTAGTGTTTCGCATGTCTTTGAAGCGAAGGAGGGCGAAAGCCCAACGCCCATACCCAATCCTGTATGGACTTTCGAGCAGTGCTTTGCCGAATATCCCGATTTGCTGGGCGAAATACAGAAGCAGGGCTTTGCGCATCCATCGCCCATACAGTCGCAAGCTTGGCCCATTCTGCTCAAGGGTCATGACATGATTGGCATCGCTCAAACGGGCACAGGCAAAACGCTCGCCTTTCTGTTGCCCGGCATGATACACACCGAATACCAGAGCACGCCACGTGGCACACGCGGTGGCGCCAATGTCCTGGTCTTGGCGCCCACACGTGAGCTGGCGCTCCAGATCGAAATGGAGGTGAAGAAGTATTCCTTCCGCCAAATGAAAGCGTGAGTGTTGCGTTTCATCTTTTTCTTTCAATGCTTGTAAACATTTTGTTTTTGCCCTTGCAAAGCGTATTGAGATTGTGTTTGAATATGTGTTGCGCTTAGAAACAGGAATATCTATAGATTGTTGTCTTCATTCTTAACAGTGTTTGCATCTACGGCGGCGGCAACCGTAATATGCAAATTTCGGATGTGGAACGTGGCGCTGAGATTATAATCTGTACGCCGGGTCGTCTAAATGATTTGGTGCAGGCCGGCGTTGTCAATGTGTCGTCAATAACCTATCTGGTGCTGGACGAAGCGGATCGCATGCTGGACATGGGCTTTGAGCCGCAGATACGCAAAGTTCTGCTCGACATACGGCCGGACAGGCAGACCATAATGACATCGGCCACCTGGCCGCCAGGTGTGCGCCGTTTGGCACAAAGCTATATGAAGGATCCCATACAGGTGTGCGTCGGCTCACTGGATCTGGCCGCTACGCATTCCGTGAAGCAGGTCATTGAACTTCTGGAGGATGACAGGGATAAGTTCCATGCGCTTAAATCGTTTGTTAAGAACATGTCCAAGACGGACAAGATAATTGTGTTCTGTGGCCGCAAGGCTCGCGCCGATGATGTCTCCAGTGATTTATCCCTGGATGGTTTCGCCACACAATGCATTCACGGCAACCGGGATCAGAGCGATCGTGAACAGGCTATTGCAGATATTAAATCGGGCATAGTACGCATTTTAATTGCCACCGATGTGGCATCGCGTGGTCTGGACATTGAGGACATAACGTGGGTGAGCCACAAGTATATTATATCTATAACTGTTAATCCTGCTGTCCGCTTTTAGCCATGTCATCAACTACGATTTCCCACGTAACATTGAGGAGTATGTGCATCGTGTGGGTCGCACGGGCAGAGCCGGACGCCTTGGCACGTCCATTAGCTTTATTACACGCGACGACTGGGGCATTGCCAAGGAGCTGATTACCATATTGGAAGAGGCTGCCCAGGAAGTGCCCGAGGAGTTGCGTCACATGTCCAAACGTTTTGCGGCCATGAAACAACGTCGTGCAGCCGAAGGTGGAGCTGTTGGTGGACGTGCCGGCGGGCGCGGTGGCGGCCGTCGTGATCGTTACTAAATCTGACGAAATTTGTATTCTGCTCTAAAGCAACAAGACAATTATTGTTTTGAAAACAAAACAAGACAACGCATTGAAGCGCTCGAATTTATAGTTTTAAATATGTACTTAACCAGCATATGCAATCAGTTCCTAGATTTCCAGTGTATAAAATATACATTAAACAAAGTGTAGGAAATGTATTATAAAAATCTAATTAATTTGCAACTCCTGCGTATTTTTGTAATAGCTCCTGTTTGCGCTTTCGCAGCAGCGCCTCCTGCACATCCTGTTGTGTGGGCACAGGTACATGGGCAGTGAAACGTGGCGCCAGCAGACCGAGCGGATCATTTTCTGCCGCACGTGTTTTGGCATCTTCGGCAGCTTCGCGTGCTGGCCCTGAGAGCGGATAGATTTCTTCGTCATCCTCCTCCTCGTCAATAATGCGGCCATCGCGAGCCATTTTGTCGCGCCACTCCTGCACCGCCTTTTGCAGGGCGACTCGCTCAATCTTCTCCTCCAGCGGTATCAGGACTCCGTCCTCGTCGTCGCGGTAACCATAGTATTCGGCGTCAATGTCTTTCATCAGTTCGGCGCGCGTTTTGCGCGGCGGAGGCGGTGGATCCTGTTCGAAGAGCTCACGTACACCGGGCAAATCTTTGGCCGCGCCAAAGTACTTGTAGCCACGATTGCCCGGCACCTCACGGCCCTCGGCATCAAACATTTTGGGGCCATAGCGACGGTAATGTGGACCGCCGAGCGCTGATATTTGATTCTCCCAGTGGCGCTTCTCGCGCAGCAGCTTGTTGATCTCATCGTTAAGGTCGCGTATGCGGAACTCGCCCAAGCCAGCTGCAAACTGGATGTTAGTTTAAAGATTCCACATAGACAATATAACCATCACTTGCCATTTTGAATCTGTGCTACTTTCTTGGATATTTCACGTATAATCTCCAGGCGAAACTTCTCACATTTGGGCAGGCTGTGACATTCCGAAGCCAAGTAAGGACGTCGTTCCTTTTCACCCGATTCAACTTCCTTGGCGGCTCGCCAACGCGCCAACGTTGTCCTGCCGGCAGCAAAATAGGTAAGAGTGAAATGCAGGTGCTTCTCCTAATATACAGCATACTTACATTGCCTTTTCCGCATTTCTTGCCTGAAATGAAACAGTTCTTATGGAATATTATAATAATTTGATTAATTAAACGTTTACTTACCATTTTTAATTATTGTTTATGTTCCAGATTGTGGTTGTTGGTCGATAATTGATAGAATTATAACGTGAACTGCCATTCTCCACGAAATACAAGATTTCTATTCGATTATTTACATCGATTATTGTACTGCTGTTAAATAACAGCTGGCTCTGTTGTGGACTTTGACTGTTCGCAGCTGTTAAGTTCAGTTCGTGGCTGAACGCCTGCTTGAAACACATTTTTATATCGTTGTCTAGCAGTTAAGTGCATTCATTTTCGAAAAATATTGTGTACTATTGTGTAAAGTGAGAATGCAACATCTATAGCAGAAAACAGTGACAAAGTTGGAGAACGAAATATTTGTAGCGAACTAGATGAACGAACAATATTGTCAATCGTTCATTTGATTCAGTAGTTCGATTAAACGTGTTCCGATACAACTCTACTGCTGTTTCGCCTACGCCATTTATTTGCAAGGAAAAAATAAATTAACAAAACAGAAGAATCATGCTGGCGCTTATCAACAGAATCCTGGACTGGTTTAAGAGCATCTTCTGGAAAGAGGAGATGGAACTGACGCTGGTCGGCCTGCAATTCTCAGGCAAAACGACGTTCGTCAATGTTATTGCAGTGAGTATGCTTTTTTCTTTTTGCAAATAGTGTGTGTGTGTGGGGCGGCGGCTGTTCTTTGCGGGCGGGGGCTCAGCAGAGCAGTGTGCCGCAGGCTATGACAAATTGTCATTGACAATGCAATGGCCATAGAAAGAAACCAATAAACCAAATGCCTCGGTCAGAAGGAGAAGCGCGGGGCGCCAGGCGCAAATTGTGACAAATCGAGCGTTGTTGTTGTTTGGCCGTTTTCTATTGATTTGCCTTTGTTTCAAAATACGTCACGCAGTTATCAACTTTTTGTGCTGTTGATTTTCACAGAGTTAACAATTGACGCTATGCTAACTTCTTTTAGCACTCATATTTATTGTGTCTGGCGTTAATCAATACATGGCATACACATATTTGCATAAATGACGACATTATCAGCTCCCAGCACATGCTCTGCCAAGCTCTTAAGCTCTATTTACTGATAAGCTCAGATTCGGACCTAAAACCTGGCATCTAAGCTGCACACAAAACAAATAATATGCGTACGCCTTTGTTGTGAGTCATGTGCCTGCAGCTCTATAGAATGTTTAAGTTAATTAAACTCCCACAGCCAATAACTGTACTATTATAGTAATTGTACAGTGTTACCTCTAGAGACGAACCAGCTAACGCCGAAGTTGTAATTGTGTTAGGTACAGCATATTGTTTCTAAACTTTTTTTTCTTAAAATAATGTTTTGTACAAAAACTATTCCTGGAGCAGATACAATCAATTTGCAGATACAATTAATTTGTTGAGCTTCGATTTGTTACATCTTATAAAAATCGGAATTTAGAAAAGTTTTTAAGCATTGGGACCATACATTTATAATAAATTGAATAATTGTGCTGATGACAAATGTTAGAAATCTAAGAACCCCAAATCATGATATGGAAAACAAGACTAAACAAACGAATCTTAAGACGAGGCAAGGGCTCCAGCTGTGAACCCCACATCAAACATTTTGGTTGGCATAAGTTCTGTATTTTTGTGATAAGATATCTCTTAAGCCTTAGCAGGGTATGAATTTAACTTATCCATGTCTCTTTCACCCGCAGTCCGGTCAGTTCGCAGAGGATATGATACCCACAGTTGGTTTCAATATGCGCAAAATCACCAAAGGCAACGTGACCATCAAGGTCTGGGATATAGGGGGCCAACCACGTTTTCGTTCCATGTGGGAACGCTACTGTCGCGGCGTGAATGCAATTGTGTAAGAAACTCAGCTTTATCTAAGTTTTGTGTACACTCACATTACCCGCCTTATCTTTTATGTATTTTAGTTATATGGTCGATGCGGCCGATTTGGACAAATTGGAAGCGTCACGCAATGAGCTGCACTCGCTGCTAGACAAGCCGCAGCTAAATGGCATTCCAGTGCTCGTCCTGGGCAATAAACGTGATCTTCCAGGCGCTCTTGACGAGACCGGACTCATTGAGCGAATGTGAGTGGCTGCTATATACCATATATATATACATATATATATATCTTTAATTTCTTGCTTTCAGGAATCTGTCCAGCATACAGGATCGGGAAATTTGTTGTTATAGTATTTCGTGTAAGGAAAAGGACAACATCGACATAACGCTGCAGTGGTTAATTCAGCATTCGAAAAGCCAAAGTCGTTAGATTATAGCCTAACACAAAAAACACACAAACACACACACACACATTCAGATATACACAAATTTATGCACTCTCTCGCATACACACTGAACAACTAACTTAATTTGCAGTATATTAATTTAAAGTAGACTGTTAATTGATGTATGAGAATGATTCTATGAGCAAAAGTTATTGCAATGGCTCGTTATGATTGTTGGCACGTGTGTTTGTATGATAAATTGTAGATCGTGTTCAGAGTGTTGATGGTGCAGTGCATAGAATTCGCGTTAGGTGGGCGGGAGTTACTCGTCGTTAGGACCAAAAATCTCGAATTGTAATTCACAAATGACAAAGGACTAATGAAAAATAGCCAACGGATTCTGTATAAAAATGAATATAAAAACGCAAGCATACACACATACCCACACACGCACACACACACAAATATATACCCTTGACTTATACAATCACATTGTACACAGCGAGAAATCGCAAAGTATTTTGCATAATGATGTGCTTTCACCTCATACAGCCGTTGAATTTGGTGTCTATCAATTTGTTGCTTGTATGAACAATAGTTAGGCTTATGTTTAGTGTTTTATTGGTGTGATTATAAACTATTAATTTTTTTATCATTTTATATATATATATAGAGATATACAAATACAAATACAAATTATGATTTATATATGTAATAAATATGCAAATATTTATATTTATAGTTTACATTTTTGCTTAGCGAAAATTTTTTAAAAAAAGAAATAACTTTGAAAATATATACAAAGTACATACTTGCAACACAAATCAATTAATAGAATGTTTGCAAGCTTAAAGGCCATTGCTAAAGAAAAAAGTATAATTATCAAAAATTAATATTTAATAATAATTGATTCCCGTGTAAGATACGTGCATATACCTATTGTTCTGTTTCTGTATCAGCGAATTTTGTGAGCGTTAACTTTAAATGCAAGCGCCGGCACGCTTTATGTATGACATCTCTTTCACACACACAAACACATACGGTCAAATCAAGCTTATGTACTATAATTTATATTTTAATAACCAATTCCAATTATTAACAACATTATCTAACTGACAAAGAACACGCCCAAGAAGCGAACAAAGCATAACTAATAAAGACTATTATAAAAGAACAGCTAAAACATAGAGAATCCTATTAAGACAATGATATTCGTATGTGAGATGCGCTGCAATTATTTCATCAATAAATATGTATGTATGTGTTTTGAACTAAGCCCTAAAGTATGCAAGCAAAAGACAAAAGTATGCTATAAGACGAACAGATAAGATACTTTTGGCAAAGATAAGCCAAAACTATTTTTATTGATCTTAATTCCTTTTTATGCAGACAGGCAATCTTATGGCAATTTAAAAGATCACATGGACTTTTGCAATAAAATGGAAGTTGTTTCACACTTTGCAATATTTCTAATTAGGATACATGCTCATAGGGAAAACATCTCAAATTGTCTAAGGCTTAAAGTTCGGCGATAAGATATTTAATTGACGTGTATTAATGTTCGGCCGAAAATGATAACTGGGCTTTCCTATTTCATTAGCTGCCTTGAATCTATATTGTCTATTTTTGAGTCATATGTTTTATGATCTGTTTTTACAAAAATTTGAACAAAATGTATTTCATTGATTAAATTTAAACTATTGTTATGTGCGTTAATTGTTTAAAATGGAATGTGAAGAAATTTCATTTTTGTGAGAGAGTCTTAGTCGACTTTTAGCATTAGTTTGTGTTATATATGCATATATATGAGGGAAAAGGAAGGAACGTATTCTAATATCGCCGATTTCTACTGTCAAAAGTCAGGATAAGCGCTTCAAGGAGTCGAGAACGAGGCATAAGGAACGAAAATAAAACAGGTATGATTATTTTAAATTTTGTTTTTCTTAGGATAGCATACTAAGCTTGACTTGGGAGAATCTCTATATAAAACTGACTGACCGACTGACTTACTTCGTAATGAAGCTTTCTTCTGGGTAAAAAGTGAGCACTGATACGGGGTTGGGGTAATTTCGATCTCATTGTGGGAGAGGGGAAAAAATTATGAAAGTAAAAGTATAAAAACGCAGACAAATATTGCGCGAACGTGAGCCAGTAGCAGGTCGTTGGTTCGAATTCAACACAAATTTTAAATTATTAATAATTTCTCATTTACTATGTTATTATTCAGAAAGAAAAAAGCTAAACTAATACATTTAAATTGTGCGAATATTTGAAGTTAACGCGAATTTACACATATGCTACATCCAACCCGTACGATGTCCGGCAATATCTGTATATTTATCGCATTTAAAAAACACTTTGTGGTATAGGTATAAGTGCACATTATTATATATTTTCCAAGCGCATTCGTGATGGTTCCAGTGTGATAAGAGCACTGCACACAGTTCTCAGACCCATGAATCACGACAAGTGACAACATATTTTGTTAGCCTAGGCCCTGAAAAGGGTCATCAGCTATTCCGAGCGTATATTGAACATAATTTATAGCCGCATTTGAGGCGCTGCACAAGACTGGTAGTTGGCCACCCAGTTGTCGGAGCAAGTCAACAATTGATCGATGCCACAAATGCGAACGAATCTGAACGCATAAATACTCCTAACTGCTCGAATCCGAAACCCAGCACAGACCAGAGCCCTTTGGCAGCAGCAACGAACGCCTGGCTGGCTAATTAGAAATTCTGTGTGCAGAGGCCGTGTTCCAGGAATACGTGTCAAGTGCCTGGGCCCAAGTGCACTGACTGCGGCTACGGGAGGAGCCAACTGTGCGACACGAGCCGTGTGACTCATAAGCAAATATTCTCATGCCTGCGATGTTGGTTTCCTGCTTCCTTTTCGGCCGCAGCCGCGTGCACTGCGCAACAAGTTCGCTGCCTAAGTCTTTTGTTTTGGTTACCACTCAACCCCCTTGCGCCCCCTGCGCGACCATATCAAATAATTCAAATTGAGTTAATTACACTTTTAAATGCTGGAAATTAACATTGCGCCGATAAGCATCTCAGCTGCGGCTATGCCTTTTTGGCTCGCTTGCTGTTCGGCCGCAAGCCACAACAACATAACTAGCCATAACTTGGCCAATTCCAACAGCGACAACGGGTCGCTTGTGCTCGTGCTTGGACAAGCTCATAAATTTTCATAAACATAACAAAACATTACGCATACACGAAAGAAATATGCTAACCAGAAACTAAATTTCAATTATGTTTTGTGGCTATAAAAAAACAAAAAATAAAACTTAAATTCTAGCTGTTTAATGCGATTTCTGTGCGACTTGTGCTGATTATATAATGACATTAAAAACATGCAAAAAAAAAAAATAAAACAAAACAAAAAAAAAAAACCCACCAAACTAAAATGCTGCTGGCAAGCAACATTTAAATATTTTTGCAGGCCAGCGTTAAGCACAGCAACGGGAACGCGATGATTTGTATGCGCCACAGACGCCAACGCCAGCCACCAACCCAGCCAGCCAGCCAGAGAGCCAGTCAGCCGCGTGACTCCTTTGATATAAAGCCGTCAAAGCCAAAAGCTGGGCGGGGTGTTGACCATAAAAATGCGCAGAGCCAAACTATTATATATTAATAACATATTAATTAGCCAATGTCAATGCAATACATAAAGCTTATCACATAATATATCCGATAATATATCTGGCTGCCAGCTGTACTGTTTGTTGCCTTATAATGCCTAAATATATTTTAATTGCAAGCACTGTGGGTCCCCACAATGCTGGGCCCACCAAAAGTGTGTCTGTGCCCAACATGCTGTGCCACCTGAAAAGTTCCTGGAATTGCAGCACTAAAAAGAACCAAAAAAAAAAAAGGAAAGGCTGGCTAAAACAATAAGCCCAAACAACAATAACAACAACAACAAGAACAGCAGCAGGCATAAAGTTCAAACCTTAACAAGATGAACAAAAGACCGAGCCCAGACTGGGACTTGGACTCAAGCTCGAACTTGGACTCGGGCTGGCTGGCTGGCGTACTTGGCAGACTCGTGGGCAACAATTTTCATGTTTTTTGGGCTGTCAGTAGCAAATATCGCTAAAAAAAACAACAAGCAGGAGTGCTCTAGTCGGGCGTGCTCGACGAGCAGATACCCTGCATGTCAGCTGCCGCTATAAATAGTCCAGCTTTAATATGCATATACATCTGAGCTGCTTCTTCCCTTTGATCGTATATATATGTATATGGGAAATGTAGCCTTTTTTAACTTCGGCTCTCTTAGCGTAACGTTCTCATCAGATATATATATATATATATATATATATATATATATATATATGCCTTACGGGCTAGAAGCAGCTACCTCCTGCTTGTTGCATAAGTATGCGCAAACACATCATACCCATTTTGGGCATATGCAGTGGGCTCAGGGTATAACAACAGGATACGCTGACAAGAACTTGGCCTGACAACCGAGCAAATGCAAATAAGTTTGTCTCACTGGCTTTTCTGCTGAATTGGCCAAGTTAAGCTTAAGCAGCGCCCGCCTATGCTTGATTTTCACCTTCAGCTGCAAGTGTGTGCCCCACTCTCTCTCTCTCTCTCTCTCTCTCTTTCTCTCTCGTTCACTCTGTTTCTTTTGCGCAGGAGAATCTTGGCCTTGTCTGCCTTTTGTGTGATTTATCGTCTTTTATCTGCTGCGCCATTTGCCTTAGCCGGCTGCAGCACTAGGCCATAGGTGAACCATAATTCACGCAGCAATTGCCAAAGCCAGGGCTGGAACAGGGATCGTAGGAGGAGGAGGAGGAGGAGGAGCAGTCGCAGCTCAATCCCCATTGCTGCACTAATAAAGTGCTCAGGTGTGAAGCTGCGTCGCAGCATCTGCTGCCAACGCTTGCTTTAATTGATGACAACATCTTGGAATTTTTGTTGGTATTTCTGCGCTCAAGTTTGTCTTGTCGCCTTATTTCACACTCGCATTCCCAGCAGCAGCAGCAGCAGCAGCAGCAGCCAGACCAAGGGCAGCCAGCTGGACCGGGCAGCCAATAAGATCTCTCTGCGTCTCTCCCTCTCTTTCTCTGGCTGAGATCTGTTAAATAATGAAACATTTGCACGATACTGGAATCGTATCTGGCGCTGGCGAAGTAGCCATTGCCACAACAATCCACATCCAACATCCACACAATCCGCCATAGCCCAGCCAACTGGGCTGCTGCTGCTGCTGCTGGTGATGTTGGTGGTGGTGGTGCAACATATCGTACAAGATTTCCGGGAATTGAAAACTGCTAAAAATCGTGTTTGATTTTATACGTTTCGCTGTTTCTCTGCTGGCCTGGAGTTTGCCTCTGGTGCATGCAACAGCAGTAGAAACTGTAGCTGTGGTAGCTGCGGCTGCGACTGTGGCAGATACCTGTAGCATCTACGATATGCGTCGTGGTTCAACATGCAATCGCAACAAACGAAAGCAGCTTGTTAACTAATTAAAACCGAAATATATGCAAATCAAAGGACGCTGATACGACGAAATCCAACACAAAAACCAAACAGTTAGCCAGACAGCCAGCCAGTTAGCCAGCCAGCTCGTAGCCAAAATGTTTTTGGCTACCGTTTGGCTGTTGTCCTACCTATCCTGGTCTCAGGCAATTAAGTGGAGAGCAGCTGCCAACTGCCATAATGCTGACAACACAACTAAATAGCACAAAGCGCATTGTCCAAAAATTAATTGCAACATTTTGGTGGTCTTCACCCACAGTGCGCATTGACGAGTCGCCACCAGAACCGGACTCGAATATGCAATCAATTCAAATGGATTTCATACGAAGCAGCAGCGATTTACGACAATGCCCACAGAGTCCAGGCCCAGGTCCAGACGCTGCCTGCCTTTTAGAGCGCTTTTATTGGGTTCATTGTCGAGCTACGTGCAGCATCCCCAAGGGCCTTTAGGGTCCAAGTGGTGCGGGCGGGCTGACCATCGTCTTCGTCGTCGTCGTCGTCGGCTTGGTCCAGCATCTTGGTCGCCAAGGTGCGGGACATATGTAAAACAAGCCTTGAACAACCGCAGCTTCAGTCTGGCCAGGCAGCCAGGCAGTCGGGCAAAAAGGATTCGGAAGTGAAATTTATTTTGCATATCGCCGCCTGACAATGCCCCCAGTTGCATTGTCTCAACGGGCAAAGGCAAGTGCTCCTGGGAAACTTTTGCGCATCGCATTTATCAAGCTGCAGTCAATTTGGCCAGCGAGCTACGGATTGTCGATTGTCACTGGGAAATTATCCAATTTTGTGCCTTCGGCATTCAATTGCGCCTGTCAATTTACAAGCCAGATTCGCGGACCCCGGACGAGTAGCTGTCAGCGTGATGAACGGGCCGAGCTGTGTGGTCGGCTTTGCCTTGGGGGAGCAGGAGGAATGGAGGGGCATGGTGGTGGCAGTAGGGAGTGTACAGCGGGCCTGCGTTGGCTTGTGTTGTGCCATCTAAAATCATAATCGCTGATCAGCCGCATTGCCTTAACCCTTAGTCCAGAACAACTTAACCCTCACCCCCGAAATGCCCGACAATTGCTTCCGGAGATGCGTGCCAAGTCATGCAATTCCGCGGCTAATATGCCCGCTGCAAAGGGTATTCTATATTTGTCCATGGTATTTGTACTACATAGAAGAATATATATCACAAAGAATATATATATATATATATATATATGCCTGATCAGTCGATATGTTCGTTTGATTTTCATGCAATATATTCACACAGCCTTTAGTCTCTTCTCATGAAACTTTCTAAAGGTCCGGTTTTTTGATGCAGGCTGCGCCTAGGTCTATATCGGTGGGATCGTAGCACTATATCTTATAGCTGCCTTAGGAAAGATCTGTGGAAATTGGATTTCTCTCTTGAACAAGCTTGGCATTTACGACTTTAATTCTGTCGTTCATGTATGAGCGAAATCTTAACATCAGACAACCATAGCATATATCGTAGCTGCCATAGGTGCTATGAGTTCAAAGGAGACTTTTTATATGACTAATGATTTCTGTTTGTTTTCCAAGATATCTTAACCAACTTCAGCACTTACAAGCTTTGCTATGCTCGGAACTTATAAACAATCTAAGAAAATTCACAGCGCATGTCTGCGAGGGTATTCAGTCGTCGTCAGTACGAAGCACAACAGTTTTTAATCGTTTGCTTTTTTCGGTATTTTTTGTTGCATTTTTTATTAATTGCATCAAGATCAACTACAGCAGTGAGCGCCGCCAGCGCCAAACTTGTGAAAATATGATAAAAAAAAACGAAAAAAAATTTCGCTAATGAGTATTTACCTTTCGCACAGGCATGGCTGAGGTTAGGGGGGTACGGGGTAGGGGGTACAGGGTAGGGGGTACGGCTACGGGGCGTATGCTTAATACTAGATTAATATCGCAAAATTTCATGTGCGCTGAACTTAACGGCTGATCGCTCATAAAATTAATCAAGCTGCTTTAGGCTACTTTAAACGTTGCCAACATTTTACATTTATTTTGTTATTTTCTGGTTTTTTTTTTTTTGTTGTTTGCCTGCCTGTTATTATTTTCACATACTTTGGTGGGATTTCCTTTCCTTAACAAATTGCTTTTGTTATCGATGCAAGCGGGCAAGTTGAATGCACTCAGCATATATCCATATCCATATAGTTAGCTGCGACGGGTCTCACGTACAGGCGAACGGGCGATCGACTTATCCCGATCCCCGTCAGGTCTGTGGCCCTGTGGACGACGTGCCATTTGTTACATTATAAAATATAATAAATTTGTATGTGTGTATGTGTGTGTGTGTGTGTGTGTTGGCTTGGATTTGCCCATAAATATCCTAGAAGACGCCTGATGGACTCGTCGATTGTCGCTTGTGTGTGGGGCCAGCATTTGCATAAGTTAATCGGCGAAAAATGTCAATTTTAATTGAATTTCTATTGTACACGAACCGATCTTGACGAGCAATTCGATTTATGTCTGCCTGTTCGTCTGTCCGTCTCTCCGTCCGTCCGTCTGCTCCGTAGTGGTAATAAACATGTCAGCCGCAAAGCGAACCAACTAATTTGAGCGCTAGTTTAAAATGCTGCTGGTTGCTGCTGGCCATCGGCAAACGGGAAAACCTGCTTTTGGGCCAGCACAGATCTTGTCTTGGGATGCTGCTGCTGCTGCTGCACCTCAGCTGGCGACGCGTTGCACCAATCCGAGGCGCTAGCTTAATGCCATAATTTATGCGCAACAACTCGCTTTTGAGTTGGCTCCGCCTTTTGGCCAATCAGCGGCGAGTTGTCAGCTTGTCTATTCGCTTGCCCCCCTTCCCACCGTCCCTGCACTGTAACGGCATCTGCTTACCTGCACTTGCCACAAACAGATTGCAAGTCCTGTCCGGTTAATGGTGTGAAAACACTTTTCAATACCCTTACATTAGGCACACTCACGCTTATTTGTCCGTTTCGGCTCAATCTTTAGTCTTTAGTACTATGATAGGGCTTGTTAAAAGCTACAACAAAATTCTCAATTGTATTGCAATATATGTTTTTTAGCAAAAAACTGCAGCATAATAAAGTTACTTTTTGAAAACTGTTCGGTTTTCAGAAACATCTAGTTGCAAATGTTATGGGAAAACTCTTTATGGATCCAAACAGAACTCGATCTTAGCAAAACATTTAAATCAATTTATGCGCTAAATAAATCAGACCATGACCAAAATGGAATTAAAAATAAAAATCGCTTTAGTTTTAACCAGGCTTTGGGAGCCTGTATAATGGATGTGGCAAATGTGCAAGTAAAATTTTCTTAATTTCTTGGCATAGTTTTTGACCGTTAAAAAGTCAACTTAGAAACTTTTTTAATTTGATGCTAGAAATCAAAATTGATGATCATTAATATCGAACTTATTTGTTATCGCTGATGCTCGAACCTTGGTTAAAATAAAAAACGAGAAACTAAGGCTATTTTCAGTACGAAGATTTAATACCCTTGCAGTATCTTGGAAACAGAATATTTTTCCACATTTTTCCATCCGATCGATTGCAGCTATATAATATAGTAGTCCGATGCGGCCGGTTCCGATATGCGTACTGCCTGCAGAGAAAGGCTGACCTATGTAAAGATCTAGACGATAGCATTAAGTCTGAGAAACTAGTTCGCATAGAAACAGGCAGACGGACGGATTTAGAATATATATTCTTTGTGGGCTCCGAGATGTCTCCTTGTATGCGTCACACATTTTATGACATTATTATAATACCCTCTACATAATTTAAAAAAATAATCAAAACGGGATCAATGATAAAAATTGATTCCATTTTGATATGTTGCAAGTTAAAACTTAGAACATAAAGCACGCGAGGGTTACAAGCGTATAACTTTGTCTCTTTTTACATTAGTTTTGAGTTTTTCCAAAATTGTGGCAATACGCGAATCGAATCTATGCTGGAAATTGATGAAAAGCAAACAATGAGGACTTTAAATTTAACAAACTTTTGTTGTGCAATAAATACAGCAGAACGCTTGGAAAAAATCTAAAAATGTTCATAAGAAAAGTAAATCATATTTAAATTAATTAAATATTTAGAGTTTAAGGCCTAACTAAACTGATTTTATTTATTCGAATCGTTTGAGATTTGTCCAAGTTAAGAACTTGCTCATTTTTATTAATCAGATTTCTTGGCAGTCGGGAGATGGAATTCGCCGCAGAAATTTTATAAAAATGATAATAAATAAAGAATACGTAATATCGTAAGCTAGATAACATTTTTAATTTTGTTGTCCTACCAAATGGTAAGACTTGGAGACGTTTGAAAGTTGTTATTTTAAATTACATTCAGTAGAAGTTTGTATTTTATTCTTTTATTTTAATATAAAAAAACGTATAATTATAATTATATTGAATATTATACAGAAACATTATATATTCTAACATAAAAGGGTTGTAAGTCTCATAATATCTCAGAGCAATTTAATTATTTTTTTTAGATTTTTTTAAATTTTTCCTTTAATGACTTTAAAAATATCGTAGCTTAAAGATGTTTGAAATTCAGTATATAAAAAGATAGATTTTTAAAAATTATTAAAGATTGCAAGACCCTTAATATCTCTGAGTAATTTGTGATGCTTATAATTGCTGTATTAAACTAAAATTGTTTAGTTAGTGTATATGAAATTCGTGTCAGTCATGTTAGCTTTCCCTTTTATTATTTTGTCTTAGTTGCGGCTTCTTGTATTTGTTATTGTTGTTGCTGTTGCTGTTATTTGGTGGCACGCTGCGGAAACATGAATTACAAATTTCAGTTCCAATTTGGCTCGCACGGAATTGCACCTGCCCGGGCTGGCCCGAGTGTTGTCCCTGCGGCCGTTACGCAAGCGATGCTGATGAAGCAATAAAAATGCAGCGCGTGCCACAAGCGGCCAAGAAGCCGCCAAAAAAGGTGCAAGGTGCATCCAAATGCAGCGCATCCATACCACGTACCACACACACACACACACACAGAGAGAGAGAGAGAGAGAAACAAACACACAAGTATAATTAAATGTCCGCTGCCAATGAACCCCGTCGAAAAGGAAACCCGCTTGGGAATGTTGACTGTGTCCCGATTTGATCCTAAGCCCTGTCGTGCCTAGCGGATTAATGAATTTCTCGTTATGCGCTTGACTGACAGCCAAAACCGCAACAGTTTCTGGTCGGGCGGGAGGGAGGGTAGTCTGAGCGGGCATTATGTAGAGCAATAGGATTCCGGAATTGTGGCTCGCTTTGATTTGTACAGCGATTTAACGCCTGATTGGCTAATGGGCTGAGCGGCTTTCAAGTGGTTGCAATTGCCAGTTGCAATTGTTGGTTTGTTATTTGTCAATTGCCAATTGATCTTTTGGGCAATTGATCCGCTTTGCGTGCGAAAATCCACGAAAAAAAAATGAAATAAGAGACGAAGAAAAAAAAATCGGGAGTACCTGACTGTGAGATACTCTAAACTGCTTTTGCCCTTTGTCCTACAGCTACATGTATTCTTGATTAACTTTGATGTTTATGAAATAAATATGTATTATATATATCATATGAAAGTTTGTACAAGGCTCTATATTTAAAGTTTTGAGAGATAAGAAGAGAAAGAATCGAAAACTGAAATATTCTTTATCTGTCTATGTTATCAGGGAAGATACACATCAATTTAGGTGTATCAAGCTCTTATAATTTTCGAGGTCTGCTTGAAAAAAAAAATCGAAATCAACTAAAAAATAGTTATTTATCGCTGTTAAGAAAATAGGGGAAGATATTGAACACAAGCGATAAAATAAACCGTCGTTTTTTTGGTTTATTCCAAGCTTTTGTGGACAGTCAGCTGGCTATGAGAAGATGGAGTCGGGCTTGCCTCCTTCTGCCTGTTACATACATTTGCACAAAAACAATATACCCCCCAATATACCCCATTTACAATTAGTACAAAACACTTTTAAAAGCGCGCACATTATTTTAATTAATTTCCAGTTGCCGATTGGCATCTAAATGTTGTATTAATTGTTGAGCATTATGTGCCAAGTGACCACAAGATATGAGCTCTGTTCCAATCACACTCCCCCCCTCATGCCCGCCCACTTGGCTGCCTGGCTCAGATAGCTGCGTGCTGTTACAAGGTGGGGCCGCATAAATCTGCTGCCTTAATTGCAGCTTACAGCTTAGCCTGGCTTAGAGCTGGAGCTTGGCGCATTCCCGAAATTGATTTCGAATACGTTCATATGAGTTTACGAGGCGCCGTAAAAAATCGCATCAAATCGAATCAAATGCAGGCAAATCCTGGCCAGAGCCAACGCACGTGTAAATAAATTGCTAACGGGCAAATAAAGAAAAAACCGGTCAACCCTTTGACCGTCAACCGTTGTCCTTTATCGCAGCTGCCCAAAAGCTGACCCAAAGGGTTCGGGCCCCTTCTCCATATTTGTGCACTAATCCCGGTCAATAAAACACAATTTTTGCCACTTGATGGCCGATGCTGGGTATATGCAGCCAGCGGAAAAGCAAAATAAAGCTTAGCTACATTTACTTTTCAATTGCGTTACGGCGTTGTCTTGAGTGGGCTTGAGGGGTGTGGACGGGAGGGTGGGTCGGTGTGGGGCATATCGGCACAGTGTAGCTAAATAAATAAGAATTGTGCCAGTTGAACTGTGCGACAACAACGACGGACGTCAAGTTTTATGTTTGTTTATCGCCAAACTGAAAGCTGGACACTCGCAGCTGGATAGCTTGGACAGCCGGATAGCTAAGCAAAAGGGACAGTTGGCCACACACTCAAGCACCACCCACATGGCTGGTGGATCTGTTGTGGGCTGCAGTGTTGCCAATTTAGATATTTTATGGCTGCTTTCAGAGTTCCTCAGCTGAGAAACTGCAGCTGCCTGCAATTCTGCATATTTTCAAAATTATTTAGTTAAACGCTTAATTGTGGCGTGTGTTGATTTAATCTGGAACAGGAAGAAGCTTCGCAATAATTAGGTGGATAAAACAAATCTGGATGCATTGGGCAAACCATTAAGTTTGCGTATTCACCTTTTTCAAAATAAAAGAGGAAAAGAAATAAAGGAAGAGAAATAGAAGCCAGCTGCTTATCCTTTTGTGACTCAACATATAACACTTCATAGCATAGACGATTCTTGCCAATACAGTTCAGCTATTTATAGCTATTTCTAACACTGGCTTCAGCTAGAGTTGGCAGCACTGGTGGCTTGCTTTACAATTTGCCTCTGGATTTATGCGTTTGCCATTGGCTATTTATTTTCTTCAGCTATTTTCTTGATTTGGCAATTTTCTGTGCATTCAGCCATGTAATTGAGTTGGCAATTTTTGAGAATTACGCAGCAAATGTGGTATTTTCTAGAGGCCCATCAAACTGGTTGGAGCTTAGTTGGAATTCAGACTTTGGTGCAGGCAGATGCATATCGCGTGAGAGACAGAACGCATGCAGAGAGCCTAGCCTAAGCAAAGGTTTTTTTTTTTGTTTTGTTGTTTTTATGGCTCATAACTGCCCTAATTAAGGCCATTGTCAAGAATGGGCCGCGGCAACAGCAACTTGCAACTAGCAACTGGCAAGTTGCAATTGGCAGATTTCTGCTGTTGCATGTCGCCAGGGTTCAGTCGCCCATTTAATTGTCATGTTGTGCATTGAGAATGACAGCATTTTGGGCGCTCAAATGCGGCAGTCGCACGTGAGGCGACAATTATGCACAAACACACACTCACACACACACTCAGAGCATAAAAACCTGGAAACATTCAGCGTCAGCAACATTTGCTGCTGGCAACATGTTGCTGCTGCTCTACGCATATTGTAAATGAGTTTGGGACCAAAGCTGACACAAAGTGGCATAATTACATGTTCCGATGACAAGACCTGCTAGGTTTGTTCACGCGCTCGTCTGGGGTTAAGGAAGCAGAAGGAGGGGCTAAGGCACAGGAATGCTGCTGCACGAATGACCAAAAACCAACTGGGCAGGCAATTGCATTTTTGGTTACATTTCGCTCACGTTTCGGCTGCAATTAAAAACGAACTGAAAAATGAAAGAGCCAGTGAGACCCAGGGCCAGGAGTTACAAACAGCCTAGCGGAGGCGCAAAAGGCCGCGTTTAGCCAACTATGAAGATTTAGATAAGCGCCTCATTTTGCTGGCCGCTGGCCCAGGCCAGGCCCGCTTGGCACCAGTTCCGACTCCTACGGCTACGGCACGGCCCTGGTCAGTTTTGGGTTCGGTTCTGTCTGTGTACACGTTTTCCATTTCATTTCGTGTGTGCTGTGTGTGAGTGTGTGTGTGTGTGTGTGTGTGTGTGTGTGTGTGCCCCTGTCAGGGTAGAGCGTGTATTGGCTTTGGGTTACCATTTGGTCTAAATTGTCGCGCAGACCTTGAGTGTCCTACACTTGCATTTAAATTACAGCAGACATTTTTTATGTTTTCTTCTTTTACGAGGGTGTAAAATGTATGCCCTCCAAAAATTTATTTGTCATAATGTAATTTTAAATGTTGCCTTTCGCATTTGCTAATGACTTTTTAGCGTCGGCATATTACATTTAAATTGTACACAACAACATTTGCTGCAGATGGAGAGATGGAGAGGTGGGAGGCGCATTTTGTACAAATTGTATGCCACCCAATCAAATACAAATCGGCACCCACCACGACAGACCACGCAAACGGCGTTGATCCACAGTGGGCCAGTCGTGGTCGTTGGCAATCATCGCCGGGCTGTAATGATTGCAAACACAATCTGGCCATGTTGATCTCTGGTGGCTCGAAAGACTGGAGTCCAAGGCACACGGTCGTTCAGGCGCGCGCACGCCGCAAAAGTTTTCCGCAGAATTTCCCTCAGTTTTCTATTGCCCGCCGCTGTGGTCATGACTTGGGCGACTGCATAGAATTTCAACAATAATCGCAGCGAGCGGCTAACAAACCAGCAAACAAGGCGAAAACAACACACAGACAACGCCAACAACAACAGAAACAACAACAAAGCAGCTGGTATCATCATAATCATAATGCGCATAAGCCGCATGGCAAGGCTAAAGGCGGGCTAAGGGGCGTGACGAGGTATGAGCGGGGGGCAGCGGGAATTCATTCCAACGAATTCGCAATTCTGCGAAATCAAATTGCACAAATATTTCTCTTATGCAATGCAACAGCAGAGAGGTGCATTGGGGGCGAGGTAGTGAGTCGATCCCCCGAGCTGCCATTGCCAGATGGGGCACCCAACTAAGTAACTAGCGAAGCTGAAGCTCCAGAGCGCACTCGCGCAGCCAGTCGAGGTTGCCCCGCTGCCATTGTGGTGGCCATTGTTAGACATAGACACACAGACACCACAGATGGTCGCCCAAAGCTTATTCAGGTTTACACGATGTTAGTAAATAAGAATTGACTTTTTATAGGTAAAATATTGTGGTCTCAATAATAAATGAATTCACTGATTACATTTATGAGTTTTTAGACATTGTTAAATAGAAAAAAAAAATAAAAAGTTAACTCGCCCCCGGGTGGACTCGAACCACCAACCTTTCGGTTAACAGCCGAACGCGCTAACCGATTGCGCCACGGAGGCAGTTGATGACCAGATGGCAAATTATAAACATTACACGAATACTAAATATAAAAGCTTAAAGAATAACGAATTTTGAATTCTTTGTGATAATTACTAAATATTTCCCTTATCTGTTTCTTATCGTAAAAATTTACCGTTTTCAGTCTTATCTGTCAGAAAATAAATTAAATACAAAGTAACTAATAGCAAAACATACTTTCACTGAAATGTTTTGATTAATGCAATTCTTAGCGGTATGCAATATTGAACTATATAAATTATACATACAATATAATAATGATCGCTACCAAACTCGATATCATATTTATCTCCAGCCCATTCCATGTACTAAAATATATAATAAGAAATAAATAAACAAACACTAAGCCTTTTGCCTGTGACAGCAATTATGTATTTATAAAAGAGAAATAAAAGTAAATTTTAAAAATCTCGATCCTGCCAGGAGTCGAACCTGGAATCTTCTGATCCGTAGTCAGACGCGTTATCCATTGCGCCACAGGACCACTTGGGAATGTTGCTCTTTATTGCTGTCCATGTATTTCTGCAAGCATATTAATAGTTCTATAAATAGACTGAAATGCTTATGTGTTTATGATAATATTTGTTTGTGGCTTGCGTGCTAACGAACCTATTTACATATAATTTTCATATCTTATTAAGTTAAAAAAACGTTGAATTATTGTCATATTCCGGTTCACACTCAGTTTTCTTTACATCGTTGCTTTGAGCTAGCTGTTCTCAGTTTTCTGCATCATGTGTCGTGTCTGATAGGTGTTCTCAGTTTTGTTAAACTTGTTCTTTACGATAACTGTTCGTAGATTTCCTTATATTATGTTTGTTTATGCAAACTGTTCTCACTTTTTTGTATCATATTGGTTTATGTAAACCAATGTCAGTTTTGCTAACTTTGTTCTTTACGAGCAATTTTATATAGTTAGTAATTAATATCATGTTCATATATATAATGTTCACACTTATCTTCACAAATTTGATGCTAATTATTCTCTGTTGTCAATGGTTCTCAGTTTCTAAAGATTTTAAACATTTTAAAATAAATAATATCCTTTTTTCACGTTCTTGAGATTTGGCCATTTCGTGTAAACGTTGGTAGCGTCTGGCAGTCTCCTGTGAACGTGATAAGCCCGAAATCAACCGCATCGTCATCATCTTCGTCGTGGTGGCGGTCGCAGCCGCCACTACTGCTGCTGGCAGAGAGTCCAATCGGCATGGCCAACTCGTCGTCGTCGCCGTCGTCGTCGTTGTCGTCGTTGGAGCAGTGGAATTACAGCAACTCTAATCTCTCGACAATTGTGGGCGCACACAGCGCGCAGGCGCAGCGAAATCATGCGAAGAGGAAATGAAATCGCGCAACTGCAACTGCAACTGGCAACTGGCAAAGTGGGACCCTACGCTGGCGGGGTGCTGCGACGGGTGGACAACCAGAGACCCCAAGCAGTCTGCGAGGCCTTCCTTAATGTTTCAGTGTTTGTGACTCTCTGTTTGCTGTTGCCATGTAAAGTCCGGGTCCTGATCGTGTCTGGCTTCTAACTTTGGGAGAATTCCTTTAAATGGTTTTTTGGTGCGGCTGCTGCTCAAATGAATCATCCCAGCCGAGCTGAGCCGAGTCGCGCCGAGCTGAGCTCCTCCCTGCTGTGGCGTCGAGTGCTGACACAGCCAGAGACCTGCACAAGATGTGTGAATTTTTTGTTTTGTTTTTTTTTTTTTTAATGTTGAGTTGCCCCAGAGACTCGAGCTGCCACATCGACTCGATCTGTGGCGAAAGGAGTGAAAATTTATTGAGCTGTGGGCGCGCATTATTCATGCTGCACTGCACCAGCAAACGGGCTGGGGGTGGAGGGTACCTAAAAGCAAACGGGCTCTAAGCCAACCAACCAGCGTGTACCCGAGTCTTGGCACCATAAAGAAGGCGACACCAGTCGCCGCGCGCTGTTGCTTGGGGACTTGGTCGCCGTCAGTTTGGGTTAACAGGTTAATGTTGTCCACCGGTCTGAAAAGCTAAGCTAAAAAATATATATATATATAAAGAACTATGCGCTATTGTTTCACATGAGCAGCCCGAGACCAGGCCACTTATCGCCTGTCAAATGTAATCGATGATATTGTTGTTGCTGCGGCTGCTGCTCCTAATGATGACGAAAGTTGCCGTTGATGCCGCTGCTGCGGCTGCTGATATCTGCATCTAATCATCTCACTGTTTTACACTTGCCAAAGGTGTTGCACGCTTATCACCTGGCCCAGGTAATTACAACAGAAATGTTGTCGAAAACAATAATTCGTTTGGCTTAATTTCTGAGAAAATGTTATTTATGCCTGCGGCAGGGCAGGGCTGGCTCTCGGGGATACGAGCTGCATGCTTGTGGCGCGTTTATCGTGTTGCATCAATAAATTGCCCAGTCGAGCAGCAGCAGCAGGAGCAGGAGCAGCAGCAATCGCAGGTCTCAACATTTCATAATATTTACAATAAGCATGCAACTGCTGAACAAGAAGGATTCTGGCCATGCGAGTTGGCAGCAACAACAATTGTTGTTGCACAGTTGCTGGCAACATTTAGCGCATCATGTTGCGTGAAATTTGACACTTTAGCCATGTTGTTGCCGTTTGTTTTGTTGCTGTTGCTGCTGCTCTTAGCGATGACGACACAGTCAAACTGCCAGACACACGGGCAACACATTTGAGTTTTGTCTTGTTGCTGCTGCCTCTGCTGCTGCTGTGTCTGTTGCTTATTTATGTGCGTCAAGTTTGCAGGTTTGCAGGCATGCGACGGTACAGTAAAAACTGGCTTTGGGCGCTACCGAATTTATGTGCCTTTGTCATATTTGCTGGCGGCCTTATAACAATAATACACAAATATGGCCAATGCGTTGTCAACAGCTGCAGGCTCCAGCTAAAGTCTCGCACACACTGTGTCTCTCATTGCATGCTGCATGCTGCTGGCTGCTGGCTGCATGCTGCTGGCCCATGCAAAAACGCACACAATCAAGCGACAAATTGATCGCACTCTGAGATAGGCAAACTCCCAGCAACAAGCTGATGGTCTGCTTAGGCCTACAAGGCAATGGCCCAGGGACAGCGGCCAACATCGGACAACTGGACAACGAAACTAATATCTGTGCAATTGCCAATGCCAATTTTCCTATTTAATATGCCACGAATTGACATGGCCGTTGCCATTAACCATTTGATATGGGCAACAGAGACCACAGAGAGCCAGAGTCTTAGGTTTTGTGGTGCGCGCAACATGGGAACATGCTGTCACATTAAAACGGCCAATTGGCATTGGGCCTTAATTTAATCAAATTAGCTGAGAAATGAAATTGTTTATGGCGCCAGTTTGTTCAGTTCAGTTAATCGAAATCTAAAACAAATTATGAGAGAGCACAAATTGCAAATTGCAATTGCAATTGCTAATTGCCGACTGCAATATGCTCGGCCATGGGCCAAATGCAAATGCAATTTAAATAATTAATAACGCACACACAATTTAATTTCATTAGGATAATTCTAATTAGAAAGAGGAGCTGCGGTAGTTACTACTTGTTGTTGCTGTTGTTGTTGTTGTTGTTGTTGTTGTTGTTGTTGCTGCTGTTGTTGTTGCCCTATCGCCTGTGTCCAATCGCTGCCTACAAAAGCCCAATTTTCGTTTGTGGTTGAGTGTGTGTGTGTGTGTGTGTGTGTGTGCGTGTGTGCATGTGTTTAAGCTGAATTTTAATTGAAATTGTGGCTGTCATTGTAAAATTAATGAATAGACAAGCAGCACACATATACACACATACACACACACGCACACACTCTGCTGCACACTCATAGAAAAGCAATTACATTTAACAGCTGCCTGGGCAACTGCATTGATGAGCTTTGGCTCTGATGCAAGTCTGATAAATAGTCATGCACATGCTATATATACTATATACCACATATATTTGTATGGTACATTATGTAATGGCTTTGCAGATAATAACGCAACACGGACACTGGCTAATTAAATTGGTTTCCAGGCGAGGCGTTGGTGTTCAACTGTGCTATATTAAAATCCATTTAAATCTAACAAATGTATCGATATTCTTTTGGACCAATGGTTACAGTGTCCTATCATAGTTAATCATCTAAAGAAGCATTTTGTTTGTTTGCCTGTAACTGTATGTGTGTGCTTGTGTGTGTGTGTGTGTGTATGTGTGTTGGTGTGCGTGGCCGTTTGCTGTGTGTCGCCATTGTTGGCCAAACATTTCCAATCAGATAAACCTGCAGCCCAAACGCACGAGCGCACAAACCATGGCCATGGCAGAGACAAGAGGAAGAGCAACAGCAGCAGAAGCAGCAGCACCAACGGCAGAGGAGCAGACAGTAGCAGGCGGGGTGGCAGGCAGAGGCAGACGGTAGGAGGCAAAGGCCCAATGTTATCGGAACGCTGTTGCCACTGCCACTAATTAGTTAATGCATGACCAAATAATTGTTGCCATCGCTGCTTTTGTTTGCAATTATATATATGAATGTATATACCTATACATATACATGTATATAAGCCCTTATTATATGACGCACTAAGTGCCTTAAACAGTTGAACGGGCTAATTTGAATTCTAGCTCTTATAGAATGTTATATTAAAGCTGGAATGAAGAAAAATAACTCACTATTCTGAGAGTACTTCTCAGAATATTGAAAACCATATTTTTGCCGAAAGGTTTGTGATATGGCCGCGGTTGTGGGCATAGTCTAATAATCTCAAGGATTTAAATAGTTCACCTAGTTGTTAAGTCGCAGAGGTGTATCCTTTGCAGGCGCCTCTTCTTAATGGGGTTTAGCGGCTGCTTAAGAAATTGATCTGACCCTTGTTGTAGGCTCCATCGTAATCTTGACATATGCCAAATTTGGCATTTGGAAGCTTGACAGGATGTCCTTATTAAAAAAGGAAATCAACCAGATTTTTTAAAGAAGATCTTAATTCCCTACCGATCATTCCGATGTTAGCTATATGATACGACAAGAGCTTTTATGCTTATTTTGCATACAAAAAAAAAAGTTCAGAGGAACTTGGTCATATAGACTCGGCTATTGCTACTGTTCAAGAATATATATACTGTAGTGCTTGGAGATGTCTCCTTAACAAAGTGTCGGATACTGGGATGAGATATTAAAACATAAAAAACCAACATACTTAAATTCTTTATGTTCATCTTTGAGGTGAAATTGTCAAGACTTCTTTATAGCGACATAACATATAGGATATATAAACAATTCGAATTTTTAAATCGTGTTATCTAAAGAAAAGCGCAGCGTTCTTAACTGAAAATTTTTTATTAATGGAATGTTTAGTAGTTCTTTGAAAAGATTATATTATGGAGTATTATGGAGTATATTACTAAACAATTAACTAGGCAATTTGTATATGTGGATTTAACAACAAGTCCAAAAACCTTATCGAAGGTCACTTGCGATATTTCTAATATATACTTCATTCTAGTCAGTTATATTGATATAGTTATCAGAAAGAGGACTGCGTTTGTTGATTAGCATAAGCCGTTCAGCCTGTTAGCTAAACGCCCCGATCGCAGAGACTATAAGAGCTAGCAGCAACAAATATGATATGTCGTTAGTCACATACCAGGCATAAACAATCGAACTGCTACCACATGTCCCCAGCTATCTATTAGATAATCATAAAGGCCCTACGTTTGTTCAACTCCTGTGCGTTCGACCTGACCTAAACACTAATTAGCTAATGCATGCCCAAATATTTGTGACTGCCGCTGCTGCTACTTTGTTCAGCTAGCCATTGATTTATGCTGCCATATTGTATTTTGGGCTGGTTTATGTTTTGGTTATGGTCAGCTGCGTGTGGCATGTAGCTTTTCCCAGGCACAGCACATATGAATATGCGGCCCATCAGGGCTTATCGCAGATGCTGATTAACTGATTTATATATGGCCAGTCATTTGTAATGCATTGATCGCCGCGTTCAAGTTCTGCGACTGTCCATAACTGATGGAGAACAGTTCAACTAATGTCATAGTTTTATTTGTGATTATTTCAAGTTAATTGCGCGCACCCCCAAAAAAAAAAGTACCGAATAACAATGTAATTATATAACAATTATGGGCGTGGCCAGTTAGAAACATTGACACATGCGAACTTGAATGCAATTAGACAAATGAGGGACCTCCCAAACGGGACTCACGCTCATGTGATGCTGTGCAATTTCTCTGACATGAATCTGCACAATATGGCGTCTATATAAGAGATTGTTGTTCTTGCTGTGCTTGGCTGCATTTAACGTGCATTTAATTGTCGGCTCAATTACACTGCCCAAAAGATGCACTCACCGTGATAGGCTAGGTATTTGTATATATTGTTATTATTTCATTAAATAGATGCTTGATGAGCCTTGCGTGTGACTGCAAAAACTAAAAAAAAAAAAAAAACAAAATTGGCACAAGGTGCAACGGAAGCGGATGCCCGTTGACAATTAATGGAATTAGCCAATGTACATTGATATGTGGCTTTAAGCACATACAAATTCGCTTAGCTGGATGCCGACTTTATGGCCAACAGACACGCGTTGGCCATTAATTAGCGCCATGCCCATTAAACCAGGGGGCAGTCTAGTTTTTAACTACTCATAAACTGAGTGAAGGTACTTTACATACCTATGCTTATTTGCAGTTGATGTGCGCTTTATGACCAGCCGGCGCACTCGTAAAACAAAAGACTTAGGCAACGAACTTTGGCGGCTAATGCTTGTGTGTGTTTTTACTGTACTTGCGCTGCCTTTTGGCTGGTGTTGCCGTTGTCGTACCAATAAATTAACATGCCATTTCACGCCTCAATACAAGCAACTGCGTCTCCAGCTCATAACTCATGCGTTCAATATACAACAAATGCCGCATAACAAATGACCAACTGGGCCAAAAGACGTTAGAACCTCGGCGTTGGCCAACACCTCGGCGGCGGCAGAGACGGCCAAGACGGCAAAGACGGCGCACGTTTTGTATTGAAGACGCATCGAAATTTAAAGAGCAATTCATAAGCATAAATGGGCATTATAAATACATTGCTTCCACACAATTGTCTGTCTGCACAATTGTGCGCCTCGGCTGATTTCGATTTCGATTTGTGTCCAATCATCTGGCCGCAATTAATCAATCTTTGCCGTCAGTTACCGTTCTACAGTTTCACTAGCACAATTATAGGCAACTCGCTTTTTTTCATAAATTATTTTATTTATTTTTTGTTGTTTGCTTGTTTTTGTTTGTAGTTCTTTTTTTTTTTTGTATTTTTATATATTTTTTTCTGATTTTTGTATATCTTTTCTGGTGATTGCCTTTAAATTTAAATAAACGTATGTTTTTTTTTATATATTCAACTATCAATATGGCCAATTACAATACATTTATCGCATATGCTTACAACATATATATCTATAGCTCTAGAAGTAAGTATACATATACATATTACATATTCTTTTTTTCCATTTTGCTTTTGTTTTTGTTTTGTTTTACCTCACACGCACATAAATTATGTTTAACACTAAATTTGTAGTATATGTACACAGAACTTAAGCGGTTATTTAAAGTTTTATAAATACTTTTGTTTTCTTTTTGCTAAAATTATACAAAAATTGCTAACAAATGTTTTTTTTCTTTATGTTTATCGTTTTTTTTTTCTCATATTTTACAAATTGCCTTTAACATTGAATTGATTTAAATGTACTTTATGTTTATTTTTAAGACTTAGCCATAAACATTAAACATTTATATGTACATATAGTATGGGCTTGTGTGTATATGTATATGTGTATGTATGCCTTATAATACATACACTGTCCTACCATTTGACTTCATTTTGTTTTTTTCTTCCTTCTGTTTGCCTTGCTATTAGGTTAAGTATGTGTTATTAAAAGTTAATTTTACATTTATTAAATTGTTTAAATTTATGTTTTTTTTCTTTTTGTTTATCACGTCTGTTTGTTTAATGTCTAATAATTTAACTAATTTACAGTTTAAAGTATTTTGCAATTTACAATTGCATTGCGTAATAGGACAAACATTTTGCAGTTGCTTTATACAAAACAAATTTTCAGTTTTTATGCGTGTTTTTTATTTATTTTGATTTTGTTTTTTTTTTTTTTGGACGTGCATTTAATGAGTTAATATTAATGCTTAGTTATCGTTAGTTTCTGTGTGCTTGTTGTTGTTGCTGTTGTTGCTGCTCTTGTTTTCAGTTGTGGATATACATATATACATATTAATATTTATGAAATTCCGTTTGTCGGGCTTTTGGTTTTATTTAATTTATATTTTTTTAATAAGTTTATTTTGTATATTTTTGCTGATTTTATGGCAGTTCATAAAGCACAATTAAATACGCCGAAATTGCGTCAAGAAATTAAATTAATTAAGCGAAAAATAAAACAATGAATACACACAATCACACACAAACACATACACACACAATCGCACACACTAACACACACATACACACACAAACGAGCGCAATAAAAATAATATGTGCGGCCCTTTAATTAATTTTAATGGGCTTTGTTTTAGCTGCTGGCCGACAACGACGAAAACTTAAATAATTAAAAATTGCACGCAATGTTTACAATTAGGAATAGCCAGCACTTGACCAGCGAGCACACCGCCCGCACTTCCCGCAAAGATAAGCTAGGAGATCAACAGATGTGGCTCCTGCCTGCTTGAAGGTTCTGACGCGTTGCTTCTGCTCCTGCTGCTGCTGTTGCTTGTGCTCTGGTCAAATGGCTGCGAAGGGAGAGTCCTCAGTTTGGCATTGTGTTTGTTTGGAAATCAAGTCAGTTTACAAATCGGCGCTCTAGCTGAACAAGTTGTTGTTCAAATTGTTCCCGCTCCATCACGTGTAGTCAGTGCGCCAAGTGCCCTGCAATTGTAGAGAGGGGAAGAGTGGGGAAGCACCCAAAATGGAGACATTAATAAACATTGCGCTACGCTCTCGCTCCCTCTCTCTCTTTTTCTCATTCACTCTCTATCTCTCACTCTCTCTCTCTCTCTCTCGCTGTCTTGCTCTTATACAACTCGTCTCTTATACTCACCATCGAGCTGAGACCCAAGTGATAGGGCTGAGAGTGCGGCACAACGCCGCCGCCCAGTGAACCGGCCGTGGAGAAGCCACCCTGGAGTCCACCAGAGGCGCCCAATGCGCCCATGCCGCCGGTATACCAGCTGCCATGCATATGCGCATGTGCCGGATGCAGCCCGCTGGAAAGGTGTCCATGTTGCGCTGGAATGGAAACAAAAGGCGATATATGTTTAGCATGGCATTGGACACGCTGGCTCATTGTTGCTTACCCATGGAGGCCGAGAAGCCGCCGCCAAAGCCCTTGGACGGATCAAGCGGCTTGAAATCGCCCATGCCCAGATGTCCGCCAATTGGTAGACAACCGCCGCCTAGGCCCTTCTTCTTCTTTGACTTGGAGCTGAGCTTGCGATTACGCGTTTGTATGCCCTCCTTTTTCATGGTAAGTGGACGATTGACCTGCAACAAGAGAAACAAACACAAATGAGGCAGCTGTTTAGTGGGTGTGTTGCAAATAGGCGGCAAAAAAAGAAAATCAATAAACTGTGTCTGCTGCTGCTGCGGCTGCGGCTGCCCAGCGGCAACTAAAATGGGTCAAATTTATGCAAATTCATGGCGCGGCCCTTTTTGGCCGGAAATGCCGCTAACTGCACACGCTGTCTGTTGCAACGCACTGTGCGGCACACAACTGTGTGGCAGCGGCAGCAGGAGCAGCAGTCGGGAACCGGGAAGTGAAAATGAAGTATTACAAGCATTTCTACACGATCAGATAAGCGACATTTGCGAATGCGATTAGTTGGCGCTGATAGCAAACGTCGCGCTGCCAGAGGGGCGAGCGGCAAACGAAGCTACTTTTTATACCCTGTTTTTTCGCTCTCTTTAGTGTTTTTTTGTTGTTGTGTGTATGAGTCCATTGTTGAGGCTGCCTGCCTGCCGCTTCATATGCAATTTCCTATCACTTGCGAACATCTAAGCGGCAACAACAGCGCCTCATTGCGCTACAATTACAATATTGAGTTACCCATTCGCCGAGGCTGCGTTGACGACAAAGAAAAGTTACATTTTCTCTAAATAAAAAGGTATATATATATATATATATATATAAGCCAGCAGTAGTTGCACTTAATGGAAAGTGGAGTGTGGAGTGTGCAGTCCGGGACTACCTGGGCGTGAATTACGACATTGTTTGTGGCCCTTTTTCTGTTGTTGTTGCTGTTGCTTGTTGCCCCGAAATTGTTAAATTGCCGGGCAATTGTTTGTGTGAGCCGCTTGACGAAAGATTTTAAGAGGCGGAGGGTTGAATTGTGTAATGCAGCGAAAACAACGGCAAACAAGAGCAAAATGTATCAGTTACAGTGGGCACACAGAGGGATGGCTATAGGGAGGCGGGTAGGGGCGAGGGATGCTGCTGCTGAATTGGACGATCGGTAATTGATAGTCTCTCTGGTCTGTGCCGCCTCCCTAGCGCTTAGCGCAAATTGTGGCAATTAGCAGCTCAGCAGCAGCTGCTCAAAAGCTTTAATTGATATGCAGCAGCAGCAGTGGCAGCAGCAGTCGCAGCCGCGGCGACTAAACAAAGCATAAAGTTGTTAATGCGCTGGGGCGCACAGGCCTAGCTCATTAAGGAATTCAGCAGAAACTCCAGTCGCAGCGCAGCGCTGATTTTTATGCATAAAATCTTAATCGAGCGTGCGAGCGAGCGTTTTGCGTTTGGGGCATTCAACATGGGGGCAACACGCGCCGCTGCAGCTCACTTGCAATCTGACAGGCTGCCAAAGACAGCCAAGTGGGTGGGCTACATGTAAAAAGGGGCGAGTCGCACAGAGCTGTTGCCTGTTCTTGGCAAATTGGCTGAGACGGCGCCAGGCGCATGTCTCTAATATTGCCACAGTTAGCTGTTGCAGCTGCAGCTGTGACACAACAGGATATTCAACAGCAATCGCGCAGCAGGAGCTGATAAACAGTTAAGCAGGCTGTGCAACAGGACGCGTGCTTGGGCGACGGCAAGTGTCTGATTTTTGGTCTTAATTAGCGCACTTTTCCAGCGAACTGCGTGAAGACACGCGCAACGACAATCACGCAAAGAGAGAGAGAGGGAAAGAGAAAGAGAAAGAGAGAGAGGGGTGGATTGCACTAAATGCAGTCAACATTTCCATAAAATGTGCCAATCACATGGCCAGATCGCTCAACCAAGAGGCCCACACAGGCTGACGACGACGGCGACGACGTCGACGATGGCGGCCAAATGACAAACGAATTGAATTGAAATGAACTGCTAGAGCTAGGCAGCAGCAACAAGAACAACAACAACAACAACAACCATTGCACTGAACACTGAGCAATGCAAAAAGCGCGCTGATTGGCATCTTATCAAGATGGGACACTGTCCAATTGAAAGAAAATTTTTGCAAAATAAATTTCGCCGCTATGAATGCGCAGGCTCATGTGTGTATGTTTGTGTGTAGGCCATTAGCTGGCAAGCACACACATACACACGCTCACACACACACACACACTCACACACATATACGCTCGCGCGCCACTCAAAGCGTGCACATTTCTATATATTTTTCCTTTTTGGCGCATTGCTCATACGCCACGTTGCAAGCGGCCGCCGCTTTTAGTGTTAACATGCCTACACATCAGATTAGATTTATATGGAGCATATATGCACAATGTATATGGCTTGTGCTGCACTTGCTTTGATATACATATATATATGCCCCACTCCGACTTCGCGCAATTAAAACATTTCGCCGCCGCCAATTGCCGATTGCCATCGAAATCGAACTGCAGTTTCAACAGTTGCAGCTGCCACACAAATAAAAAGGCCCCCACCGCAAAATTAATTAGCTTGCGGTCACACAGGTGGCCCATCAATTTTGGGCGGCCCACACTGACATGTAAATGTGCTAAAAGTTCAAGTGATTTCTCTCAAAGTTTTGCCGCATTCACCGAAACTCATTAAAAGTTCACTGGCGGGCATTACAAAAAAAAAACAAGGGTATAAAATAAAAAAAAATTAAAAAAGACAAGTAAGAAATCAAAAACAAAGCAGCGGTGTCTAATAGTGCGAGTCTGACTAGGCAACGCCCTGTAACTACAGCTTCATATTTATTTGTATTATATAAAATTACCTACTGTTTAATAAGTTCAATGCATATCGAGCATGTACTTTTAAGAGCCTGAGCTATAGCAAAAGTATTGCCAAGCTATTGAATGACACCTAAAAACTAAGATCTGCCTATAGAAGCTACGAGCTTGCATAAATCTAGAAAATTTACTATACCTAAAAATACCAGAAGAGGACTTCCCGGAAGTACAACACCTCATAGAATACAAAATATATTTAAATTTATATTGAATGCAACAATAGATTGTCTATTTTTTGAAAGACTCGCTCTATATTGTTATTAATTATATAAAATGTAAAATACAACCCTTAGACAAATTTCTTAGCTCGGAAGTATAAATTTTATAGGCCAACCTTAAGCGCCTATAATACCCTATCTAGCCAGCTCATTTTTACAGGGTATCGCATATCCTAAGCGCTAACGTTTATGTGCCGTCGTGGCTAATGAATATTTAATAAGCCAGAAGTTGGTCAAAACAGCCCTCTAAAGCGTGGGGGGCAACAGGGACGTCGGCCAGCCCCTCAGGTCGCGAAAATGTTATTAAATCTAGTTTCCACATGGCTCGACAGCGTCTATAACATTGGCTACATTTCAAGGGGGGCGCACAGAGGGGTAGTCAACTCAGTGAGCCGTAGTCTATTACATAAATTACGCCAATTTCTGGGCGCTCGTCGCCGGTTGCCGTCGCCGTTTGCCGTCGCACGCGTTAGCCATAATAAAATCAAAGCTTATCGCATTTTCACAGCCAAACACCAGACGCTTATCTTGCAACGGCAACACCAACAACAACACGAGCAACACGAGCAACAACCACGACGGGCATCTTTAAATAATCATCAACAATTCATCATCGGGGTTGTTGCTGCTGCTGCTGCTGCAACCTGCCACCCTCTCGGGGCGTTTTACAAAAAGGGGGCGTCGGGTGTGTGGTACACTTCATTTTTGTCACTTTTAATCTGTGTGTGTTTCCCGTGGGCTGCTTCCGCTGGAGAACGCTTGAGTGGCCCGAGCGGCTGTTAAATGTTGCGTTAAATCGCTTAAGCGCTTAACGAGGGTTAAAAGCGAAGCCAAACTGATCACAAATCACAAATCGATGGCCCGCTGGGCCAACCTCTGATTTATAGACAGCTATACACATATACATACATATAAATACAGGACTTAACTATAGCTATTTGACTTTCTACTTACATTGTGCAGCTTGTAGTACAATCCGCAGGCATTGCACACAGGCTCGCCGCTGGCATTGCGCCGCCAAAGGGTTGTGGTTGTGGTCTTGCAATTGGCGCAGGATGTGCCCGCCCGCTTGGCCGCGCTCTGCAGCGACTGTAGTGTCTGTAAAAAGAAGGAAAAAATTAGAATTTGATTAGTTTAGCTTGGTTAGCTTGGTTATGCGCTTGACTGCAGTCGCCGTTTTCTCTCGCTTTTTATTATTGTGCAATCAGCCAGCAGTCTAGCTTTAACAAAATAATTGAATAACTAAAATTAGTCAAGGAAATCGATATTTATCGGTATTAGGTGAATGGAAGGATATAGCGGAGAGGAATGTGTTTAGGAGAATAGAGCATAAAACTTTAAGTCTGCAGCGTCGTAGCTCGATCCTACTTAGGGCAATTGGTTTTTAATGGTATTTGGGCGGAGAGCCGTATAGTGTTTTATTTGGATACGACGGATTTGAAAAGTTATCTGAAGGTAGGGTTTTCTAACTAAATTGGGCAATCTACAATTATGTTTTAGTTCTAGCCTTTGTTTTTATACATTCCGGATATATATTCTTAAGTGTGCCAAAGAAAATATATGTTGGGGTTTTCTTAGTGTAAATTAGTGCATTATAGTGGGGCTTAGAGGAATTTTTCTGGAGCAGTTTTCAATTACATTGAGCAACTCTTGTTGCCCATCAGCAGCTTGAGCCATGAAAATTGATTATGCTAATGTCACACGCCCACAAATATGTTGGTCGCGCTAATTGAACGGTGCCAAAACTAACGCAGCAACACACACACACCCACATACACACGTACACACACGCACACACATGTTTATGTGTATGTATGGGTATGTACTTAGTGGTCTGTTCAGGTCCTGTTCTCTGGATGGCAAACAAAGTTGCTCGACACACCAGGCAACAACATTTTTTAAATGGCATGCGGACTCCAAGTTGGGGCCTTTAACAGCAGCATCAATTCATTAAAATGACAATTTTTACAAAACTGCCCAAAAACAACAGCAGCAACAACAACAACAACAACTGGGGAGCATGTCTGCGCCACGCTTAAATTTCCACGAATTGGCTACAAGAACCGTAGCCCCAAACTCGAGACCCAAAACATTGTCTGCTGTGCCTCGTCGCCGCAGCGAAGAGCCAGAACCGAGAATCGAGAACTCAGAACCAGGCAGCAGGCAGCAGGCCCAAAGTCGTCTTGTGGCCTCGCATCTGGGCTCTGCAGCTACATCTACAGCTACAGCTTCAGCTTTTGGCTTATGTTCATGTTGCTCGTACAGCAACAACAACTACGACAACAACAACAAGAACAACGCAAACACATTGCAACGCGGCCCTAAACTGGCGTTGATCATGTTTGACTTTGATTTTTAATTGTTGCCTCCTGCCTCTGCGCCCTGCTTGTGGCTCACCTGTTCTGGTTTCGCCTTGCTGCCACGCTGCCATTAACATAAATCAGAGGTCATGCCACAAGACTCTCCCCATCCCAACTGCAGTCGGAGTCGGAGTCGGAGTCCGTTGTCGCAGTCGCTCTGCAACAGTGTCTGCATATTTTTTGGTGGCACTGTTGTTGTGTGTTAACGAGCTTGTAACAATTTCACATACAGACAGCTGCGACTTGCGGCCAAATCGAAATCGAAATGTGCGAGAATTCAAAATTCATTTGCAACGCCTACAAATGCTGGCTCCACCAACAGCTCCAGGTAATTATGTGGCCAGGCCAAAGCGACTTTATATATATATATATATATATATAAATTAAGTTGTTAACATGACACTGCAACAAAACGCACTAAGCAGGCGAATGCCACAAAATGTTGCAAGTCTCAATTCGTAAACTGGTCGCAGTCAGTTGTAGGTGCTAAATTGCAGCATGTTTATTTGGGACTGTTTAAGCAGGCGCTGTGCTTAGCTAACAGTGCCACAAAATGTGGCACATAAATCAATGTCAGGCCGGGCGCGTTCTGGCTGTTGCGGGGCAGGTCGCTTGGGGCGGCAGCATCGTATTGACAAACTGTCAAACATTGTCAAAGGGGCGCATTTTAATTGAAATGCAAAAAGCGCAAGCGCCAACACTCAAACAACAAAAGCAACAACAGCAAGGCGTATACAAGATGGCGCTTGCGATAAATAATAGTATACAAAAGCAGAAGACAATACAGAAAATGCTCATATATATCCATATATACATATGTATATAGTTATATGCACGTACATATTGTCTTGAATCCATAAATTTTAATTTCTCAATGCGCTTAAGCATGACAAAATGCCCCTGTCATACCCTAACCGAGGGTATGACAATTTTGTCGCAAACGTGTCATATGCAGCCACATAAAATAAATATTATTATTAACTATATTTACGAGAACCACAGTCAAATAAAAAAAAATAACTTTATATATATACATAAATATATTCCTGAGCAAAATCACAGACGATTCAATATTAGTCCCTTATTTTTGAAACTTTCCTGATGAAACATAAGTATTAAACATTATTTGTTTCTCTTCCAGGCAATAATTGATGAAACAGTTTTTTATATCTTGCGATATTTTAAAGAAACATAAATTACAATCAAAACTTCATTATCATCGGACGAATATATTATGTATCTATTAAAAGCGGAAAAGGTAAGTTTTTATTTAAAATCAATTTTATTTTTTAAGATAACTTGAGCAATATACCTAACTATACTATACTTAACAAAATCTATAACTAAAGAGCTGCCTTGAAACGTGGAAAATGAAATTGTTTAAACACCACCTTTTAGTTTTTCAAGATATCTGTAGACAAACCTAGTTACATTGAATTACTATATACATATGATATAGCATTAATCGGAATCGGAAAACCGGAAGATATGCAGATAAGGGAAATTAAATCGTTGATAGGGGTATGGATGGGTATGGGATGTTGCTTAGGCGTCTTCCAGAGAATCATATGCTGTGAAAAATGAAGACAAATTGTTTTATTTTTCAGTAAATCAACAATTGCTAGCTTCACACATCGAAGTACTTAATCAAAAAGCTGTCTAAAAAACACTTGTGTGATTATTACACAGTGCATTGATCATTTGTGTGCAAGAGTATTTCATCTTCGACATGCCAATGATGAATTCCTCATTTTATTTATTTTTTCTTTATTGTTGCCACCTTGCATTGATTTATATGAGTTGCAGCGGCGCACAAAATGTCTGCAGTTCACAAAATGGCGGCTGTTTGAATTGTTGCTATTTACTTTTGGGTTTTGAATTTTAATTGTTAATTTTTGAATTGTTTATAAAATGTATGCAAATTTTGTTTTTATTTACACAAAGACGCATTTGAATATTTAATTGAAATTGGGAAAACAAACGCAATAACAAAATGTGCCACGAAAATTGTGTAAAGCAAATGAAAAGCGTTGCCGACAAAAGTAAATGCTTTTGTTGTATGAATGCCATATATATGTATAGTATATAGTGGGGGGGCGGGTTGCGACAGGGTAGTCAAGAGGTGCTGGGTCAGACAGCAGAGCTACAGTTCTATTTATTGCGCAGCTTTTGTGCGCTGGGGATGGCAATGCCCTTTGCCATCTTAGATATCGCACCAAAGACGCAGGCCAAGGAGGTGCTGGCGGGGGGCGTTGGTTGGAGCAGCTGAACAGAGTGAGAAACAGAGAGAGAGAGAAGCAGAGAGTGACAGAGAGCGAAGTGTGGAGGTGGAGGCAACAGCAGCAACAGCAGCAGCAGCCCCAGCCGGTTGCCCAGCAAATGTTACGTTTATCTCAGTGTAACATCTTTTACTTGGGGGCACACTCAGGCTGGGTGTGTGTATAAGTATGTGCACTGTATCTGTATCTGTATCTGTATCTGTAGCTGTATCTGTATCTATATATGTGTGCGTGCTATGTATCTGCAGCTGTATCTGTATCTATAGCGGTTTATGTGGCTGTGTGTGTTACCCCACTGCCCACACAGAGCAGACATTTTATCAGCTCATTTTTTTTCTGCTTTATTTTATTTTTTTCTTTGCTTTATCTGACAAAACATTCATTAAATTGTTCGCAGCCAGCGCAAAAAGTCGTTTGCAGTTGCCAACCCTCAGCACTGAATTGCCCTTTGGGGGTTGTTTTGGAGCAGCCCCCACAAGGCACACACACACACACACAAAGAGAAGATGGCAAAAGATAGCGCCCAGATCTCAGGCTGCAGCGCAACGAAAATTTCTATATCTGATGCTGGCTTTGACTTGGGTAACTGTCAGTTGGTGGTTGGGCGGTTGGGTGGGGGGGTTTTTTTTTGGGTGGCTGCCAGCGCAACGAAATGAAATGAAAAGCCGAGGCATCGAGGCAAGCGCTAACAAAATGTCCGGGCTATAACAGTTACACATATTTACATATATATATGTGTATATATATATATATATATATATATATATATATATTTAGCTTTATATATATTCTTTTTTTGATCATGTTGTGCAGTGTTTGTAACAGAAATAAAACTTGTGCGACTGTGAAATTTAATTTAAAAATTCAAATTTCGTTTGCGACAGCATAAATGGACTAGGCTCGTGTATACCCTATTTTTTCTGCTTTTTTGCCTTTCTTTTTTTTTTATATCCTGGGCTCATTTCCTTTTTGCCAAACGGATTCGTTGAGCACAGCCACATGCTGTTAGCAGCTTTGGGGCGTGGCAGGGCAGGCTGTTGCTTTGGAATTTTGTGTTGGCATTTTTTTTTTCGATATTTATTTCAAGGGTTGCTAGCACAGCTCGTTGATTGGCTTCGTGCTTTTTTTATTTTTATTTTTCTTAGACACATTTGCCTAATTAATACATCAGCTTGGCTCATTTGCAGGCACGCACAAAGAAAGCGAAAAACTATTGCTAAAAATCACACCTGCTGCTCGGCTAGAAAAATCAATAAAATGTTTTTACTGAACAGGTATAGGAACAACGACAACAACTTCGGTTACGACAAGCTATTAATGTCGCTCATTAATGCTGCTCAATGAATTTTACGAGCCCTTTGGAGCTGTTGTTGTGCTGGCCACAACTTGTCGTCGCATGGAAATTTGTCGCAGACAGCGCCCAAAAGGTTTCAGTCTTGTGCATTTTAAACAGCGACAACAACAACAACAATAACAGTGACAGCAACATGGTCAAGTCTAGGCAAAAATGGGGCCCGCGCTCCCCCAGCCATGGGCACGATTTGTGAAGGCATGAAAATCGTCATTAATATTTGTCACTGGACATTGCAACTGCACATATAAATTAAATAGAACCTGGTCCCCTTTTGGCCAGCTGCTGTTACCAAAATGAATGTGCTCTAAACACGCGCTTTTTACAGTATTTCTGACTGTGGGGCTGCGTGCCTGACCACATTTTCACATATTGTCTGAGCGAAAATAAAAGGGTTAGAAAATGCAACCCTTTCGGGGCGCAGCTTAGCTTTTCGGGCCCAGTGCAAATTATGCCTTTGCATATTAAATAGATTTATGTTATTTTTATTTATTTACTTTTTTTATATTTATTTTCAACCCGTTCGCTTGCCTAAACCTGAGGCCAGGGACGTCCTAACGAGCGGCAGAATATAGGCCTTAATCATTCGCGACCCGCGCACAGACTCCACGCTCGCACACAAACTCTCTCGCTGCCTCTCTCTCTCTCTCTCTGTCTCTTTCTTGCCGTTGCTCGCTGTTTGTGGATTGTGTGAGCCTGTTTCATTATATTATTGGCACGCCCAGTTTTGCGGCTGCGGCTGCGCTTCATATCGTTAATTTTTAATTGATCTGCGCTGCGGCACAATGTTGCAGTTCGTCAGCTTGTGCCCCAAGCAGCAGCAGCAGCAGCAACAGCAGGACACATGTAGCCCGCTGCTCGCTCCCAGCCTCAGCCTCAGCCTCAGCCTCGCCCCTTAGCCTCTTGCTGGCCAGTTCAAGTGCATTTTAATGGCATTAGGCTGCCCACTTGATGAAATGAGCGCACTCTTAACAAGATCCTAGCGCCCCACAAAATATAAAAAAAATGAGTATAACAAGTGAACATATTGCTCTGGCCTCTGGCCGAGGCACAGCGAAAATGTCCGGGCGACTTAATGCGCTCGATTGCGTATACGCCCCGTTTGCCGAACGTGCATTGAACTTTTACTTTGGCTCAGTTGTTGATGTTGTTAATGTTGTTGCCGTTTTTGCCGTTTGCTTTAGTTTTGATACGTTTTGCTGCTGCTGCTGTTGTTGTTGTTGTTATTGCTGTTGTAGTTTTATCGATCGCTTTGACTTTGACTTTCATTTGGCGCGCATTTTGGTAACTTGATTTATACGTGAAGCGTCTGCGCCTTGCATTTAATTTTTGGCGTAACTGCCTCCAGAATTGTTGCCCCGTTTATTGTTGCTCTTCGCTTGGGTTTTTTAATTCGCGTTATGCGCGAAATTCCCACGCCAAAGGGCTGCCAATTCAATTCGATCCAGTTCTCGCTTTGAGCGTCTATCGCACATATGGCGCACACACAAAACGCGCTCAGCAAAAATGTGTTAATTAGAATTTTGGTTGGTTTTTGTTCTCTTTTTTGAGCTTTTGATAAGCGTGGCACACAAGCTACCCCATACTCCCCCGACTACAACAAATACAAGCAAAACTGTCGAGTCAGCGTTTGTCAATCACTTGACGCCAGTTAATTTTATTGATGATTCTGGCTCAGCTAGTTGGTTGTTGCTGTTGTTGTTGTTGTTGTGGCACAGTGGGGTGCCTAACATTTGAATTACCGATCTGAAGACAAGTATAATTATGGCAACACACCGATGCTCGGTTACTCTGCCTAACACGTTCTGTTAAATAAAAACTATTTGAAATTTTATCTGATAGTTCTGCAATATTTTTGATGCCGATTGGCAAGGCCGAAAATTGAATTTGTTGTATTATTATCTGGTTTTAACGAATTTTCGGTTGAAATCTGCTTTTATTTAAACACTATTTTATCCAGAAAACAACCAAGGAAGACAACTTGTCTTATTTGGAAGTCCATGTTTTTCGCTTACAAAATTTCTAGAACTCTAAAATATTCTACATTTTGCTTTCCATCTCTCTCTGCCTTTTTTCTTTTATTTGTATAATTCGTTGTTTGCTTTCCAGTAATATATTTAATTTACAAGTTAATTTCTGTAGTGTTTTTTTTATTCAAATATTTCTGCTGCTGCGGGCTACTTAAGACAAGTCTTTTATGAGGGACCGCATATTTTAACTGCCAACATATTAAATGAATGTCTGCCTTTAGTTTTTTTTTTTTTTCAAATAAATCTATGACTAAGTTAGGGCATTCCAAATTGAAATTGATATATTTAATGGCCGTTAAGTGGCGGCTAATGTAAAGTGTTGTTGTTGTTGTTTTTGGCGTTGAAATACGCCTTTGATAAATAATTAATTAAGCAGCTTTGCGGGCACTTAAATAATACATTTATAAATGATTGTGTCAAGTGTTGATGGGTTTATTGTTACAGCGCCGGCAAACAGCAACAAAAACAACAAAAACTGCAGCCACAAAGCTTCAAATAGCAATTGCAAGTTGTAGTCTTTGCATTCAAATGATATAAGGCAACGTAATAAGCATAAAAATAAACAATTTTGCAGCGCTTAACAACAATTTATATATATACGAATGAACAGCAACAACGACAACGTCAACAACACTAGCAAGAACAACAGCCAACGTTTTGTTCAATTTATTGTGTGAAAACTCGCATAAATTAAAAATAAAAACAAAACAACAACAAAAAAACCGACTGCGGCATAAATATTATGCAAAATGCAAGCAACGCCCGTGCCCACAACCCTGGGCCTCCTCCGCCAGCCCCTCAGGGGCTTGACTAACACATGTCGTTTATATTTATATTTATATAAGTCACGATTGCGTTGTTGTTGCTGCTGTTCGCTGAGATGCGCCCGGCAGTTGCTGACCTTAACAGCTGTGTTCCTAAGCATTTAACATGCATTTGCAATTAGCCATAGTCAGAATAGCTTTAAAGCCAGCTACGAATGTGACAAATCCATACTGAAGGTTGGCTAGCCAATTGGGGCTTGGCCTGGACTTGCCACAGAGCCTGCGGCAGCGAGTGGCGCACAAAACATTTGTGGCCTTATAATTAAATGCAATTATTGAAACGCCAGCGGGCCAAGCGGGCAGCCAAAAAATAAGAAACAACAATGAAAAAGAGCAACAACAACTGCAAACATATGTAAGCGAAGGCGACTGAATCGTTGTTGTTGTTGCTGCTGCTGCTGCTGCTTGGTTTGCGGGCTAAAATACATAAATTAAAAATTTGCATTGTTCTGTTTCAGCAAGAACAGCAACAACAAAGCACAATTTTTGTGCTGCTCAAAGTTACGACTTGTTGACTGTTTTCATACAATTCGGAAATTTAATTAAAGGCGGCCGAGCAGACAATGAGATGCGCAAGCCGCAGTCGCCGTCGCCGTCGCAGTTGCCGTCGCAGTCGCAGTCGCAGTGGGGCAGGTGCAGTTGCAGTTGCAGATACCATTGGCCAGTGGCCAGCGTTGTATGCAAAACGCAGAGTCAGAGCAGTCAACACAGTCTTGACCCTCTTGCGAAATCAATACAATTGCCACCCAGCGCGAATTGAAAGCGAGTCTCCAGTCAATATTGTTGGCGAAACAATTGAATTGCATTTCAGCCGCAGGCGATGTGGCCGGCCCTTCAAAAAGGACATTGATGGGCAGCATCCTGTGGCATCGGGCAGCTCGGCCAGCTCGCTTGCACCAGTCGCTGCCATAAGTCGAGCGTTAGGGCATATAAATTTTAATTTGTTGCATATTTTGTCATCGAGAAATCAACAAACACTTCGTTCCACCACAAACAGGCAAACACAGCGTTCGCCTCCAGCTGTGAATTTCTTGGGAATTCCCTGCGTTTGCCCGCGCTGCCACGTCAGTAGTATGTGCTGCTGCTTCTTCTTCTTATTTGATTTGTTTGTTTTTGTTGTATTTTTTTCATCCAATAATGGTTTATTTATGTTAATGTTATGCAATCAAAATGCATACGATTTAAATGCCAATAAAAAATCAACGCGAACAGCTACGAGCCGAGACACAAACCCAACTGCAGTTAACAGTTGTTTGTTGTTGTTGTTGTTGCTGTTGTTGCTGTTGTTGTTGTTGCTGCTTATTTTGTTTTTACGCATGTTTAATGGACTAATTTTGTATAGGCCCAGCGCAGTAAGCTGTCTTGCTTTCTCTTTCACACGCAGTGACAGCGTGTGAGTTCGTTGCTTAAGTCTTTCGTTTGCTGTTCCTGCTGCTGTGGCTGCTGATGTAGTTGGCGCCAGGGCAGACCTTCGGACGGACAGCGTTACATATATTTTCATAGTTTGTTGCTGTTGATGCGTGCGCCCGATAAAAAACGATAATGTGCCTTGGCCAGCGACACAGACAGAGACAAAGAGACAGAGCGGGAGAGGTAGAGGAAGAGAGAGAAAGAGTGAGAGAGTAGAAGTTGTTTTGTGGCATCTCCAATAACCCACACAAACAACTGGCTGCTGCCTGATTATGTTTTTAGTGCGTTAAGTGATAATGATGATGCGCCTTGATTATTATCAGCCAAAGCGTTCACTCAGCTCTGCAATCAAGACGCCAGCTAGTCAGAAAAATGATAATTAAATGCATATACGCATGTGTGTGTGTGTGTGTCGGAGTGTGCTGCGTTATGTTCCTGGAATTATTATGACATTTGAGAACTTTCACGCTGCTTTTTATGGCTTTTGGCGACAGAAACGTGCGCTGAGATTGATGCGCCAGCAAATTCCAAGGAATACAGTTCATAAATTTATTGATCAATTTGTGGCAATGTGTGGAAGCTGCACGCAGCGGGTGGTTCAGTGGGTGCGGTAAAGGGCAAGAGGGGGCTGTATTAAACTAGCATTTACACATTTTGCTGCAACTTACCAGTCTTCGCTTTGGCTTGATCAGCGGTCGATTCTGTCCGTTCATTTTGTAGTACAGGCCACAGGCATTGCACAGATAATGTCCAGTGCCGTCCCGTCGCCACAGCGGCGTGGAGGTGGCGCCACAGTTCACACACTCGCGACCCTCTGTAAATACACAAAAAACAATGTTTGTCAAAACTCAAATATAATATGTGCTTAAATTTGGCTTAAATTAGAGTTTAGACTGCAGTGCAGTCAGCAGGCAGCTTGTTGGGCAACAACAACAACAACAACAACATCAACAACAATACAAAGTATCTGCGGCAACAACAACTCGCTGCGGCACACATTTTTCAGCTGTTTCTCAGTCTTGTTTTTTGCTCTTAGTTTATATTTCTTTTTTTTTGTTGCTACTCTTTGTTGTTTTTTTTTCTTTTCTTTTTCGCTGGCATAAAACGCATGGAAGCGGAAATGATGGATTCGCTGGCACTGGGCGCTGCAGCGCTGCCTTCCTTGCTGACTCCACACATTTTAATTAAGCAGCGGCCGGTTCTAGTGGCTGCAATCGGCCCCGACTAGCCCCTGCCCTGGCACTAACTGTTTCGCGGCAAACGCAACTCATTTGAATAACTTTAGGCATAATTTGTAAGCGACTTGACTTGACTTGGCTTGGCTTTGAAAATGAAGTTGCAAATGTAACGCGTTATTAACGTTCGCATATTACAGTTGCCTTTGTCTTTGTATGGCATATTCTGCTCTCGCATTTAATGACGCCACTAAATGGGTTTCATTATATCGTTTGTCTGTCCGTTTGTTGGTTTGTTTGTTTGCTCGTTCGCTTCAAATTGAAATTTAGTCATAAAAAAAACAAAAGAGGAAAACTTGCGGCGCATTCTGGCTAAAACAGATTTAACGCTACTCACCAAAAAAAAATGAGGCCGAATTGGGCTAACATATTTTTGGTGCATTGTAATTAATTAACGTTTGCGCTTTACATGCTCGCATAGGCATAACTTTCATTCCCTTTGGCATGCTGGTTTTTTATTGAATATTAGCTGGTCACACCCAGTGGCTAGTGGCGGCTCATTAAGTGCGTTGTCAACTCGTTGCCTGCCCAAATGCCATTAGAAACATTTTGATGACAGTTTTTCTGTTTCGGCTTTTTAAGAGCCTTACGTGATTTGCTGCTGTTTATACGCGCTTCGACTGCTAGAAAGAACGCTGAAGCTCTGCCCCCCTCCTACCAGCGCCTGGCTGCGCAGCAGGACAATCACACGTGTGTCCTGTGTCCCGCTGGCATGCCAAGCATTTTGTTTTTGAGCTTTCAAAGAAATTAAATTAAACGTTCTGCGTGTTTCGTATCCCCCCTCGCGCCAGCCCTGTGCATTGTCCACACTAAAGCTGAGCCCAGCACCACCCGCAGCCACCCCGCCCACGCACTCGCCAGGGGCGCGTTAAATAAACAGTTCATTTGTTTTCATTTAATCGCAACTTTATCTTGCTTTTTTTTAGATATATATATGTGTATATATGTATATTTATATCTGTATATATATTTATCTTTTTATAGCGCATGTACTTGATATTTTTTGTGCGTTTCGTTTCGTTTTCTTTTTTGTTTCTTTCTTTTCTTGCTGTTTTTGTACGACTTTTTTAATTGCCGCACATTTGGCGCTGGGCGTTATTTGCTTTACAGTTTCAGTTTTTCTTTTTTCGGTGAGGCGGGGCAGGGGGGACTGCGTAACAAAGGCCCCAAGCCAAATTGCCGCCAATCAGAAAAGTAACACCCACTGTATAAAAATTGCATAAATTATTTGAAAGCCGCTGAAATCGTTAACAGTTATTTGTTTGACTTGACTTTGTTTTTATTTCTTTTTTTTTTTAGTGTTCTACAAAAAGCTTTCAATATTCGTTGTGACAACTTTTATTAAGTTGCTAAAGTTGCAGATCGTGTACTATGGAACTCTCATAGCTGATTGAGTACTTCATTTGAACAAGTTTTGCCTTGTTTCTCATTATCACAGTTTCCAATTCAATTGAAGCAACTTTTGTGTTTATCTTATATCGTTTATCAATTTGTAAATTATAGACTTTTATATCGTGTTGGGCATATCATGCTTAGCTCCCAAATGAAATATATATACCTAATTGAAGCAAATGTCATAGTTCAAAAGTCTTGACAAAATTCTTTTGGCTTCAATTTGAATGTTCTTATATCTTGTTGAGAAATTCATTTTATTAGCTTTTCTATAGGTTGCCTCCATTTCGCCTTTACGAACATATAGCTGCATTAATTCGGATACCTCGAAATATGTGTGTTTGTTAATGCATTCAGGATTTTCTAAGGTTTGCTTCGATTGTCGTAAATCTAGTATTTTATATCTTGTGGTTTCCTGAATATCAACTTGATCTCTCAACATGCTGTAAAGCATGACCTAAGAATTTATATATATTCTGGATTATTTAATTTCAATTAATAAGTTTGAATTCAATTTTAGCTTTTTTCACTTTCGCTTTTTTCACTTTTTCGAACTTCTGAAAGCAAGTTGTGTAACATAATTGTAGAATTTCGAGATTTTTTAAACTACTATATTTTCAGAAGATCTCGATATCATCTTGATTTAATATTCCACCTCAATTTCGACTGATTTGACTATTGCCTAATGTCCTTTACCTCAGTCGCACACGGTAGTCGTTGAGTGCGGAAAACTTTATGCATTTATTGGCTGTTATAAATCCGAATAGAGGTCGAGTGTTTTGTTGGGCTGCCACATTCAGCCCATATTAAGCCATAAAGTGTGGCTTTGTGGCATTGTGAGTGGCTGCTGCTGCTGTTGCTGTTGCTGTGGCTGTTCTTTTTGTTGTTGTTGCTTTTGTTCTAGCACAATTCCAATGAAGTTCGCTGTGGTTGCTCTGTTGCTGCTGCTCCAAGCCACTCGCCAGTTAATAAATCAAATGTGTTAATGATGTTTTTACCCAGTGTGCCCACTTTTGACAACAAAGGCAGCACAAGAGGGCCAACAACGACGGCGACAACTACAGCCCCTGCGAGAATTATTCGTATCCCGTAATATGAATCCCACAAAGCGCTATATGGCATACACGGCGCACGCGCACAGCCTCTCTTTCACTCTCTGTTTCTCTCTCTTTCTCTCTCTGACTCCCGCTCTGTATATGCCTCTTTGTCTCACTCCAGTGCTGGCCTCTTTTGTTTTAGTACATTTTTATTTGATTCTCTTGGGCTGATCTGTGGAGGATCCTTGTATTTCGCTCTCTTTCACTCGCACTTGCTCTTGCTCTTTCGCCGTGTGTGTGTTTTTTTATGGCCATTAAATTATTTGGGTTCTTTGTTGTTGTTATTGTTTTCCAGCTTTGTTTTGATTTCAATTTGCTTGTCGCCGGGCTGCTGTCTGCAGCATGCCCCCGCCCATGCCTTTGACAGTTTTTCACAATTTTATTTATTTTCATTTTCATTTTCCACAATACAACACGTAGCAGGTTGGCCAGATTCTCAGTTAACCTATGATTTAGTAGCATGTTATAACTGTTTCTCTTGTGGTCCAGCCACAGTCGTAGTCGGACCCGGAGCCGGAGCCGGAGCCACAGCCACATCCACATGGGCACAATCATCCACAGCATTGCGTTGTAATTTCTTGGAAATTTGTGCACACTTTGGTATTTCGTTTTCGTGTGCTCTTCTTTGGGTTTGGGTTGAATTTTTTTATTTTGGTTTTACGGCCACGGGTTCGTGTGACATTGTCTGGCCATGGGCCTGAACCCGAAACGTAGCCCAAGAGACACCGGAGAGCATCAGCTGAACCTGTTTTTAGGGCCTGATTTGGCATTAAGAAGGTCTTGGGCATGTGTCCGAGTTTAAAGGTCTAACTAACTGTGCTCGCTGCTTGATTTGACATTTGGCGTCAGTGGCCATAATTGTCTAGAATTTATGTCTTGTACCTTTTCAGGAGAAGAAAAATTCCCTTTAATTTGTTAGTCGCAGTCGTGGGCAGGCCCAATGCGAAGGGTCAACTGCAGTTTTAATTAGTTGCCGTTGTTTGTTGTTTTTGTTTGTTTGTTGATATTAATAAACATTTATACTAGTTAAAGGTTACTTGAGATACATAGATATATAGATAGATGGTTACAGCAATAGAGAGAGAGAGTGAAAAAGAGAGACAGATATATATATATATATATATATATAGATAGAAAGACGTTTACTGGTGAACAAGACAAAAGACACATGTGGATGTGTGAGTAAATAGTTGTTGTTGAATTTGATATATATTTTTCTTTTTGCTTTAATGAAAATGAAAATGCTTAAGAAAATCACAAACACAAGGAAAATAAAGTTTAAAGTAAAATAAAATCGAAAATAAAATGCAAGCTGAAGCTGAATAAAATGTATGCGCTTAGTATGAATAATTTACACAGGAGAGCAGGAGAGCGGACAGGAGAGAGCTCGATTCAACTGGGAGTTCGTAGGCCTTCGCTGGCTGGCATGGCCGGTTAACGCCTGTGGCCATGCCACGCATGCCTCAAATAAGCGGCAAGCGCCTCATTTTAAGGCCACAGCTGTCAAGGCGCTGGGACAAAGGAACAATGGACGCGCGCACAAGAAGCTCATCCCCGCTGTTAAGCTGTAGCTGCGACTGCGCCTGCCGATGGACATGCGGCCGCACAGACCCACAGACCCACGGACAGCAGGGCTGATTGAGTGAAGGCTGCGCGTACCATAGAGGTCTGACCATGGACTCGTACCCATATCAATTACTTAAAGCTCATTCACAACATTTTTTATTTTCACCTGACAAAAGCCCAAATGGCATCCAATCAATTTGGCCAAGCGCTGGCCAAGCATAAATCCAGAGTCGAGCCAACTGCACAGTGGACTCGACTGAGACTTGGGGAATGCGCGACTGCCGACTGCCATTGATTTTTTGGGGGGGCAGTGGCAACAAGAGCCAAGAGCACCCAACACATGTTCTTGCGCCCCGAAAAAACTTATCGCAAGCGATGCGATAAACGATAAATAAATACAAAAACAACAAACGGACAGACAGACAGACGGACAGACGGACAGTGGACAGTGGAACGTCGGATCCTTGGCTAACGAACGCGCCCGCAGCCACAACAATAATGTCGCAGACAACTTTTTGGTTAGTTAAACAGCAACAACAACAGCAGAAGGAAAAAAACTGTCGAGCAAATGAAATAATATGAAGCGCAGGCAAAACATTTTGTCAGCCCGCAGCTTCCTACATCGCGTACAACACACAGCTCAGAAGATGCAGATGCAGATACAGCTACAGATACAGATACAGCTACAAAGGCTGAGATACAGATACAAAGACGTTGGCTACTTAGTTCACATGGCAACTTTTTGCTTCCTCATTTGACTTTTGACTGTTAAATGTGCGAATGCTTTTAACAGCAAGCTGTTACGCTCTTTTAACAGTCTGTCGCTTAACAGCTGGCTGTTAGCTAAGCCGGCTGTTATGTTGCTTCGTATAATACATGGCTGGCTTTGCGAGGGGTTGCAACTGCAACTGCCTCAGCGACCCTCAACCCGCAACCTCTCACGCATTACCGAGCGGCTATAAAGTTGTCGTTGTTGCTGCTTTTGTTATTATTGTTGTTGTTGTTGTTGTTGCTGGCAGCGACATGCGAAACCGGCTGAGACGGCGACTGCGAAGCAGGTGCAGCAACAAACTTCCGCAGCGAATGCCAGCGTGTGTTTGTGTGCGTGTGTGTGTGGCAGCAGCAGCAACATGAAGTAATTAACAACTACAACACAAAACAACAACAACAACCAGCTGATGACGCAGCGCAGCACAGCTAAAGCGTTGACAATAGCATTGAAGTTTTTGCAGCAGCGGCAACTGCAGTACACTCTCTGCTGCTGCCGCCGTTTCTTCTTCTTCTTCTTCTTCTTCTTCTTCTTCTTCTTCTCCGATGTAGTTGTTGTTGTTGCCATTGTGCTGATTTCATGGTGAGCGCACGCGGCGTATACGCAATGGTACAAAACTGCCGGGCAAACAGGAGGGCGTGTGTAAATCTGAATCTGCCTGACTGCATACATATTTTAAGAGTGGAGCAGGAAACATGCCCAAGTGGCGGGAATGTGGACAGAGCTAAGAGAGAGAGAGGGTAGGAGAATGGGAGGGATAGTGGGAGAGGCGGAGAGGAAGCACACACACATGTCAAGTGCCGCTGAAAATGTTGAAGAGTGGTGCCACAAAGTGCAGTTAAGTGAGCGAGCTTCCCACGTGTGTGTGAGTGTGTGTGTGTGCGAACGTGTGAAACAAATGAAAATCAAAAGCCAAAAAGAGAATAAAACATATGAAGAACTTAGGCTACAAAGTAAGAGATTAGAACTAAACTAGAAACTAAAATCGATAAGTGTTTGCACACAACACAGATCTAATTATAATTAAGCAAATCGTTTATCGATAAACAATATTTTCTATCGTTCATCGATCGAACAATTAACAATTATTTATTACCCACACCAATATCGCAACAGTGTTTGAAACTTTTGTCTTGCTTACCAGCACTGGTCCGGGGCTTTGTGCGCACAGGCTTCACATCGAGTCCGACGCCGCCAGCGCCTCCACCACTTGAGCTGCTGTGACCGCCGCTGCTCATGGCGCTGCCCATGCCGCTCATGCCAATGCCGCCGCCGCCGCTGCCGCTGCCACCGCCGCTGCCATGCAGCCCCGCAATGCCGCTGCCAGACGCGGAGCCGGACGCACCATGATGATGACTATGACTGTGGTGGTGATGATGGTGCGCCGCCGCTGCCGCTGCGGCACCCATGCTATGCCGCACAGCGGCCGCTGCCACGGAGGAACTTTGGAACATGTTGGCAGCGGCAACAGCCGCCTGATGCTGCGCCGCCGCATGATGATACGAGGCATAACTGCTGTCATAGCTGTTGGCATTGTTGGCCGCATAGTGCGCCTGGGCAGTGCCATCGAACAGACCGTTCGACGTTGAGGCGGAGGCGGATGAGGAGGCATTGCTGTTGTTGCTTTGCTGCTGCTGCTGCTGTTGCTGCTGCTGCTGCTGCGGCGCTTGGTTGCCGGCGCTGCTGCCGTTGCTGCTGCTATTTGAGCTATTTGTATTATTGTTGTTGTTGTTAGTACTACCTTCGCGCTGCTTGGGCGCAGATTGCGCCGGTCCAGCGCTGGCCGCATGCGCTGCAGCTGCGCCGCCATTCTGTATGGAGGGCTTGATGTCCAGCGCACAGCTGGCGTCCGTCAGTGAGGTAGAGCCCGTGGCCTGTTGATGCATGAAGGCGTTCATCACGGCCTGTAACGGTATCAATCGCAAAATTAAAGTGATATAAGCAATGAGAGAGGGGGAGTGGGGCTTGACTTACCTGGTACTCGGATGGGCCGGTTTGTACTGAGTCGGGCGTGGAGTCCTTTGGCGGTGTCGGTGGGAATGGAAACGAATGCTGGCCGGCCGCCGTCGTCTGATGGCTTTGGCCCACCTGGCCCAGTTTATGCTCCACCTGCGGCTCCTGGGGGCAGGCGAACTGACCCATGCCCCAAGCGCTGGCGGGTGCAAACGATTTGTGCTCGCTGGTCAGCCAGGGACTGAGCGGCGGATGAAAGTGTGGCCGGCACACTTGGGACGAGGCATGTGAGGAGGGCATGCGGGATGCTAAAGGAAAAGTAAACGAAAAAAGAGCAAAATACAAGGATAAGAATTTAATAAAACGCGCTAAAAAATCAAGTTAAATGCAGCATTAAATCAATTATGGCCAAAATTTATAACGAAGATTAACAGCCTAAGCCGAGATGAGAATCACGAGGCAGAGTGACTAAGGTAGAGAGGGCAGGGAGGGGCAGAGCGCTCAAGACAGAGACCAGAAGCGATAAAAAATTCATAATAAATGACGTTGTTCTCTTTTTTCGAGGCGGAAAAGCTGCGTTATAATTTATGAAACACCAGCAACAGTTGCTGCTGCCGCCGCCTCTGCTGCTGTTGCTGCTGCTGCTGTTGCCGAGGCTGGCAGTAAGGCACTCGGACCACGGACGCTCGCGGCCTTAGCGCAGACTGACTTTGCATATGGCCAAGACTGCGGCTGCTGCTGCGGCTGCTGCTGCTGCATTGTCATAAATTGTTTAATTTGTATCATAAACAATCGCGTTAAACTTTTGTCCCAAAGCTAAAAAGATCGATCAGCAGCGGGCTTCGAATGCGCCTGCGCCGCCGCCGCCGCCGCCGTTTTTGCTGCTGCCCTCAAACCCACAAAGCCGGGCTTTGGCTAAAAGTGTAGCCTAAATGTCTGGCAGTGTATAATTTAGCGGACACCAAGTGAGATTTATGTGCGCCAATGCTGCCGTTTCCATAGCGCTGCAACGCATCGTTGTAACGTGCCACGCCATCTCATATACATGCATACATATATCCTGCAATTGTTTGCGGCAGTGGCAGTGAGGTGTGGGCAGGGGGGTAGGGGTGGGGGCTGCTTGCTCTGCGCACTTATTCTTATTATTATCATTAATATTGGTGCCCCGGCTGCAGCTCCAAACAGCTCTGTGTTAGCTTTGGGGCTTGTTTGTATGTGAAATTATTTTTGATTATGCAGCAGCCGCTGTCGAACGCTGACGCCAAAGTCGACTCCGACTTTAACTCCAACTTCGACTCCGTTTGCCACGTTGCCACGAAAAGCCCCGCTTGGATTGTCTGTCTAACAGTAGGTCAGTCAGTTCAATGCTCGCCGAGATGGATTAGTTTTGCGGCCCAAGCAATAGTCTGAGCAGACGGGCAAATAAAGCTATCAACAGCAAGCCGAATCGTAGATGCTCTATCGCACAGGCACAGGCTTCTCAAAAGCTGCTCAACTGCCTTAATTGACTCAAGGCAAGCTCTAAATGCTCTGGAGTCGAAATTTCAAAAAGTAAGAGTCTATTCTATTGAATCGGTTTTGCTATTATTGATTATTTGTTTTAAAGAATTTTAGTATATTAAGTGTATGAGTTACACTGGGAGAAATAGCACAAAATAATATACTCAAAAAGTACAAAATTCAGTCAACATTTTATTTTTTAGATCGATTTCGTATTTTTCAATCTTTTTTTTTTTAATTTAAAATTTTTTAAATACAAGATTCAAAAATAATGTCCGCTTATTTCGAGCATGCAAATGCTTGTAATTTTTGTATTTGTATTTCGATCTTAAACCAAGCCCTTATACCGTTTATTCTGACAATTAAATATGATTCATAATTTATTTAAAAGTATGTTTAAGAAGCAAATTTGCTTGAAAGTTGACAAACAAAACTGACCGCATTCAAATCCAGTCAAATTTAAAATTAGCAGCGCATTTTTCGCCGAGTGTACAAAGTTCTGTTGGCTTCTCTTTCCCAAGGGTATTCGAAGCTTGCCACTGCCTGGTGCCTGCTGCCTGTTGTTGCAATGATGCGGATCGATCGCTGCCTGCGATAATATCCATTTGATTATCCTAATAACAGTGCTTTAGCAGCGATATTATATGTACGTGTGTCTGATTATAGAAATTATGCACAGCAGCCCAACGCAGGCAGAGGCGCAGAGGTTTTCTTCCCAGTTGCTGCTGTCTGTTGTGAGATAGTTTTGTGGCGCAGTGCAATGCCTCAATTGTTGCGGCTTGTTACCATCCAGCCCCAGCCACAGAGCAAACTTCACACTTTGGCAGCAGAGACAATTGCTGCGACGTGCCACCAAAAAGTGCAGCTGCCACAGCCACAGATACATGCATGCAGTATGAAGAAGTTATATTCTATATGAAGTCGTCATCGACTGGCGCTGTGTATATAATTTTGGGTGCCCAAATAAGCGTATTGGACATGCCAAATTATATGTGAGGAGGCATCGCTTTCAGTGAGCCTTCACTTGCCACAAATCAATGGCAATGCGAACTTTAATTGCGGCCAATGAAAACTTTCAATTTGCGATCGTGTTGCCGATAACAGAGCGCTGTTAAGGCTGCTGTTAAGCGGCGATGACTCACTGTTGTTGCATTTGCGGCTGCTGTTGTTGAAGGCTGTTTGGCATATTCTATTTTTTTTGCATAAGACCAAATAATATATATTTGAAGATAACAGAGCGCTGTTAAGTCTGTTAAGATGAGTCACTGTTAACTGTTGTTGTTGCTGCTGCGGCTGCTGTTGTTAAAGGCTGTTGGCATCTTTTTTTTTTTGTATAAAACAATTCGCTAATAAATCAAGCTGAGTACAGCAATTAAAGTTGCAAAACACACACACACACACACACATACAACGACATTTTTTTTGATATTGTTGCTGCTGCTGCTGCTGCTGTTGTCATTGTCGGTATGCAAAGCTCGTGCTGGTGAAAAGCGGCGACGTCGTCGTCGTGCCCTTGGCCGTCCCACAAAGCCAAAAGCCTGGCTGACACGTTCTACACAACAGCAACAACAGCAATAAACAAAGCGCTACAATAAAATCTGCCTTTAATTTTTGTTGTAGCGCACCGCAAAAACAAAAAAGCCAAATAACAAAAAACATTTTGAAGTTTTTGGCCTGCGCTTGATTTCTTCAAACTGACAGATCAAAGCCACAAAGCCGACTCGTATGTGTATGTGTAAGAGACACTCCATAAAGCGACGCTTGGACATGTGTGTGGCGTTTTAAAAGCGTTTGACAAGCGCTCAACTCGAACTCAACTCGAGCTGAAGTCAACTTAAAGCCAAGTCTCAACTCAGCGCCTGTACGTCTAAGCCGTGTCTGCCTTAGACTCTAAACAGAAAAGCGTACCGAAAGCGCCTTTTAATTGCAGTCTCAAATTGTTGTTATTGTTGTTGTTGTGGCCAGTCGCCAACGTGAATGACATAATTAATTGTATGCACAGCCAGCCGAGCACTTAGCTCGACGTGTTTGACATTTGAAGATGACAATCCCTGACAGAGCGACAGGAGCTGCAGGCAGTCAGGCAGCAACAGCAGCAGCAGCAGGTGATGGGGCAGCGTTGGGCCTATGGCCAATTCAATTAACCAAAATGCAGCTAAAAAGAAAAACAGGCAGCTGGCAATAGCCATGGCGCCTTATCATTGGCAGCACATCGCATTTGAATGATCAGCAACAAAAGGCCCGAACTGAAACCTCAGCCTCAGAGTGACAACACTCGATTCATTGTGTGTGCTGTGTGTGAACATCTTGATAAGCAGGCTGGGATGCTATTAGAGAGCGGCCATTGGGTAAATGTAACAGCTTTTCGCAAAAAAGGATTGCCAGCTCTTTGCTAGATTAAATTCACACCAACCGGCGGATTAGGGGTGAGAAAAAGAGTGAGAGTGAGAGATAGAGTGGCAGAGGGAGAGCGCGGGTTGGCAGCTCGCCTTATCGCAGTCAGCAAATCAAATCGTCAAATGAGTGAGCGGCTGAATTGTAACGTATGTCAGTCAGTCAGGCAGTCAGTCAGTCAGTCAGTCAGCTAGTCAGTCGGTTAGATCGGCTCAGTCACTCACTACGTCAATTTGGGAAATGCGTCGCCTGCTTCAGCTGCTTCCGCCTGGCATTAAGCCACAATCAATCATACAAAAGGCAGCCAGCGGCTGAGACAGTCGATCCAATGTCTTAGCCGTGGCTCAGTGAATCCTGCAATGACCCCTCGCAGTTGCCGCTGCTGCTGCCGCTGCTGCTGCAGGCGCTCGCTTAATTTATAACCTGAGCGACCCTCGATTGTGGCCAGGACATGAACAGAGACTTTTCACCTGCCTCGTTTGTAGGCGCGTGGCTCCAAAATGCGGTCAAGTGTCTCTGCGAGTCGAGCTGCTGCCTGCCTGCCTGCCTGCCTGCCACTTACACCTGCTCCAAATTGAAAAAACAAAAATAAAATGCACCAAGCGGCGGCAATAAACTATAACGGATTCCAGTTTTAGCCACCACCATGTAGCCGTGTAGCCAGGTAGGTCAGTTAGAGGCCGATGCCGCAAAAGACACCTTCAGCTGCTCAGGGAGCTGCCAGCTCTCCACCAGCTCTTGAGCTCACGAGCTGCTTAGCATTTTGCGCTCTTGTTGTTTGTTTTAATTATTTCTTTGGTTTCTTCTTAGTTTTTTTCTTGTAGTTTTTATTTTTCATATTTTGCTAGCTTGGCGCATATTGCAGCTCAGTTGCGTGCCAACTGCTTGACGGACTGACTGCTTGACTGGCTGACTGGTTGACTGACTGACAGGCTGGCGGCTGCTTTATTAAGCGCAAACTGCGCTGCCATTGCCATCTATATTATTAACACTTTATTTGCGGCTTGCTGCCGCTGCTGCCCCCAAACTACACGTCTGCCCCGCCGTCTGCCCTGCCACATTTCCGTCTTCAACGCTGCGCGCTGCTCCAGTTGCATGCCAGCTTATCATTAGTCATAAGTTGTCAATTGTATTTATGATAATGCGTTTAATAACTTAACCACAAATTCTCATCCAGCTCCTGCTGCCACGCAATTATGCCACTCATCTGTGCATTGCACAACAACTCAACATAGCTCAGCTATTTTTTGTTGTTGAATATATTTGCATGGTTTTTTCAAAATTTGAAGTATTTTTTAAGTGTTTCATTTGTTATTAATTGCTTAATAATGAAAGACTATTAAAGCAAGAATTTTTATAAATAATATGCATTTATTAAGTTTTTGGCTTAAGCAGTCTTCGGTTTAAGCTTCAAGAAGGTTGCCGTCTCGAATCCCAGACTAGGGTATGCATGTAATGATGTATTAGCTAAGGGCCATAGATATAAGTGTTCTTTAAAAAAGATAGGTACATACAATCATAACAATATATTTCATAAAATATAGTTCTCTGTTTTAAGGCATCTTACGCTGAAAACTCAATCGAATATCTAATATCTTAATATTTGAAATTGATCTAATAGCAAATGCATTTAATTGAAAAATATTTACTCGATATATTTCATTGAGGGTAACAATTTCAGAGTAGTTTACAAATGTTCAGCTAATTATCCAAGTATTTTCACATTACATTTCTTATACGTTTTTTTTTTGATGAGGCAATAAATTATAGCTATGGATAGAGAAAACTGGAGCTGTGGTTAACAAGCATATTTAGCTTAACGTGTGAATTACGTGGCCTGACTAACTTTTGCATACGTGCAGCAATGTTGCCACAAAACATGTTGACAAGACGACAAGCAGCAGCGGCTGCGGCTGCGGCTGCGGCAGCGGCAACGGCAGCAACGAGCGACAAATGTTGCCGCACTAAATAAAAACTTGCAGCAAGGCGAGGTAGTGGCAGCGGCAGCAGCAGCAACAACAACAACTACATGTAAAAGCCAAGCTGAGGGTTTGAAATGCGCCATTTTTGTTGCCATTTGTTTGCGTTTGCTGCTCTCGTTGTTGTTGCTGCAGTCGCCGTTGCTGTTGCTGCCGCGCCACACCATTTTCTTGCAGCTTTTTGTGTGTGTGTTTTATTTTATTTTTTTCTTCCATTTGTTATGGTGGGTGCTACGGCTGGTAAAAATGTTAATAATGCGGCTGCATTTGCAGCAGTTGGCAGCGTGCACGCGCACTCATTTTGTAGCTGCAGCTGTGGGTAGCAGCAGCAGCAACAGCAGTAGCAGCGGCAGCGTCCAAGTTGCCGTTGATCCTTTTTGGCCAACACGCAAGCATAATAAATTTATGCAAATGCCAGGCCGGAGTCTAGGCGAGTGATTGGGCCGACAGTGTCACTCAGTCAGGCTCAAGTCATGCTGACAGGCTTTGCAGTGGCCATTCAAAGGCATTGCTAATGAGCAATACACACACAGGCACACGCACACACACTCACGCACACACAGACACAGACAGGATCTGCAGTCGCTGTCAGGCGCGCCTCAAATGCCTTTGGCGCACTTATGACAGTTCGAAGCGTCAGCAAAATCATTAAAATTGACAAGTTTTTATATGACACAACCAAATTTGGTAAGCCAAAAGGCTGCAGCGGCTACAACGCAACGTTTGAAGTGTTGTTGGGGCAAGTTGTTGTTGCTGTTGTTGCTGCTGCTGTTGCTGTGGACCACCAGGCAGGCGGGCGCTGCTTCACATGTCATAAATAAGAACGCGTTGACATTTATCACAACAAAGGGCTTCAGGCTGAAAACAAAGCTGCGCCCCCCGCACAAAACAAAAAGCGAACTCGAAACGTTGCATAAATTCATAAGCCCTGAACTTGAGAAATTCAATTGATGCGACGACAACAGCAACGGCAACGGCAACAGCGGCAACTGTTGCTGTTGCTGTTCGTCGTTTGCTGCGTCCACTTTTCGCATATTAATAAAATATTTTATTAAACACACGCGCCGCCGCAGGATGCTGTGCCAGCAATATTATGCTAAACAGTGTGCCCCCAAAAAAGGCTGCAAACGAAAATCGTGCCCGGTGGGTCCGTGCAGCAGTCGCAGCAGCAGCAACAAATTTTTGGCGGCGTCTCTTGCGACACACTCGTATGACATATTTTTTTTATGCCAAGAACAACGCATTATTATTTCCCTTATTCTTGTTGTTGTTGTTTTTTGTTTGCTGTTGCTTTTATTGCTGCATTGTTTCGTCCCAAAGAGCAGAAAGATTCAAGCATTTATGCTAAGCAGGCGGCTGAAAGATATGCAAACTGGTTTCTTGTTCGAGAAGCTCGCGAGTTTCTCAACAAATTTTCGCTGCTCATCGAATGTTAATGAGCCGGAGGGGGCGTCATTTGTTAGTTTCGCGGCCAAATAGGCATTGCCACCTGATCAGGTCAGACCAGGTGGTCCTCAGCGTGTTAAGCGTGTGTTCTCCGCTTCTCGGTAAGATTGTTCTATTTTGATAGTTGACGACGCTTCTTGGAAGCCATTAAACATTTACTATTAGCCATTTACTATTAGCCATTAAGGCATTAGACATTAAACATTTGCCGATTAGCTGCCAAGCGTACAATGACTTCGCCCCGGCTGATTAATATGCCATTGAGGCTAGAAGTCCCTGCTCGGGCGCTTGCCCGAAAGATCAGTTAAGGCCATGTCGCAGCTCGAACTGGCAAAGTCATTTGTAAACTTGACACTGCCAAATGCAGCACACAAAAGCCAAACGGCCCAAACGGCTGCACAAATGTATTAGCAACAGTTTATCACAAAATGTTGCTGCTGCGGCTGCTGTTGCTGTTGCGACTGCATGTTGCTGTCGTTGTTGCAGTTGCAATTGCATTGACAGCGGGGGCGACAACGTCAGCAGCAGCAGCAACAGCGATAGCAACAGCAGCAGCAGCCAACAATGCGCTAATATTCAATATTGTAATTGCAGTCACAAATCGTGCTCGACGGCAGTCAAGAGCAGCAGACGGCCTGGCAACATGTTGCTGCTGTGGTGGCTGCTGCTGTTGCTGCCGTCTGTTGTCGGTGAATGTTGCTGGTTGCGCATAAAACTAATGAACGCTGCCACATTGCGCTTTGTATGTTCAGTGTCGGCATATTGACCGCTTGCTGTGTTAGACAAATCACAACAACAGCAGCAACAACATTGCCTGTTGCTGGCGTGTGTTGCAGCAACATGCGTAAGCTTTGTTTGCCTCTTGTCATTATAAATTGCTGGCGAGCAGCATTTTGATTTTACAAATTAATAATGAAAGCAGCAGATAACACTGTACAACACAGCAGCAACAGCAACAGCAACAGCAGCAGCAGCAACACAGGGCACAGTAGCAACATTATTGATGATGCACATCAGGCACACTCACACACATACATGCCTATGTATGTGTGCAGTAGTTCCAGGAATCTGGCGCTGACAAATGACAAGCAAGCGGGCAAAAGGATGTCGAGCGCAAAAATGCCAGCTAGCTCAAAGACTTCCGGCCTAGTTCATCAGAAGCGTCGGCAAAAGCTCTAAGAAGAATGCCGCAGCCGCCATCTTGGCGAGCCGAGATTGATGCCAGCAACAGGCAACTAGCAACCAGCAACCAGCAACCAGCAACCGGCAACAGGCGACATTGATAGTGATTGAAGGACAGCTGTTCACACTAGCCAGGCGAAGAGCCAGCGGGCAAAACGAAATGTCAAATTAGAATGCGAAACGTGTTGGCAATGGGAATGCCAAGAACTGGGTAGCTGGTCGCTCGCTGCTCGGAGCTGCAGCTGGACAATGGAGTTTGTTTGGTGGATGTGGCGGCACCTTTTGCTCTCGGCGGCATGCAAAGTAGCCAGTTGGTCGGCTAGTCAGGCAGCCAGTGAGGCGACAACGGCAACTGTTGCTGCAGTGCAAATTAATTGAAGCATCGCCGTAATGTCAACGACAGCAGCAGCAGCAGCAGCCGTCCCGGCAGCAGCAACATCACGTGTTGCATGTTGCATTTGGCGTAGGCAGTTAAAGTTGAATTCAAAGTCGGGCTTTGGGGGCCTGTTGTGGCAGGCACATTCTTATAATTATGTCATTTAATTAAGCAAAGACAGTTTGCCGTTGCCACGACTAATTAAAACATCGCGCCAGCAGCAGCCGCAGCGGCAGCAGCAGCAACAACATGTGCAACGCGGGCGGTGCGCCATATGAATGACCGGCCACTGTCGAATGCAATAAACAATATGCAACAACAGCAGTAGCAACAACAACAACAGCAGGAACAGCAACAGCAACAGCTACAATAGCAATCAGGCACAACAACAAACAGCTTGCCGCTGCATCATACGATGCAAAGAATGCTTCCAAGAATTTGGGTCATAATTAATGTGGCATGATTTCAAGACATTTTAATCAAAGCGAATTGAGAGGGCAACTGCAGCAGCAACTGCAGCAGCAAGAGTTTCAATAAGCAAGCTCAAGGTTTGTAATACCTTTGAAAATTGTCACAGATGCACACACAGACACGCTCACGCACACACAAGCTGGGCGAAGCGCATTTAAAGTCACATCAATCATACGCAGCGGTGGCCCAGCTGTTCAATTGCAATACCATAACTCATTTTTATAGGCCGCCGCCACGCTCCCAGTGCCCAGTTCGCTGAAAACTTGCGCACCGGGATTAAGATTTGCGGCCCGAGATTCGGCCATGCCCAGGCTCAGTCAGCTCGACGTCGCAGTCAGTAAATTACAACAACTATTACAACCAAACACACACACACATTTGTTGTGGTGCCGTGCCCGACTGTCTGGTGCTGTTGCTGTGCCGTGTTGGCCTGCCTGCAGCCTGTTGGGGCCCTGGTCTATGTCTATGGCTTTTGTGCTTTTGTGTTGGCCGTGTTGTAATTTCTTGGAAATTTCTGTTTTATGCGCGCACCACAACTTGGGCCAGCGCGAAATTTATGAGACTATGGCTGACCAAGTGCAACACCTGGTAGCCTGCCAGCCAGGAAGCGGCCCAGCCTTCACTTTGCATCAGCCCCCAAAGGCTCTGGCGAGCGGCAGCGCAAATTGCATTGGCATTGCTTTGGGCTTTAAATGGACTTTGATATCCCTGGCTGAATGGGCCCGCATTTATTTGATATCCCTTTTGTGACTTTGCCACTGTGCGTGACATTTGCGTTAAGTGCGTCAAGAGTTGTGTGGGAATATTTTCAACTGCAGACAAGACACACATACTCAAATACACACGCACACACAGCGCACTACCAAAGTTTTCATTTGCCTGATTTTGTCAACGCGATAAGCAACAAAGTTGCAACAACAAATGAAAATTCACGACGAAAAATATTGTCAAAAAGCCGAACTGCTGCTCACCTATTCTATCCCACACTCTGGCCCCAATTATTGTGTAGGCAAATGTGCGAGTGCAATGGCAATACGCACGGCTAAAAACCGTTAGCTTGTATGTGTGTGTGTGTGTGTGTGTGTGTAAGTGTATGTGTGTGTGTGCTTGTAGTTTTGCTTAAAATGCATTTATTGCAGTCTCTGGCTAATTAAAAGTGCATTTAAATGATTGCAGTCGTGCAGGAGGTCGAATTATCTTGTTGCATTCGAAGCGAAGCCATAATACCCTTTTATGTCAATTTATAAAACGCTATTGGAAATAAGATCGAATCAGATGACAAAATCATAAAGTATCTATACGAATAATCGGCTTCAAATTGAATTTTTTGATGCTCAGCATATCTTTACCAAAGTCTTTATTGAGCTGCGATTATAAAATGAAATGCTTAGCAACCTAGGACTTTCAGTTAATAAAGTGTATGTGGATCCTATAGGACAGTAAATCTCATCGACAATCTCATTAAATAATACAATGGACTTGCTAGTAAACGGGTTCAAAAACATGCTTAAAATAAACAAGGATAGAAAGATGTTAAAAAATTTTCTCATATATATATAACAAAATTATCATGATACTCTTCTATTTGCCAAAACTGACTACAATTTTTATAAAGCATCCTATATATTCACATTCATTACATCAAATTATCAAAATAAAATCTAAATTTAGGAAAATCGCCATAAAATAAATTTGAAGAAATTTATTCTATGAATTTAACATGATTCTCTTGATGAAAAAAAAAAAACTTACATTTTATAATGTTTGAAACATGCACAATAAGTAAATTAGATAAGTACAAACTCGATGGCAAATGCACGAGACCCGTTTTAGTGTAGAGAACAAATGGCAATACGAAATAAAACTTCCAAGTTTGCCAAAAACCAAAAAACATAAACTAAAATAAATAAAAGTTTGTTGAGGCCATATTGTAGACTATATTATACATATACATATATATGTACATGTTCAAATACAGATTTTTTCAACGAAAAAGCAACCCAGAAATAAGAAATGAGCAACAATAAATACGCGGCCAGAGCCAAAACAATACACAAAAAATAAATAAATAAGTAAATAAAAATCAGAAAAAAAAGTTATTGCCAAATTTTCGGCATGTTTGCTTTTGAAATTTAAATTTCACATGCTTGTTGCTATTGTTGTTGTCGGTTTTTTATGGCTTGTATCATAAAAATCTGCAAGTGTGTGTGTGTTCGCCGAGAGTGTATGTGTGTGTGTGTGTTTTTGATGTATTTGTATTGTGCTTGTGTTGTGTTTAAGTGAGCGCGTCAAAATCCATTAAACTGCATTTTCAAACACACGGCAGGCGTCTAAATGCTTGTATATGTGTGCGTAAATGGCTGCCCCCTACGCACACACACACACACACACACATGTCCGCACACACACCTAAGCCCGCTCTACGCGCTGTTATTTTGGCTGCTCCAAATGTTAATCGCTTGAGCTAAGCAGCAGAGTCATATGTGCCAGCTAAATTGAGTTACTGTTGGAATTCCGTTTTTTGACAACTCTGGCATACGGACTCATCCGAAATGTGACACATGCAGACTAATGAATTTTAAAATCAACGCTCGCCACAGGTGCTCCAACGAGATCTCCACCAGCAACAGCAACAGCAGCCGCAGGCGCAGCCACAGCAGTAACTGCAAGAGCTGCTCCAGCCGACAAACTGTCTGTCAAAAAATGGCAGACAAAGAGCGCGCGATTTGAATGCGCGGGCTTTAGAGTGCATGAATGGAATTACAGCAGCCGGATCAGTGCCTGCGCGTTGCCATCAAATCAAATCAAGCATCAATAAAGTCCGCATATGAATAACATGAATTAAACATAAATGCAAACGGGGCGGCGGTCGGCTGGCAATCGGGCTGTGGTGCTAAGGAGGCTGTGGCTCGCCAAAAGAGCTGATTGATCACTTGCAGCCACCCGCTTGGGCTGTCTTTCAGTGCGCGCGTTCCACATTCCGCGGCACAGAGAAAAAAATTTTAAATTAAAATTTTCGCACACTTGAGTAGCAGGAAATAAATTCAACGGCAGCCGCATCGATGCATGTCACAAGTCCGTCCTCTGTCCCGCTCGTCGCGTTTTACGTGGAACTGTCAAAATGCAGGCAAAAGCTGCGCTCAGCTACAACAATAACAACAACAACGACAATGAAAGCAACTAACAATAACAATAACAATGGCAATGGCAACTGCAGCGCAATGCTAAGTGCCAAGTGAAAATGGATTTTCGGGCAGTCAACTGTCAAAACTGACAGCAACAGCCGCAGCCGTCGTCTGAGCCGCCGCAACGGTGGCACCCACTTTTTCAAATTGAAAATTAACTTTGCGGAACCCAAAATTTCTGCCTGACTTTTTGGCCCCAAAAAAGTGCTCACATTTTCGGAGCAATTTGTTGTTGTTGCAGGCGTGTGAATCTAGAAATTGTTGTCGTCTGCTGCTGCTGCTGCTGTCTGTTGTTGTTGTTGTTGCTGCTGCTGCTGCCATAACACTAATGAGCATAGATAATTTGCTTCTATTTTTGGTATACTCTAAAAGGGCTTTATCATTTTGTTATGAAATATGTAAGGCATAAAAACAGACATAAATTTTGTTATATATATTCTTATTCAGTCGAGGCGTTTAAGCCCTGTCTATGCAAGCTAGTTCATCAGTTTTAAAGCTCTTCTCCTGCAATTTTATGTTGCAATCAGCAAATATATCAGAACTTGCCGGATCGTAGTTCTACAATATATATCTGCCATACAAATGATCTTTCGACGTTAAGTACTTGTTTCTTGTTAAAATATCTTAACGAAACTTGGCGATTATTAGCTGCCCTTTCCCATTCATATAAGCAAATTGTTTCATTTCTTGATCAAGCTTAGCAACTACGAGTTCCACTCTCTCCTTCTTCACAATGCTTCTCGCTTATATGCAATCGTAAGTCGTATGCCCACAAGGGTATTTAATCTTCGCCGTGCCAATAATAGTCGGTTTTTCTTTATTTTTTTGGGTTTTCTTTTTGTGGCAACAAATTGCGCGCAATTAGAAAACATGGAGCTGCAGCTGGGAAAATCTGAAGTGCGCCAAGTCTGGGAGTCGCTACGTCTGGGCTAGTTACACCACAATTGTCAAGCTGTAAGTGAGCTGTTTACAGTTAAAGTGAGGGCCCGTTAAAGCTGCCACACACACACACACACACACACTCAAATCACATTTGGGGGCAGCCAAAAATAAAGCAGTTTGTTAAGGGAAAACCCAATGCCAGGGGTTGGGCAAACAGATTCAGTTAGACCAAAGTACAGCTAAGGGATGTTGCCCCTGTCGCCGTTGCCCCTCCTTCTGTGCCGCGCGCACAGCCAACAGGAAACGTGCGACAAAAAAATAAATACAACAAAAAAAGAAGGCGCGAAGCAATCGATTTGTGGGCTGAGCCAACCCACACACTGACACTCACACACGCATGACAGCCACCCCCCATTCATTAAAAACGCATTAGAAATGACATTAGGACAAATGTAGCCTCGGTGCGCCACTAAAATTACTTAAACAATAAATAAAACATAAGCCTGGAATCAGAATTGGTTTGGAGGTGGAGTGGGAGGGGGTTTCTCTATTACTTACTGTGCTGATGATAGCTGGGATAGTAGCGTCGATGGTGTCCATTGCTTTCGAGCGCATAGAAGGCGCTCATGTCGCTGGTATCCAGTCCGAGGCCGGCGCCGCCAGTACCGCCGCCCAGAGCGGCACCAACGCTGCTGCCCGCCGATGAGGCGCCGCTGGACAGGCTGTGATGGCTATGGGCCAGGCTGCTGCCGGCGCTGCCCAGGCCATTTGTTTGGGGTGAACCGCCGCCGCCACCGCCGCCGCCGCCGCCTAAGCGCGGACTGTCGTACCAGCTGCGAGCGGCAGCCTCCGCTGTTGAGGTCATATCCATTTCGAGTATAATTTTGAATGTTTTTTACGTGGTACGTGGGGCGCGCAAAATTCTACAGAGAATCAAGATCTCTGTGCTCCTGCTTCTGCTCCTGCTCCGGCTGCTGCTTCTGCTTTGCACTCTCTTGCTCTTAAGCTCGAGCGTGTTGAATAATTGCCGTTATTTATATTTATGTTTAGACGCTTCTCAACACATGTTTATGCGCGCGCTTTGCAACACTGCGTGGGCTGTAAATGAGGTTAAATAAGAACTGCTTGAAAACTTATTTTCGATTGTCTTCGACACTCGCAATTGATATGATTTTCAACGGTAGCTCTTGCGTTTCTTATCAGCTTCACACCTTTTTCTTATCAGCCTCAATCAATTTTATATTTGGTTTCTAATTTCTTTTTATAGCCAGCCAGTACAGTTGGCAATCAGCTCTGGCCAGTTGATTTACAAGTACGCGGTAGCCACAACAATAACTGGGTGCATATATAGTATACATATATATATATATAGTCCAGGTCCAACAGTTCCTGATTAGAATTTGATGACCACATGCGTAGCCAATGTGTGGGAAACGGGGTATTGCATTTTGTACACACTTGATGGATGGAACAAAGAAACAGAAGGCAGACGCAATATTTTGCAGCAGTCCTCCCGGGGGATCTAATAAACATGTCCCATTCTGAGGAGGCACAAACAATTTTTGGACCATTGTTCTGCATTGTTTTGTCGGTGTTTACAGTGCAACTCGTCTAATAAACCCAAACAATGTCAAATCATGTCAATTGTGTGCCCAACGCTGTGTGAATTTCAATGTCTGGTATGCTGCTCAAGCAAAATAGGCAAGCGAATAGCAAAAGATGGAAAAATGGCAAGCATTTGTCAGCTATTATTTAGCCATTTTTTCGAGCAATATTAATTTAATAAATGCAAAAGACCATTTAAATGTTAATGATTATAATAGTTATATTAAAGAATTTTATTTACTAATTTGTTGGGCAGGAAATCTAAGCAAACAAAGAAACTAAAAAATACTTATTTGCATCAATTTTTATTAGTATTAAGATCTTTTATATAGATATCGTCCGATCTGACTTGACATACATATATATCACAAGATAAAGGCAAATTGATGGGTATTTTTTTAATTCCTAGGTATTTACATATTTAGCTATTTATTTTTTAATCAGGCAGTAAAAATACCAACCAAAAATGTTACAAATAATAGTTGCTATAAATTTGGTAAAAAATTGTATCACGAAATTTACTACATATGATTTATAATAGAAATATCAATCTGATTCGTCATACTTATTTCAATAATTTCATTTCGACAGACGATAAGAACTGTCTCATATTTCAAGTTTTCAAGTTAAGAATTATGTTGTATTCTACAAAGTTGTTCAAATGCTGTCATTTAAGAAGTCAACTACCTTGAACAATAGAACTTTTGTGCGTGCAAAATTGATTTGCTGCATACCTAGCCTAAGACTGTCTGCATTGCAGGCAGGCAAGCTGCAATTGTGAATGCCTTTGGCCTGGCTCTGGCGCTAGAGCCCACAACTGTATTCCGAGAGCGACAACTTGTTGTGTGGGCGTTCGGCACCGACGGCAACTGATCTAGTGAGTGCACTTGCCTGAAGCGGGGAAACGTGCTGCAATAGCTTCACCTGGCCGGCAATTAGCGCTAAACATGCGGTTTATATCCTACGCTCGACTAGGCCCAATTAGATGAGTTTTTGGGGGCTGGGGGTTGCTATCAGTCGCATCATTGAGTCCACAGCGTATATCAATATGCTAGGTATCTATTGCCGCGTTCGCTTAGACAGGTAGCTGGACACAAATGTATATATATATATATAGATAGACAATTTTTGAAAAATTCTTATCTGGCATTCTATGTGTGTGCCCTATAGTATCTGCTGGCTGTATCTGGCTGTGTATGTCTGTTCAGTTCTTGCCAGATTTTTATCAATTATTTTGACTACTTTTTGTTTGTATTTCATGTGGTTGTTTTGACTTTTATAGTTGTTGTTGTTGTTTTTGCTGTTTGTTTTGGCTTCAACCAAAAATTATTAATAATAAAAAGACAGCAGAACTTGTTGTTGTCTCAAGACCTGTCCAGGTTGTTGTGGCTTGCTGTTGTTGTTGGGCCTTAGATGCCTATCACACAATTGACAATTGCGCTACAAACAACCAGGCAACTGATGATAAGGCAACATAAATTTCGTCTATGAACACTGCGCACTGTTTTCAGTTTTTGATTTCGATTGTTTAAGGTTTCACTGTAAAATTGCTGGGCACCCAAAACTCAATCAATTTATCAGAGGCAGAGATAGCTGCACTCGATGACATTGTTGTTTCTCTTGTTGTTGTTGTTTTTGGGGAAAACACTTTTCATTAAAATGTTGAAATTGATAGCAATAAATTGATAAGCAAACTGTCAAATATTTTGGTTTTTTTTCTTGTTAATGTTTTGTAAGTTTATATTGTTATGTATCTATAATAATAATGCTGATTGTGGCACTGAGGCTGATAAGAACTTGTGTTGCAGCTGCGTTAAAATCACAAAAGTTGCAAGCTTGTTGGCGTTTTGATTGAACACTTGTCATTTAACTGTATTCTTTTATAAAAATAATATTTGCATCATTTTCTTACATTTTGCACACATTTGTTAGTCACACATTTGTTTTGTTTATGTTTTCTTCTGGTTTGTTTTGTTTGAATTAGCACTAATTTGTTGTTAGGTAAATTTTTGCGCGCTTTTGCCGACGCGATTTTTGTAGCTGGGCTTGTTGTCGCTTGCCGCTGTTTATTAATGTCGAATTTTTGATGTTGTTGTTAGAGCGTAGTTGCTGTTTATTGCTGTTGCAAACGCGACACGCAACGTATACGTAATACGTAGTGTGCGAGCACACGAAAACGATAAACGAAACGAGCGAACGGGCGAACGAGGCACGAGCAAACACTTCAACGGCCGCAGACCAACTGAACCACGAGCGCAAAACAGGAAAGCCAGCGACAGAGACACGCGCTGCGTATGTGTGTGTGCGTGTGCGTGTGTGCGCGCGTTTGTGTGTGAAACTCGTCTGACGAGGGCCGGGCTTTGGCATTTGGCACATACAAGATGGTCGCAGCTGCAGGCGGCCAGGCCAGGCAACAAAGCGAGACGGCACTACCGTCAATGCCAATATGCTTGTCACTGTTTGGCTTGCATGCGGGGCGTGTTTTTTGTTTGTTATGCACGCGGGCAGGTAAACCGGTTTGCGTTTCGTTTCGCTTGGCTCTGGTTGTTGTTGTTGTTGTTATTGTTGTTGCTGTTGTTGTTATTGCAGTTGCATGTTTGTTTGCTTGTGTAGGGCACTTCGTTGTTGTTGTTGTTGTTGCGGCCGTCGCTGCTGCTGCTGCGGCTCGTCATGCTCGAGTGCATCGTTCAATAATCTCTCTGTGGCACGCCTCTCTGCGCTCTGCACTTGGCACGGTGCTTCAACGTCGACTCGCTCATGCGCCAGGTGAGGCTTTGGCTTTGGCTTTGCTTGTCTGTCGACTCTCTCTCTCTGCCACTGCCTCTCACTCTTTTTGTGGCACAGCGTTTCGGCCACTGCTTTCTGCCTGCTGCCTGCTGCTTGCTGCCTTTGCCTTTGCCTTTTACCATTGCCATTGCCTGGCTGTCAAACAGTGACAACAATCATCGATCGTTCCGTTTGTGATTATGTGGTTTATTTATGGGCTTTAACATGTGTGCAGATTTGTCTGCCGATTTTGAGTTATGCATGTGAGACGCACAGTCTGTCTGAGTGTAGGTGTGCGTGTGTCTCTCGCTCTGTGTGTGTGCGTGTGTCTTGGTGTCTGTGTATGTGTGCTGATGTTTAGCGCACATAAAACTAAATTTGCATAAATTAGCAGCTGGAAATTAAGATAAATACACAATTATGCCCAAGTTTATGAATATAACTGTGCACACACACACACACACACACACGCACATACACTTAAGTATGTAAAATAGCTAATAAGCATAAGATTTGGCCTCCACAGCCACAGCTTTTGTTTCTTTTTTCTTATTTTTTTTTGTCGGGCAGCAGCATCTTTGGCTGCCACAAAAACTATCTAGATACAAATTATTAATATCGAACTCATATTTTTTGTGGTTGAACAACTTGGCAAGTTGCCTGCCGTCTTCAACTTTTCGAGTCTGAGTCTTTGTGTAGTTTGTGTTGCCTCTGTACAGCTGCTGCGCATAAACAGCAAACACACACACACACACACACACACAGACAAGCAGAGGGAGAAATATATGCGCTTGTATATAGGAAGCGCTGCTACGTGAGCTGCCTTTTTCGGGGTTCCCGCATTGATTTTCGCTTTAAAAGTTTTTCATTTTTGCGCTCGAAACTTTTTGGCAAAAGGGTTAAATGCTGCGATTGTTGTTCCTGTTGTTGTTGTTGCTTGCGTGCACCTGAAATTGAGCGCAAAAGTAGCGCAAAGTCTTTTGCAAGTGCCTGGGCAGGATGCTCTGCTGCAGCTGGACCAACTTTCCCAGGGCAAGGCCCCGCCAAACATATTTTGAAACATTGCATTCTCATTTCATAAGTTCATGCAGCTGAGATAGAAATCTGAGTAGCTCGCTTTAGCTTTATGCCTTTAAACAGCTAAATTTGTGCCACGGCTGCCCCAAAACAGCAGTCAGAGAGATTGCAATATGCCGCTGATACTACGAGATACATGCTTAGAGAACCACAGACACACATGTAGCATATATTTATTTTTTGGATAAACTTGATCTGAGATCGGACAACAACAAGATACATGCATATATGTAGTACAACATGAACATAAGCTGAGCATGGGAACCTGCCAAAGCAAAACTACGTTGGGTCATTTGTAGGGCATAGCCGAAGAAAGATATTATTAATGCAAATGGGCGAACAAACGGAACTAACCAATACAAATAAACACTTAAAGATAAACAAAATGAGGTCTATCTTTAGGTTGACTTCTCAGACAACAACAATTAGCAATAGCTGTGGATAATCAACATATTTGGCAATTTGATAAGATAAGATACTTGGCGACTATATTAAATGCTGAAAGGAACGAAACTATACGAAACCTTTTTAAGGTTGATATCGATATCATCTAAGTGAAGTAAGTGTCTGACGCAGGGATTATTAACTGAAATTTCACAAAACGGAAATACCAGAGAATTCAACTTGAGCTTCTTTTCGAAATCTAAAAAAAAAAAAAAAAAAAAAAAACTTAAGCTACATATACAACATTTTGATTCCTTTTGAATGGGTTCAAGGTATAAAATTGTTGCTTTGATTAAAGTTGACTTTTATATTTAACTTAAATCTGTTGAGTATTCGAATTAATGCATTTCGCATTCACTTGCTTTGCAGTGTGGGATGAAAGGTATGTTAATTTCCGTTAAACATATTAAACAGCTTATTAAATATATTATCAAATGTTTGATGAACTGGAATTTCTATAGAGCCCAGCACAATAATCATATTTAAGCTTGTTTAAAACTGTTGAAATTTAATTGTTTTTTATTGTTTGAGAAACTTGTTTGCATTTAGCGGATTTTAGATAGCCTAGCATTCGCTTAGTCTAATATGAAGCTTAGTAACTGGATTTGAACCGATCTCAACTTGAACCTCTATTATTCAACTTAACGGTTCTTTAGCATGTTACTTTTTTCCTCACATTTTCTCCGACTTTCTTTTGATATGCTCGCAGTCTACGCAGAAATCATCAAGCATATAAACAGCTCGACCTGTACAGGTCTGGCACCCACACACGCATACGGACACATACGCACACACGCACACAACCATGGTGGAAAAGTACTTCAAATGCATATTTTTCCAGCACGTGCGCAGCTTTTCCGGCTGCGTTGGCGTCGTTGTCCATGTCCAAAACTCTGCGTCGTCGACAGAGCGGAGCAAAGCAGAGACAAGGCCAGCCCCCCAATAGAGTAAGCCATGTGCAGCGCAGCGTATGGAGTTACCCCCTGCTATAAGCCTCCCCATCCACACCCCCCACACAAGAGACCCCGCACTTAGATCTAAGTATTCCTGCATTGAATTGAAGCCGACGCACGTTGCGTGTAATTTTGATTTTAATCGCATAAAAATGTTTTGTTTATATGTATAATTTAGTTTTAGCAATTTATGTTAACCTTTTGTTACCATTTTTAATTTGTTATTGTTGTCGTCGTTGTTGTTGTTGTTGTTGCTGCTGCTGCTGTAGCTCATAAGCAGCAACAATTAAATGCGCCATAAAATTGGTTTAAATACGCGCTCGCTATTTAAATGTATCTATGAGTGTGTGTGTGTTGCTGTGTATGGATAGATACATATAGTATAAATGTGTGCTACGCGACATATAGACAGTTATTATTATTGTGGCAGTTGTTGTTGTTGTTGTAATTGTTATAATCATTGCCATGCGATAGAAATCAGCGACATTTTTACAGCATTTAAACAAAGCATAAATTCTGATTTAGCTTCAAAACTGTCGCAGCTTCTGCCCGACTCTCTGTGTGTGTGTGTGTATCTGTGTGCTTGTGCATCTGTTTGCATGCAATATGCTGCTCGAATATAATCATAAAAATTGTGCGGCAGATTATAAATAAAATCAACAAAATAAAATGCTATTTAAATTGCCACTTGTAATTGCAAAATCCCTCTTTGCGCCCTGCCCAGCCCCTGAAGCCAAACAGCGTTCCACATATTATTGAGGCCATAAATATGCATGTCGCGTTCTTATACGATCCACACACACACACACACACTGAACTAAACTAACTCTTTATGAATGGTGTTTAACATTAAGATAAAGCAGATATATCGAAAAAGCTTACATATGATACGCTGGAATGTGGTAGATAAAATAGTTTTCCATAGAAAAGATAGTTAATTTTAATGATAATTATAGACGCTGTGTGGGTATATAATTGTAGTATATATGTTATTATATGACATGGCTAGACGAAAGTTAATTGTTTGTCTTCCACTTTTCAAGAGCTGTTCTTTAATATTGTTTTAAGAGTATTTCACAATTTTCTGAGCCATTTATGGTGGTACAAATTTGTATTTTAATAATTTTTTTTTAAAAGTTGAAAAGTGACTTGAAGGAAGCATATTGAATAAAACAAAGAAGAAGGTCCATTGTTATACATCAAATACAAATATTTTTAGAATTGTTTATTTAAAATTTTTAAAAATCAAGGACAATGACAACGGTAAATTGCCATTAATAGCTAAGCTTTCTATTTCCGTTTCTTTTCGAATATTTGCGAATTGCATGAGCTGGGGAAATTACGTTTTCTGATAATAAGATATCATTAAATTAGGTTAACTGTTTTTGAATAGGCGCCTCTTTAATCTTATCTGCCTGTGCTCAAGGCTGTTTCAACGTACTTGAACTTTTTTTAAAGATATAAGTATATCTTTTCTTAATCATATCAATTAGCTGGTGCGATGTAGCCATAGCCTGTCAGTACATCCGTTTGTCAATAAATGCGTTAAACTGTCAGGCTGACTGTTCTTATGCCAACTAATTCGCACAGTCATTTATAGATATATTTATTTCATTTCAGTTAGATAGCGTATCATTGTCAAGAGTTACTTTTCATTGTCATACAAATGAAATAGTCAGCCGAATTGCAATAAAACATAAGATGAAGGTTGAGTTACCAAGGATTACGATACGAAATATGATATATAATACATATAGTCAGTTTGATTGATATTAGATATCTGTGATTTGTGCTAATTCTATTATCAGCCACTTGTTTATTCAGGATGAACACAACAAATGAAAGAAAATTCCTTTTTATTTATCGGAAGAACCGATTAGATCTCCAGGACAAACTCTTTTGCGTTAATCTTAAAAAACATTTAGTTCGATTTAGTTTTAGGTTTGGCTTTTCCGTAACCAATTCATTAGTTTTAAGCTTCAGCTTGTGGTAAATGAAATAATGATAAATATTGATAGCTAGTAAATAAGTACTTTATTTATCTTTAAGCCAATCGTCAATTGGCTCAAAGGAAACCATCAATAGTCACGTGCATCACCCTTGGCAATAATCGGCAAACATTTTGCTAAACTTTGCTGTTGATTTTCTGTGTATATATAATTTAATAACTATAACAACAACAATTGCAATAGACGCCGGGGCAGTTCATATGTCATGTGCCAGTTTTGCAACTGCAGTGCAGCCAGCGCCCTACCTACAGCCCCATACTGCCCACTGCCGCCAAGCTAGTCCACTTGGCCACGCTCTAATTTCATAATAAACTGGCTGGCAGCCATTGCAACAACAGGAACAACAAGGCGCATGCATGGCGGCCAACCTGCAACGAGAGGCAATTCAAATTGACTGGGGCGCCTACCCAAACCGCAATGGGTGTAAATATCATGGAGCGGCATAGCAGAGCCTGGCGGCACATCCTGTGCAGCTCGTAAGCACCTCATGCGCCAGGCTATAAATGTAAATTGCCTAAATGTGCAAAAGCTCGAGCATAGACCATACGTTGCCCGCACACTGACACTGGCCGTGGCGGGGTGGGATGGTTTAGCGGATAGGGCTTGGGAGCGGGATTGCAGCAGAAGAGGTGGGAAGTTGGGGCTGTGCGGCCCGTAAATGAAATCAGTTGGTGCGCGAATCCTGCATGGGTCAATTATGCAAATGTCCGAGCGGCTCGTTCTCGACCTCGTCTGGGCGTGCACACACACATGCATTCAAATGCACATGCACATGCACATGCCCATGGAAGTGGACGTGGACATGGACATACCATGTCCTGGCCAGGACATGGACACATGTGCGGCATGGCGAAAGTGATTTGTTGTTTGGCAGCGCAAATCTGTTTTCATATTTAGTATTTTAGCGCAAATTAAGTTGAAAATGGCAGCCGAAACAAGCGATCCAGACATTTTTAATGGTCTAGGCCTTTGGGCCCACAACTACCAACTGCTCAACAATGTCCAAATGCCCACAACTTTCACTACCCGCCCGCAGTGCTTTCCATTTCGCAGCAGCAGCAGCAACAGCAGCCGCCGCATTAGCAGCCAAACAAATGCCCGGGCACGTATGCAAAGCATGACGAACAGGATGGCAAAATAGACGAGGGTAACAGAGGTGGACGGTTGGTGACTGAGAAGGGAAAGCAGACGCAGTGCAGCAGCTACAATATGCTAACACAGCCTGGTTTCAAATGCGACCTTTTGCTATATATATGTTATATATATACTTACGAGCATCAGGGGCGGATTAGAAGCTTGCCTTTTCAGCGTCGATCTTAAATATGAAAATATTAAAATAAATTTAACTTTTTAAAATAATTCAATTTAACGGTATTTTACAGATCTAAAATGAAAAACATCTCCCAAATTTCAATAGTAATAATAAAAAATAAAATGCCGAAACTTGTACACAAATAATAATACAAATATTAAGCTTCAGCTAAAATGTTCCCTATTTATTATATAAATATCACCCAACATGTATATATTTATCTATCATGAGCAGACTTTGTTATTGACTCGACAGTTGCGATCGCCTTGTTTCCTTGGGGAAGCTTTAACTTTTTGGGAATTACAAGAAATAGATATATATATATACGTTTTGAGGAAAGATCTTGTGCCTAATTCTCATTCTTATGCTGTAAAGCGTCCAATTAGAGCTATGCAAAACTCTTAATACCACACGACTTAATAATAAATCGTATTAGTCATTAACTGATTTATTTATTTTCAAGAAAGATTTATATGCTTATATACTCGGTCATACCAATTTACAGTTACCTTTAGTGCAGCATGCAATCCTGGACATTTATATACCCAAGTGCTTGCTCGATGCTCCACTCCGTCCCTGGTTGATTCTAGGGTCTAGAGTCTAGAACAACGTCCATTGTTTGCGCAATGTCTGCGCAAAGTTTTGCCAATTCATGAGGCGTTGCCCGTTAGTGTGTGCCCTGCCGTTAGTTCTGCTCCAGCACAATACGCTTGGCAAATAGCGGACAGCCTGCCAGCCATATATGCATGCGAGTTTTCCGCTTTTCCGGCTGGTAAATGTAACGAACTACGTGCATGCAGGCAGACATATGTGGCGCGACCAGTAGACGGACGTACAGACAACCAGACGCGGCAGTCGTCCCAGCTAGGGCTGGACTATGGCTGTGGTTACTTCCGCTCCTGCTCCTGCTGCTCCTGCCGCTCCTGCTGAAAGCTTGGCTAAGCACCTGAGCAAACTTATTGTTGGACTGCGCATTGTTTGCTAGTCGCCGACGCCGTTGCCGTCGCCGGTAGTTCGAAATGAAACCAAAACCGAATACGTCAAGGTTAACATGAGTGTGGCGTGCCCCACACCCATCGCCTTCCCTTTCGCTCTCTCTCTACACCTTTGGCGACTAAATAACGAGGTGTCTGCCAGGATAATTTTACGATTTCCTTGCTATGCAGTGCGAACAAAGCGAGCCCGACTTGCATTTGAGCCCCCTTTGCTTGGAACTGGAACTGGTGCCCATTAAGCAATCTGGCCCTGGCCCAGTGTGACAATCCGTTCAACACCTACATGACTGCAGCTGAGATGCGGCGCAATCTTTAAAACTAAAAATAAAAAAATATATATAACAAGGGAAGAGTAGAATGAACCAGGCAGATGAGGCACATTCATGCGCATAATGCGAATCTCTTTGCAAATTACTTTAAACAACAACAAAATCTCAACTGATGGTCGAGGAGTTGTTGTTAAAAGGCCGCCGAGAGAGATGAGACGCGAGCGATAAACGTGAGCGATAGACGATAAGAGATAAGCGCTTACGCATTTCTGAGTGCGAAAGACGCGATTCGTATGCCCGGCCAAGGGCGAGGGGTAGCCGCTGACAACGGGGCCATATGTGCTAGAGCATGCCGCAGTGACAACAAAAACAACTGAAATGTATTTTTTTTTTTGTTTTTGAGAGAGTTTTGCGATTACGCTGATCAGATAGGCGATCGTGTGCGACGGGGCGTGCGGCAAAGGGAATGCCAAACCGAAAAGGGAACCGAGAGCTGCGAGATCGGGCACTGGGAACGGGAACGGGAACGGGAACTGAAACAGGGTTTGTCGTAATTTGATGTCATATTGTGTCACACAAATACACACACACACACTGTTGTCTGTGTGCGATATGAGTGAGAGATAGCGAGATCCTAGCTAGCCGAGCTATGTCGTCAGCGATTTACCTGCCACAAGCGGCAACTACACAGGATCTAGGATATGGTACATAAGATCTAACTACCGTTTAGATATTTGCGCTATCATCGAGACTGTGTGTCGTAGGCGTATTTGAGACGATCTGCACTCGAATGATACGTTCATCTGGGCATTGGTTACATTCAATGTTGTCTTGAATCCAATTTCAGTTTGGCTTTGCTTGGATATATCTGTGGCTGGGGCCAAGCACGCGTTTCTTTCATTGCTTTTGGACGGCGGCGCTACTTTAATGGATACTCTTGTTGTTGTTGTTGTTGTTGTTGTTTTTGTGGGTTTAACTCGGATCGTTTACGAGCTCTGCAGTTGACTCGGACTTTTATGATAGTCGTTGCGCTGCGCATACAAATGATTTGATTTTGATGTGATTTTTTGGATGCGTGTGCTCCGCTTTGGCCATGATTTGAGTTACTTCATTTGTCACTTGGCCATTAAATGCGTTTTCCTGGGAATTCCAGACAGCGACCGCAGCAGCCGACATCGTGTCGGCTATTGACTTTGATTTTTATGACGCAGCCAGCTCCTGACGAGGCCATCGCCTAATTTCACTCGAGCTATGAGCGCTTCAACTCGCCCGCTCAGCACTTTCTTTAACCGTTTTGATTTCGCTGCAGATTGTAAGTGGAGTTGTCTTCTTTTTGTGTTCGACCTGTTAATGAGTTCATTTTACATGGTCCACATTTGGCCATTGGCTATTGGACGTTCTAATTTGGTTCGATTTGTATCTGAGCTGAGCGCTGTTTAAGTGCCTTTTAGCTGTGATTAGTTTTAATGACTAGTTTTTCGTTTACTGCTACTATTGAGGTTTATGTTTTGGTGCCCGATAACGCAATAGAGCGTAATAAATTGGCTTTTACCGCGGCCAAAAACTAGAATGCAGCACTCGACGCTGTCATTTAAATTAAATTGCGTTTACAATGAGACTCAACAGTCAACAAACGCAAAACACAAACAAACACAGACAAACATTTGTTAGCCGCATTGATAAATGTCGGCCAAAAGCCGTTGGCACCTAATAAGCCAGTTTTTGACAGCAGTTGGCAACTTGTTTCAATGAAGCAATTAACGCGCTGCGCTCACCAACAAACACAACAATCACAACAACAAAAGCAATAACAGCAACAGCCACAAGCGAGCAGAAAAAAGCTGTGAAAATTGCCAGCAAATGAATTGAACCAAACATTTTGCGGAAGGACATCAAAAAGTAAACATAACACAATTTACATGAGTGTGAGCGTATGTGTGTGTATGCGTGTGTGCGCCTAAAAGGCTGCAGCTGTCGACGTTTGGCCCGCATAAAGCAGACGCAGCGCTTATCAGAGATGCAAATAGCAAAAAGTGCGACAAACACAGCGTGCTCATGTTTATGTGTTTGTATGTATGTGTGTGTGCGTCGGCTGCTTTAGGGCAGCTAATGGAGACAAAAGATGTCACACACACTCACACACACACAGCAAGCCAATGCAAATATTTTTGACGTTCACTGAACTTTGCATAGAAAATTATGCAAGCCACCTCTCTCTTTCTCGCTCGCCTCGCTCTTTTGCTCTCTCTGTGATGTGTCTGTGTGCGTGCGAGTGTGTGACAGCTGTGTGACCAAAATTATAGCAGAAAACTGCAGCAAACAATAAAAGCGAAACGAGCCACAGCCAAGACAAAGTTTTCTGGCTGCTGTCGCTGCTGCTGCTGCTGCTGTGGCTAAATGTACCATTTTTAATTTCTTACCGTCGACAACAACGAACATCTGCAGCGTCGTTTCAGCATAGATGTTCGGCACATTGCGCATGCCCGCGGCCAATGAGAGCGCGTCTACGAAACGCCGCCCAAATCAAAAATGGCGAGTTTAAAACAGAGAGCACACGCCGCACAGCTAGAGCTGTCTCGCTTTAGCGCACGCGTACGCAGGCAGGCAGGCAAGCACAAGCTGGCCGTTTGGCAAGCAGTGCATGTCAAGCAGTGCAAACGGATTTGTTTGGCTGCTGCGACAAACGTTTTGCTTATTTTTGCCGGTCATCTCGGCCAGCTCATCATCGAAATCCAACGGTTGTTGTTGTTGTTCTTATTGTTGTTGTTGCTGTTGCCGTTGCTGCTGCTGCAATCCTTTTGGTATTTGATTTCAATTTCAATTGTGGCGCATCCTTTGACGTCGCCATTTTGTTTGTTATCAACAACGAAAGCTGTCGCTTTTGTTTTCCATGATAATTGCATTTGTATATGTATTGACGTTGCCGCTCTCCACCTCCCCGCACTCTCACTCTTCCTTTGACATTTATCAATTTTTGCTGATTTCTTGTTTGCTTTTCTTTTTGCCAGATTTTTGCTCGTTGCTTTCGTTGCAAGCTTTTGCTCGACAAAGCGTGCAGCGCATGCAGATTAACTTTTCACCTGTGCACGGGTTGAAGGTGAGTCAAAAATTGCTGATTGTGTGTGGAAGGGGAGAGGGAGCGGGACTCTCAGCAATCAGCCAGAGTTGTCATTGTCGCATCCAATTGTGTGGGAGCTGCTGATGTTGTTGTTGTTGTTGCTCGATTTGATTGAATTGCTGTTTGTTTTAAGCCGCCGCTGTGGCTTTTTATTATTGCTCATTCGCAGTCAACAGAAAAAAACAATGGCAACATTTTAATGAAAATTGCCGCTTGACTTCATTTGAACAGTTGGGCATTTCGTAAAAGCTTTCTCTCTATCTCTCTCTCTCTTACTCTGCCAACGCATTTTGGCCATTTTCATAATAATTGCGCTTAAATTTGCAACAATTGTTCATGCCACAAATGCCACAGAAAGTGGCCGGGCTGCGATTTTGGCGCCAGATTAGAGACCGCCCACCCACACAAACCAGATATGATACCAGCCAGCAACCACCGATTGCAACCCCCAAACAAACAGCCCATCGACTGACGACAAATCCAGCACCAGCAGCAGCCACAATCCCAGTCTCATATCGTTGATCGCATCGTTCTATTAAATTACCAAAAGCTGTCGCTCGTTCAAATGGGCAAAACCCGAAAAAAAGGCAACCTCGACGTGTGCAACACAAGTTGCAGGCTTCAATTACTGTTGGGGGGGATGTCGGTGTTGCTGCTAGTGATTGCCAGCTGGGATTGCCTGGTCACAATTGAGATAAGATTGCCCCAGCTGAGATACAAGATATGTCATGTATCGCACGTTTGCCTCAAATGTGCTCGGCAGGAGCTGGGGGGTGGTGGCATATCGAAATGCATCAAAACCAAATTACATCAAATTCAAAGTCTCTCAACGTCGTCGACGGCAGCTAAATAATTACGACAGCCACAGCATCAGATCGAAGATAGAACAGGCATAGAATATACACACAAACAAGCTAAATAAATGTGTGTGTGTACACACACACACACACACACACTCACATACATAGTGCATTGGGCGTGCATAATAGAAATTTGCATGCGCAATTATTTGAACAAACCGCAGCAATTATACGCCAGCAACACGACGCACAGCAGCAACAGCAATGGTAACGGCAGCAGCAATAGCCAGACAAGCTAATTAGAAAAGAAGAAGCATCGGGTTGAGGTCCTGGCGGTGTTGTTGGCCCGTGCTACCCGCCACTTCTTACCAGCCGCAACGAATCGATTTTTGTATTTTATTGCGCGTGCAACGCTGCTGTTGCTGCTGCTGTTGCTGCCAGCAATTTGTGGCTCGTTAAGGGTTAGTGCAACGCCAACATCGCCCCACAATGTTTTGATTTGTTGTGACACTTACTGGCTGGGAACGTGGCCCGAAATGTTGTTATGCAAAAATTAGGCGCATAATTTTATTGCAATTTTTATGATGCTGGGAAACTTGGCCCGGCTGATGGCTATTTAATTGGGTCCTGGGCAACTGGACTGTGAGAAAGTTGCGCGTGCCCGTTGCGGCATCTAATTAAAATTATGGCCATTTCAGGACAGCTTCCCACAATTATGTGGCATGCATTTCTTTCTTCTTATTCTACTTGCCTGCCTTCAATTATGTTGATTTCACTTGAAAATCCTTTCTGCCGCAATTTGAGAATCCCTTTCTCAGCACAATAAAAGAAGAAACCTCTACACCTGACATAGCCCAAATAAGAGAAGTTGGATAAAAGGTTGATGAAATGCGTTTCATGTTTGGCAACAGCAACGGCAACAACAACAACAACAGCAACAACAAGCGCTGATTTCAGGCACTTAAACAACATCCACAAACAACAACAACAATGTGCACCAGTGCGTTCTTTTCCCTTTGCCATAACAATGCCTGGAAAATTATGAAAATTGCGTTGAAAAACTGTCACATCATCGTCCGATTTGTGGCACTCTTTGTCGTCCTGCCGCTCGCATTGCATTTGCTTTGAAGCTGCACATCCTTTTGTCTGGATGTATTAGAAAAAGAAAAAACAGCACCATTCTAGGGGAGCATAGGATTACACAAATAGGAACGACAAAAAATTGTTTCATTTAGAGATGGCTGCGTGACTTCATTCATATAAATGGGAAATTTATCCATCACGAAATTTGCAAAAGAGTACTCTGGAGAGTATATTTTGCCCAGTTCTAGATACCTGTATCACTGCAATATCTTATGCATATGTATATGCATATGCCTGAGGCGGACTGAAAACTGTTCATCATCTTTTAGTTCAACGTTTTTTTTTTTGTGTATGTGCTATACATAGCACATGTACAGCAGAAATTAAAAAAAAAAAACAGCCGAAACGCAACACAATCGATTTAGATATATTTTCTTTCAACTTTTAGGATCCAAATAGCATCAGAGATGTCAAAACAGAAGAAATAGAAGAGGCAGTTCGTAAGCCGAACAGTTCTAAATATCTTTGAGATCTGTCGCCAATTTTCTTGTGAACCAGTTTTAATTATCAGATACGGAACAGCTCGTGTGCTCCTCTCTAATGCAGCGTGTCGCCTACCAAATGCTGCTGCAGTTGTCGCCTGTACCTTCTGTTATTGTTGTTGTTTGTTCTGCCCAAGCACTCGACATAGTTTTCATTAGGGCGTTGCCTTTGTTGCCAAAAAGTAGAGTGGAACAAACAACGAAAAGTAGGGGAAAATTATTGAAATGTCGCTGCGATGGCAGTCAACACTATGTTGCCTGTGAGCAGGTTGCACTTGAGCGACGCTTCGGACGATTTCTACAATCAGAAAGCAGTTCGCTATTGTGCCCCGCTCCAGCAGCCCTGCCGCCCTGCCGCACTGCCGCTTGCCACATAGATACATCTCTGAAAGCCATAAATTCTTCAGAGCAGCGAACTCCTAAACCACCACCGCTGCGGCCTCAACCTCCGCCTCCATTCAGCTATCCGCTTGGCAATACAACAAAAACAATAAAACGTGGCAACGGCAGCCCGCCACCCGAAAAAAAAAACAGCAGCAGCAACAACAACAGTGCCCCGCCCCCCATGGCTAACCTGCCCACAAGTTGGAGGCCAAAGTTGCTGTTGCCGTTGCCGTTGTTATTGTTGTTGTTGCTTCTTTTGCTTGCTTTTAGCTGCGAGCACACTGTACGCGCCATTTTCCGTGCGATTGCCAATGTTAAACGCAGCAGCAACCACACAGAGCCAACCACCCTCAGCAGCCCCACCCCAACCCACCGCCGCCCGACCTTTGCGCTGGCGTGGGCGTACTTCGTCCTTGCTCCGTGGCTGGCTGCTGTTGTAGCTCCCTCTGGACCAGAAAAAGAAATGTTTCGCATAAAATGTTATCGCAAAGATTTACGACCCGACTTTTGCGCATCACACGCCCGCTGCTGCCCGCACCCCCCAACCAGTTCTACACTCAACCCACACAAATGCGCCCCGTTCAGCCCCCTCCCCACCCCTAAAGCCGTAGTATTGCAGCCCTCTCGTCGCATCCAGCAAGTTGTTTTATGATAATATACGAGCTTTCTCCGCTGAAATATAAATGTTGTGTGTATGAGCTGACTTGCTGTGTGCTCGTGTGCGTGTGTGTGCGCCTCCTTTGCGCCATTTTTGTTGTTGGCTGCCTTGTCATCCTTTCAGGAGGCATCACATGGCAACGCTATCTATTTATCTGCGCATTTGTACATATTTATTTTAATGTTGAGCAGCCACAACGGCAACAGCAGCAGCATCAGAGGCAGCAGAAGCGGCAGCAGCAGTTGCTACAATTGCGTTAGCATCCACCTAAGAAGTAAATCTACAATAAAAATGGCTGGCTGTATCCATAAGATACATGCCACTGATTTTGGCAGCGCTTATCTCACAGCTAAAGCTGCGCCTAGCACACTTGATATGTTTAGCCTCGTCCTGCGAGTGGGCTATGCTGCTGTTGCCCCGCCCTGCCTGCTGCTTCTTCTTCTTCATTGTGTGTGTGTGTGCGCCAAGAATCGTAAAATGAAGATTTTTCATGTGGATTGCTGAGGCGCATCCTTGTCGCTGTCATTGTTGTTCTTGCTGCCGACTTCATGGCTAATGCCAAAAGCTGCTGCTGCTACTGCTGCTGTTGCTGCTGCTGCTGTCGTTTCCCCAACGGAAGTAATTTATGACTTTTCGTTTTGCAAATGTTTAAATCTAAACATAAATTTCCAAGCTGTATGTCCTAGCTCGCTTTCGCTTTGTATCTCTATCTCATGTGTGTGTGTGTGTGTTTGTGAGTGTATGTGTGAAACATATGAGCTGCGCTTATATTTATTTCGTTTTACGCTACTTTTATTTGCACTGATAAATTGTGCAATATATATGATAGCCATAAAAAGCCAACTGAAATTGGCTTAAAGCGTACCAAAAATAAAATAAAAGAAACTTAAAGATACAATTTCAAGTCAAGCAGCACTCGCCATGACAAAACAATTTTGACTCGTGCCCACACACACGCACGCAAGCACACACACACACGAGGCGGTTACACACTTAATCAAATTATCTGATATGTCAACTTTATCCGCGTCAAAACATACACGCAGCTAAGCCGGCTACAAAAGCAACTGTTTCCAGGCAGCAGACAAATTAATGTTATTAAAAGCAAATATTGAAAAACTATATAAACTAGTTATGCAGCCCACACAGAGAGAGACAGACTGAAAGAGAGAGAGAGAGAGCGAAAGAACGAGAGAGGCCTTGAAATTAATGAATTTCCAGCGATTATCCTTGCGACATCATCAGCGTCAATATCAATAAAAACAAAACACAATTTCAATTACTTATGCCAAATAAGTCGAAATGCTTAAATCAACAAAACTACACAGCCTAGCCACTACCCACACACACACACACACACACACACACACACATACACATCGATAAGGTCGATTTGTGGGCAACTGGAAGACTATCTGGCAGACAGTGGCTGCAGCCCAGACAAACTGATCAAATATGCTTAATTATAATTTGATTTGATTTATGATGCTCGTCGAATTCATGTGACATTTGTAATTATTCTTGTCGCGCCCGAAACTACCTCGGCTCACGATCAACGAAATCACAACAGCAACAAGCACCAACAGCAACAACGGCAGCAACTCCAACAAGGAACAACATCATCATCATCAGCGACAATTGTTGTTGGGGGCCACATGATCAACGATGTCGTCGCTGACAACGACGAGGAGCAAGCGACAATCCTGAGCTGCATACGAAACTAGAAACACACACATCACACACACGTATAGGTGTGCGTGTGTATATAGATCTGTATATTTATAAAGAGGGAGTTGCGTACTCGTTTGTCTCGCTAATGTGCTTCACGATGATATTTATTTATTATGGGTACAGTGTTGGACAAAAAATTAAGGTTGTATAGCTCTCGACTGCTATACGAAGCGATCAATTGGTTCTGGAAAGGCATTTAATGCTTAATAAAGCTATTAAGTAACCTAAAATTGTAAACGGTTCGGTTGACGGCTTTAAATTTTATTTTTAAAATTGACGTCCACACAAAAAGTTGTTAGATGTTATATGCGCCTTAGGCTTGAGGCTGGACTTAACTGAAATTTTTTGTATTTTTAACTAAATTATTTTTAAAATAAAAATGGTTCGGGTTTCGGTTCGGCTGTTTATTTTAAGCTTCGGTTCACAGAAACAATGAATTGGAACCGTTTCGCTTGAAAAACTGGTTTGCAGCCTGGAATAAATTCATTTTCTTTAAAGCTTAGCTTGATATTAATAATAACATTTTCATATTTTATTAAAATACGGAAAATACTACCTTTATATTTATAAGATTGTGGGTTTATAAATATATGAAGATTTAAGAAACCAAATAAAATGTATTCAATTTTTTATTTATAACTCTATAGCTCTATTTATACATCACATATTGAGATTTAATTTATATATAATTTAAATCAATTTTCAATATTATATTAGATGGAATATGATTTTTTAGAGCATTTGGAATTCGTGCCGAAACATCTTCAAATTAAGAACCCATTTTTAATATAATAGCAATTTTCATGGCGTTGCTTGGGCTTGTTGACTGTTCATTATTATTATGGCAGAAATCACATACTCACAAGAATTATAGCTGAAGAGACTCCAGGCTGTCAAGTCAGCTACAGCTAGAGCTACAGTGCTGGAGTCTATGGGGAATAAATCAACACGCTGTGTGGCTTCGTCAACGATCCATCTTTCTATCTTACCATACTCATATTGCAGATCTTGTGGCGTGGCCTGCTGCCGTCGATCACAGCCTGTTGATCGGAAATTCTCGCCTACGAACGAGTGACAACGTACAGAAACACAAACAATGCAACAAAAACAAAGTAAACATGACAAAAATACCTATATATGCATTATATAGATACGTGTATGTATGTGTATAGTTATCTATATGGATATGTAGGTAGGCTGGCCTGCGTTGCTTTTGATCAATGGATCGCAACAACGCCCCAGCGGCCGGTTGTCAAGTTTTATATACTTACATTGAATACTCTACCAAAGTGTTGTTTAGCTAACAGATTAAAGGGATTATTAATTGAATGAATGAATTTATTAAAAAAAACAAAACAGCTGTAGGCTTATGCAGCTTATAAAGTCAATTTCTACCAGCAAAGCCGCTGGGACTCCGACATTTAACATTAAATATCTTTAGTTTAAATAACAAATTTTAAGAGAAACACTTTAATTAATTATCTGCAAATAGTACTCCGCAAAATAATTGTAATATATTAAATCAACTCATGACCTCATCAAAATAATGAATAACTACTTGGTTGGCTCGAAGCTCGGACCTAAAATTACAAAAAAAAATTGTAATTTTTATATTAACAATAAATGTTATTTAAAGTGTATTTAAATTTCGTTTTAAGCCTATTCCTCCGACTGTTGTGAGTGGTTGTGTGTGATTATCGCGGCTCGATCACAAAGTTCGATCAGTTAAGGGCAGCTCACTTTTGCGCTGGATAATAAGCCGAATAGGCGTATGACAATAAGCCATGTAATTAAGTGGATGGCATATCAAAGCGGAGCAACTGGGGCGGCTTTAGCCCGGGGGATTACTGGGAAATGCGTGGGTCGAGCGTAACCCAAAACCCTAGCGGGGCCACCTCCAACCTTTATGGAATGTGCACGTAATTGTGTTTGACAAATTGCAGTCCAAATATGATAGATTGCGCAAAAGCAATGACTCTTGAGAGCGAGACGGCTAACCACCTGTTATTGTTTGTCTCTTTCTCTCACTCGCTCTCTCTCTCTATCTGTTTGTCTCTCACTCTCTCTAGCTGTCTGTCTGTCTGCGTCGGCTGTTTGTGGTCTTTTAATTAGCATGTCATGTGTGTCAGTCGGGCACTTCAGCATCAGGCCCCAGCCTCAGTTTCAGCTCCTGCCTGCGCTTGGATATGCCACGCCCTCTGTGCTGAGCTGGCTTGGGCTGGGCGCGAAATGCATTTCGTTTCATGACTTGCACTAAATTCAATTTACTTTTTAAATATTTTTCTCAGTTGTTTTCATTTTTGTATTTGCTGGCTGGCTGCCACTCAGCCCGGAGCCGCTCCTTCAATGATCGGCGATTTTTGGGCCTCGCCAGTTTTACGCGGAATTGAGCTAATATCGATGACTCGACCATTGAGTGACCACTCTCATGAGTGCAGACTGTAGACGGACTTTGACGGACTTATGGACGCATTTATTAGCCCAGGCCACTTGAACCCAGCGTTTGCGTTTTTAATAAGCGGTTGTCGTCTGAACCTTCTGTTTCCTGGGCCACTTTTCAATTAGCCCGGGTTTTCGACTGCTTGGCTATGCAGCGCCCGGGGCGCGGGCTCTCTGCACTTTAATTAATCGCCGTGTCTAACAAAATATGACAAGCGCCATAAATTAAAGGAAGGCTTCCACTGCTGGCTGCCAGCTTCCAGGCGGCTCTTAGCTTTGGGCAGGTGTGCGCCACAAAATTTGCGTGTGCGGACAGCCAAACTGCTACTGTGTCTGCTTGTAGCTGTCGCATATAAATGAGAGATGTTTAACTAGGCGACAGTGGTTCCAAAAACAGCGCACGCATTGCATGCAACCATGCGGCAGTGAATGTGGCAAGCCGTGGGCAGGAGATTCGCTGGTGTAGGCTGCCCACTGCTAGCTGAGTTTAGGAAAACGGTTAAGGCTTAAAGGAATTCTTTTTGCAAATAATATTCTTGAAGAGTTTGAAGATCGATAAATTGACAGCTTTATCGATAAGTACATCAATAAATCAGGGATACGAATGTAGAAAAGTATATAAATACGTGTGTTAATTTTTATAGCGATAAATCTATAGATATGTATATCGAATATAAAGTCCATAGCTATGTGTATCGATAAGTGTATCAAGACGTATATGAATTATTATGTCTATATCTATATCGATAAGTGTGTTGATGAGTATATTGAGTTGAATATGGTATATTATTTCTATTATATAAATCGATAATTTTATCGATAACTGTATTGATATATATATCGAAGAGTGTATTGATATGTATACCGAACTCTATCTATAGATATAACCGTAGTGTATTTTAGCTCAAGCTAGGATGCTCTAAATTGTGACATGAGTGGCTTATCGCTTTTTGTTTACATAGATAGCTATGTCTATCGATATGTATAATAATCTGTCATTTACAAAGATAAATCGCTTAAGCTCAACGATGGGGAAGTAAGCAGAAACTTTGACTGCTCGGATAAGCAACTTGTATATATTGCAAGTAAAACCTATCTGTTAACTACATAACTACTTTTGCGTTTTACAATTCCAAGTTTTTGGATTTCACGCTGTTTATTATACTTTTAAGCCTTAAGCAATGGTATTAATTCGATCTATGCCCTTTGGAAATATAAATATTTCTGCAATCGTTTCGATCAATGCGATTTTCCCTAATGGAACTATAACAAGACTTTTAGTAACCATTTTCCTCGACTTGGGTACTATTAAAGTTACATTGGGATACATTTTCTTCTCCTTTATTCCTTCTTTATTTTATACAATTATATAATATAGCAATAAATTCTCTTACAGCCGTATATAAATTTAAAAAACAAAAGGGTTTGACCAAAACTTATGGTGATGGGTGTGAGGGGGCTACCTCGGCGCCACACAAGCCACAACCACGCACATAACTCAAGGAGTTTGTGACATTTTTATGGCATAGTATGCATATACATATATACAGGAATATTTTATACGTAGATTTTTCGTCGCTTTTGGGCATTACGCGCTCAGCCACAGCGCAGGGACCAATACAATTAAAACAAAAAGGACACATTAATCCTTTTTACACAATATCCTGTATGCAGTGTGCAATGTGGGCGGCTCCATGGATCACCAGCCGTAGCAGCAACCATAGCCAGTGTTGGCAATTCAGCAATTTTCTAGCTAAATTATTTACAGGGCTCGGAAACTGATTGACATATTTATGAAATTGCATTGTGTGTCGAGTTTATTTGTATAAAATTGCCAAAGGAACATGGGGATACTTGGACGGATAATTCAGAATACAAGCACTGCATTGTAGACGGTGTAAAGAAGAAGCTTTGCGATGCTTGATTGGCTAAACACTAAATAATTGGGAGTTAACCAAGTTAACCATTTCAACTGTTTTAATGGAATCTGCAAAACAGAATGCAGTCCTTAGCCTGTAGTAATTACTCCTATGTACCCTGTTGCTAACATAATTCAGTTATTCTTAGCTACTTTTAACATTAGATTTAGCTTATTTTTCGAAGCGACATTTGTCAACACTGGCCATAACAGCAGGAGCAGCAACCGCAACGGGAGCCTGGTCGGCCATTTTCTTTTGCCAGCTGCCATTTTTATGCTCATTTTTTGCGTTCTGCTTTTAACTGTTGTTGTTGTTGTTGCTGTTTTTGTTACCGTTTTTGTTGCTTGGCATTAAAAATGTTTTATGTTGTGCGCGATTTTGCGCAACCTACTTTGCACATGCTTCAATGTTGGCCCAGAGAGAGGCAGACGCAAATGTTAGCCGGTCGGTTGGTTTTGTTATATAAATAAAAATAAATACCCCTTCGCTGAGGCACAAGGGGTATGCCAAACGAATATAAGCAGCTTACAAAGACTTAAAAGTTGTGAAGTAATATGAAAATCATTTGTAAAAGGCATAAACGACTCTAAATCGGCAGTCCGATTAATGGAAACATAATTGGAAAGCTTTGAAACTTTTTTCATATCATTATATTACAAGCAATAGTTTTGATATAAAACTATATAATTTTTTCCGTCAAAGTATTAAATTAATTTTGCAGACTATAATTTTATTTCAAGTCAAATTAAAATTTTAAAGAGCCAACAATGGATATTCTTATAGCTGATCATCCCAAGCAAAGAAATTTTTACGGGTCTATAAATAAATGTAAGTGTCTATCTACACACAGCTAGGATGTGAGCTCGTTTGTTTATGTAGAAAGGCTTAATTTGTACAGAGCACCATACACACACACATACATACACACATACGTTGGTTGTGCGAATGTGTGTAGGTGTGTGTGTGTGTGTAACTTTTGTCTTGGCTTTAACTGTTTTTATGGCGCATTGCGACTTTTTATGGCCTTGTCTTGTTTTCGCTTTGCCTATTCTAATGTGTAGCACAGTCCTGGCCACGCCCCCGTTTGCCCACAAAGTAAAAAAGAGAAGGATAATAATAAAACTGAGGCTTATCGCAGATGCTGATGTGAACGCCGCTCGCTGTGCGTTATAATAAAACAAATGGCAGGCCATTTAATTGCTGGCCATAAATGGGCGCCCTTTATCCTTTGAAGGATGAAATGGATGGATGCTACCAAAACAGTTAGCTGCTGCGACGGGTGGGGCGCAGCGCTGTAAGCAGGAGCTGAAGCAGCAGCAGGCGCTGGAGTAGCATGCGTGAGGCTCTTGTTGGTTTTTGGCCAACTCGGCTTTTTATTATTATTAGTATTTAAATTTATTTGTTGCTTTATAGCGTGCACAGCAATGCGATAAATCTGAGCAGCGGCGCTTGTCGTTTTCATTTTTAATGGCCACGGCTGCCATAAAAGGTAAGCCCAAAAAATTACATATAATATAATTTGAGCACTTTTTATATGCGCTGCACATAATCAAAGCAACTTAAAATTCCATTTAACATTTGCGATATGACATAATTGAGTGGACGCTTATCGTGTTGGCCAAAAGGAAAATGAGAAAAACAAACAGAAACAGGTTAGAAGGTGGCAGTCGGCTGCAACCGGCTGCATAATATGCTTTCACAGTTCAACAGCAGCTTACAACAGGCTATCCGTCAAATATACTACGAAACTTTTATGTTTTTCGACAGAGCATACATTTTTGAATCGATCTTTGCATCACTAGTCTTCATTTCAATCTTGTTCCCACTAGCTCTAATACTATAGAAGATATAGATATTCCCGAATTTTCAATTTTTAGCTGGGCGTGGGTAACATATTTTTGACCGCTCTTATAGTGGAGCTCGGCAGTCTCTGTTGATCAATTTTCCCTCATTAAATACTCATTGAAGCATTTATGCCTTAAATATTGTTAAGATAACTATAGCATAGTCTCAGTCTGCAGTGTATAGACTATAAGTATGTAAAAGAGAACATTCATTAATTCCGAATCTACTAAAAGAATCTCGAATCAGCAATTTCAATATATACAACATACTTAATTTTCGCTAATTTTCTTAGTGAAAGAATAGCCAGACGGGCATTGCAGAAAACCAATATACTCTTTTCACTCTTTGGGTGGGAGTATACAAGGAAAATAGAGAATATTCGCTTAAATTGCAGCATATGCAAGGTCCATTCTGAGGCAGGGCAACCCGCTGCTTTTGTGTTGCCCAACTGCAATGCAATTAATGCAATTGTACAATTGTTATTCTGCCACCGCAATCAAATTGGGTGCTTGACAACAGCAACAACAACATCAAGAAGCGGCGGGAACAAGCGGCAGGAACAACAGAAGCAAAAGTTGTTGAAAAGTTTTGTAACATTTGGCACATTTGTTTTTATGACTCAATTACGCAACTAATTCGTGGGGAGTCAAACGACTGAAGGATTCACCGCGTATCTGTATCTAATAGATAGCACAGCAGAGAGGCTGCGAGGCAGAGCCACAGAAACCCTTAGCGCATGCCTCATTAATTGCGTCTGTTGCCACAACAATTACAACTGCATTTGTTATGATTTTTTGAGTTTGCCTTGGTTTCAATTTCAGTTAGTCGTTGATTTATTCAGTAGCCACACCTACTCGTCCCGTCCGGGACAAGATCTGCCCTTAGCCCATGATAAATGAACATACGAACTGGCGCTCACCTCAGTATCTGTTAGATGCTTATCCGTGGCATTCCTGCCGCCCAAAGTGTCATTGTTGTCGATCATTTTTATGTGCCTCAGCTCCATTTGATTGACATGCCCAGCATACGCAGAGCCCGCAACCGTCAGATCTTGTGACTGATCAACTTTCTTGCCCCAGCTCCGCCTCCCGCCTCGCCATGTTTGGGTTTTAGTTTATGGGCAAACAACTTTTGTGTGTCGCCTTTTATGATCAGTCTCAGAGTGATTTTTATGAGCCAGCATCCAAAAGTTATTAACATAAAATACGCATTAATCATTTTATGAGCTGCACATAATGAACTGTGCGCTTAGTTGGTGGCCAGTTAGTTGGCCCAGCCCCAAAAGTTTGTTGTAAAGGCGGCTCGGCGCCAAATTGCCAAAAACCAGGCGCAAGGCAGCATTGATAGGTTTTATTATACCCTGTACCCGTTGCAAATAAGTAAAATAGGGTATTATAGTTTCGTGTATAAGTATGTAACTGACGGAGGAAGCCATAAAGGAGTCATAAAAGAGAGACCTCAAGAGCGAGATACTGCAAACTTATATAGTATATACCTCCTCCCATTTGCCCCGAAATAGAAAGAAATTAAGCTTTGCAAGGTAGAGCCTGAAAATCAAATAACGTATCCTATACATAATGTGGGGAGAAGAGAAATAGATAGCGTCATGTGTATGTATGTTAACCAGTTTATTTAGAAGGCTAAAATATATTTTAGCCATATATGTGATGTCATCTCGGCGCACATGATATCTACTAGTCGGACCCTCCCGACTAGTGCACTCATATTCGCTTTATTTTAGTTTTTTTCGCGCCGCAGTCTGGCAGTGGTTTTAGTTCTGGGTGACTAGCACTTAATCCTGGCGCACAACTATGCCGTTTGCATTGTTTCACGCACAATGGACACAAAGGACATGTTTGCACTGATTATCAGATTAGGCCATTGTACGTACAAATTGATATTGTCATGTTTCAAGTGCCCAGCGCCGCGGACGGCGCACACAGACCAGAAAACTCATTGAATGCTGTCGCCAGTGCCGATTAAGAGATTTTTTTGTTTTTCGCACTCGCAGCCAACCAGGCAAGCAGCCAAACTGGGAAACAATGGTACGCCAGCAGGCAGAGATTTGCAATATTTAGGCACACAGCCCAACACACACACAAGCACACACACAAACTCACACACACAACAGCAAAAGATTTTTTGATGAAACAATCGCCAGACAATGAGCGTTTGAGTGGTTTTTGCACTGCGGCTGCGGCCAAGGCCTGGTCTAGTTTTTGGTCGCACCGATCATTAGCATAAAGCCACAACGGCGGCAGACACTCGAACTCCCTCACATCAGCCGACCGTCTGTGCGGGGCGTTAGCCGAGCGTGAGCAGAAGGATTAGCATCGACTCGGACTTGGATTCGGATTCGGATGCGGACTCAGACTCAGACTTGAGGAATGTGCATATCATTCTCGATCAGCGGCGTCACTGTGTCCATTCAGTGGGTGAGTTCTTGCTGCAGATCTTTTGCCCCTGATAGCGAGCTGCCTAGATTGCCGATCAGACAAGTGCTTATCGTGTGCAGTAGGCGTTATGCGCCCTCGATCATATCTGGCCCTGAAAAACTCGGCCATATCATATCAGATTTCCCGGGAAATCTCTCAGTTCTTAATCACAGGGATTTGCCTATCAATTGCATTGAATCAGTTCGGCAATTGTGCCAACACCATTGCCATCAGCCAGCCAGACAAATAGTCGGGCCTCAAATCACATGCAGATGTGCTGAACACAACAATATAAACCTAAGCCAACATCGGTCACATGAACCATGTACAAATTTACAAGGTCTTAAGTTTACTGATGCTTGATAAGGTAACAGCTCAATAACTGTCTTTCATCTATGATATCTGATCTGTGAGAATCAACATGTTTAAGAAATATTTATGGAGAAGTCAGGTGGGTGCCTTTTAAGATACAAATTTTAGTAAATTTTTCATTTATGATCGGTTCTTAACTTAAACACGTTCAGTGTAATTAATGTATTTAATAATATGACGGCTAGTGTATTAATATATCTAATAATTTAATAAATACTTATATAAACCATTTTACAGCTTAGAGCAGCAAATTGTTAAATATAATATTTATCAAATACTTTATGTATTAAACTCAATCTGTAAACCTTTCAAGTAAACTTCGTAACACTTTAATTAACAAATGGCTCATTAAGCCATATAATTACGATCAGATGATCGTTTTTTATTTTTTATTTCGGACGAATTCGACAACTTTCTTAATCAGATACCAGAATATCATAAATACTTAAGTAATTTCCATCAGGATCGGTACTACACGATCACTGCGTTATTAAAGTACTAAATATTAATAAAGATATTATATGAGCATTAAATATAATTAAATAATATAATAATATTGTTTAAATATAATTAATAATAATATTTACAAGAACTCAAGATGTAGACTTATAAAGCAATCAAATCAAAAGTATTTAAAACAATATTTCGGTCGAATAAGCTATCAGTCTTTATATTTAAACGTGCTGAATAACTTGCTTAATCTGCGTTCAAAAATATCTATTAAATACTTGTGTAGACTATTTTACGGCTTATCCCGTTGAACCCCTGGCGCCAGTAGGGTATTTTTGGCCCGTACGATCGGCTCTGCACGATCTCCGCATGATATTTGAGCATTCGAAATGCACTTGCCAAAATGCCTTTCACAGCCTCTCTTTGGTTGAGGTCCTAGCGCCGGGTCATAACTCTTAACGGCCGCTATTTGTATTTCATAAATTTTCTACAAGCGGCAATAAAAATATTGGCCTGCCTTCGGCAAGTGCACAAGAGCACAAAAGAATTGCACCATAAAATGTATACACAATGCTCGCATATGGAGACAGCAGCGCGGGGAACAAAGCGCCGCGCGGCTAAAACCATATAGCCTTTTGTCTCTAAGAACTCAAAACTAGTGCAACACTTTTGGCTTATAGACAAAGCCAGCAAACCTGTAACCTGCAACCTGCAACCTGCAACCTGCAACGTGCTACGTTATATGTGCAACGGTGCAAACTGCAAACTCGAACACAGACCTGAGACCCGGGCCAGAGACTGAGGCTGGCCATTGTCTTCGCAGAAGTCGTTAGTGTGACAGGTTGGATTTGTTTTGTGTACGGTGCCTAAGTCTGTCATCATCATCAGCATAAGAGTTGTCTGGCGCCAGCATTAGGGACAATATTTTCGACTAAATATTTCGTCACAGGCAGCCAGCAGCAGCATAGCAGCTGAGGGCGTAGGTCATGCCTCTAAGATTCCGGGCTCCGAACTCTGGCCACTGAGGTTCAAGGCCCAATGGCATGTAGACGGCGCTGCGGGCGTTTATTTTGGTAGATTTCTACTGACCCCTTAAGGTGGTTCGTTATATTTTTGTTGTTTTTATTGCCGTTGCATTCATGATTTATGCACATACTAAGGTTACAGGTGCATTGGCTCAGGTAGGATCGATAACGTTATCGATGAAAAAAGTTATTTCATTCAGCTGTAACTTGTCTTTGAGCCATGTCTTGGACAGAAAGAGACACAAGTATTTCTAGTCGAATAATACTGATTTTAAATCTGAAGCCAATCTTATCTAAATTACCAGACAAATCCCTGGTAAATGCCTTACGCAGACTGCAAAAATGCATAACCCTCTTAAAATCTAACTGATTTTCATGTCTGACTTGGTTTTGATTCATCCTCTAATTTTAATTTTCATCAAAGTATTTCAAAAAACATTTTTGATATGAAAATTTTGTTCACATATAGATCCTTAGTTTTTGAATTTATTTGATTTCTAGCATTAGAATTAATTATTTCGAAAAGCCTCAACATTTTTACCATTCTCTCACAAATTCATTCATTCAGCCAAAAACGACTAAGATGTTCGCTTCGAAATTCTTATTCCTTAATTTCTTTTTTTTTAAACTCCGATAAATAGATTTTCATGCTTGATGTCATTTTGATTATGTTTGAATCTATAGATTTAGTGAATTATTTATTGAAAAATTATGGAAAAGTTTTTTAGTTTGAATATCTACAAAAAGCAGAAAATAAAGTATAAGCAATTGAGAGCTTGCCAATTATAAAATATAGTATTCAATAAAAATTTCAAAGATATGAATTTAATGCTCCCAAAACATTTGATTTTTCATTAATGTGTTAACGACAAATGAAATGGTATTTCGAAGCCTCAAAGCTACAGTTGAATAAGATTGTGATTAAAATCGGTTGCCAACACGTATTAAATATGGAAATATGCAAGCAAGAATCGATGTGTGCCCCTCTGTGTCTTTCTGCCCGCTTCCTGCCAATGGATGCGATGGCATGTGCTACGGTTCGAAGTTGAAACATATTGGGACACTTGAGACGGCACGGCCTGGCAGCCCAGGAGGTGTTCGCCAGGCACGCGCGTTGCAACACTTGAACTCCAAGCACCAAGTGCTGCTGTAGGTCCTGCAGCACAGACAGATCGAACGGGGGGAGGGTGAGTGGGTGTGGGGAGTGGGTCTGGCTCGAAAACTTTTTAACAGCCGCTTTTTTACTTGGCACGGAAGAGTCGCACGCTCTCTATTGGAATTTGCACAATGAAAACACTTGAGTTTTTTCCTTCATTTTTTGTTTTTATTGTGCCGAGACGTGTGGAGTAGCTGCCGAGCTAGCGGGGTGGTCTGAACTTTTTGGTATCAAGAACAATGGTTCAAGAGCTGCTTGCAAAACAAAAAGCGTTTTAAGTTTTAATTACAGCAGGCACAAAAGGTTGCAACAATATGAACAGAGAGAGGGAGGGAGGGAGGTAGCGACACGTGGTGGTCCTTGCGAATATGTCCAAAGGGGGTTGAATCAGGAAATTGTATTTAGCTCGAGAACTTAAGCTGAAATTGACTAAACTAATGACAGTCCTAAGGCATATTTTGGGCTATATGCAGACAGCACTTGTGCTTGGCACCACGCTTATCAACTAGCCCAAATCTTTAGCCACCTTTCTAGCTGTCTTCAATGGGCCAACACTTAGCCACAATATGGCGGTTAGCATGACGTGCCATCTGAAGCTATCTATCAAATACAGGCAGCCATAGCTTGTCAGCGATTAGATTTCCAGCTCTCAAAGCAACTTCAGCCAGGTAAATGCAGTAACAACTACAAAAAAAAAGAAGAAACTTATAAAAAATTTCTCAATTGTGACTGATTAGACTTTGTTTTCAATTTGTTTTTGGTGGTGCACGGAGTGCTGGCAACAGAAGGAGGAGGAGGGGATGGAGGAGCTACTACCTCTGCGTAAAGTTTTTAATCAAAATTGTACAGGAAATCAAAAATCAGTTTGAAAAATAAAAATCACAGTTTCTTATCATGATGTTTTCTAACGCCTTACCCCAATTGCTATCCCCCTATCATCACGTATTTCTGAATACCCTGTGTGAGCAAGGGAATAGAGCATATTGTTTATAAATATATTTAATTGAAAGAGGGTAAAAATGATACAGCTCAATTAAAGACAATATATATTTCTTATAATGTCTTTGGCTCTATTATAAGAACTTAAATTGGGCTTAAAAATTGTTTAAAAATATATTAAATGAAGTTTTTTTATAATAAATGTTAATGAAACTCAAATTTTAATTTTAGTTCATTAAATTATAAAAAATTTTCATATTTACCAATTCATAAATTTCACATTATTTAATGTGCAAAAATATCTGAGAAAATGGGATTAGGTTCTAGATTCTTGCATTTGCTTTGTGCATAGTATTCGAAATTCGTATAATTGAGGTAAAATATTTATAAAAAAGTAATCAGTTTCAAATTAGTACAGGGCATTTGCCAGTTCAGCACTTAAGCTTAAATTTCGACTTGTTTCTTTTACAATTTTTTGGGTTTTTTTCAGCCGTTTCTTCGACTGTCTAAACAATGGGCTGGTAAAAACTCAGAGGGCCCTTCTTGGCGTGTAATTTGAAGTACGCAACGCAGTAGCTATGAAATCAATTACGCGATAAAGATTTGACAGCACAAGCGCAGCAATGTGGCAGTCGATAATTAATTTTAACGCTTTATCGCATTGAGGTGCGCCCCGTCTGATAGTCGCTGATAGCTGATAGTCGATAGCTGGTGGCAACAACAACAACAACAACAACCACAACAACGTTGTCCGATTTGATTGAAGTCTGTCTAAAGACGTTCGTTATTTTTTTTTCTATTAATCTGTGACACAATTGGAAAATTATGAGTATGCCGCATGCCTATGAATTTATTATTATATACACATATATGTATATATAAATTTTTTGGTTTTTTATTTCATTCTTCCTCTACTTTATGGATGCGCCGCAGATGTTTCCCATGATATGCAAACGAACTCAATTATTTATTTTATCACAAATGATTTTGCTTATCAAATCTAGAAATCGGCTCGTCTTCAACAAACCACAAGCAAACCTTTTCTCAGCTACCAAAACTCCAAACTCGAAAACTCGAACGGAGTTCGCTCTCTCATCCCATCTCATCTCATCTCATCGCATCCCATCCAAAACCAACCCATTCCAACTCATCTCATCTGTTGTGTGTTTTATGTTGTACCCTCTTGAGTTTTTCTTACAATTGCTTGGGTCCAAACGTGGCCGTCCTGTTCGTGGCCGCCATTATTCAAGGAGTAAGCCAGAGACTGCGACTCCGAGTCTCTCATTCGCAAGCGGTCGTCGCATCTTTTGGCGCTATCTTTGCGTTGAAATCTCACAGTTCATGTCAAATTTCTTGTGTTTTTATATATCATCGCCAGGGCAGCCTTTCCTTGCTTTCCTTGTAAGTATGTAAATGTCGTTTGCGTCTCCAGTTGCCAGTTGCCAGTTGCAAGTTGCAAGTTGCGAGTGGCTGCAGCTGCGTTCTTTTTTTTTTTTTAACTTTATTTTTTTGTATATTTTGCACTTCCCCCGCAGCTGTGACTGATTGTCGTGCGTTTATCTTTTGATGTGGAATAGCTTCTGTGGCCAGAGATATATCTCCTCTGTGAGCCGGAGTTTGGTTAATTAAGTTTCAAGCAGGTTCCGCCTGGTCGTCGCCAAAGTCAATTTTTAGCACCTATTGACATGCAAAGCGACTGCGGAGCCACGGCAGAATAGGCCTTTGGCCACACAGGCTGCAATTGGCCCAGCAAATCAATCAATTCAGCACGCAATATAAGCCGCAGTCAGATGTAGGCAACCAGTCCGATAATTTCTCTATTTTGACTTGGCTCCGGACCTGGCTCCGACCGGGGACTAACAATAAATAATAACTCAATACAAATCCCAATTACAGTCGAGTGCCACCCGCCTAGTTGGGCCAACACGAAGACAGTCACGGCTGAGCAAAGGCAACCCCTCGGTCTAAGTGTGTATGTGTGTGTGTGTGTGGAAATCCTTGCTAGCTACCAGGCAACCTTCTGATTGTCCTTTTTTTGTGCACCTCAGTTTTAACCCCCACCCCCAAAGCCATGTGTGTGTTCGTTTTATTTGATTCGATCAGCGGGGTTTCGCCTACGTTGACGCCGTCTAGCGCCGGGTTTTTCGGTTTATCCTGCCCTCGACCGCCACATAAATCGTTTGTTTTGGCCGGGACCAGCCCTCGGGCTGGATTGTGATTTGTGTTTGTGTGTGCGAGTGTGTGTGCGGGTCTCTTTTATTTAAATTTTCATTTAATTTGTTATTTGTTTACATGAAATACACCGATGTGCGACGACAACGGAGGCGACATATGACAACATTCTCAGCCGGCCACAATTGCCATTGTCTGCCTCTCAACGCGCCAATTCAGGAGCAGGGGGCGCGCTTCTTTAGAGCGGCATATGACCACACACACCTGGACAGACTGCTGCAGTTGGCCACTGTTTTGGCAACTGTGTCTAATTGCGGTCTTGACGCAGACGGCTATTCCTTGGAGAGAATCCTGTGTCTGATGAAACAAACCGCATAGCACACGATTCGAGAACTTGACAAAGGGGCTAAATGGCGGTTGGTTTGGTTAATTGTAGAAGAGAAAAACCACCAATGTAGAACCATATAGAGATTTTATTCAAAAGAAATAGCTAAATATTTCATAACACATTTGCTTATTCTAGTTGCATTTTCTTAATAAAAACTGTATTTAAAATTCACATATAAAGTAATATGTACTAACTAAATGATATTGTATACAATACAACTGTAATTTCTTTAAAGTGTGAGCATATTTTTGTCTGGCTTAAAAATATATCCGCTCTATATGTCGTAATAAACTTTATATACATAAGCTTTATATGCATAACTTTATTTACATAACTTCAGTTATCTTAAAGTAATAATCTTCAGGGCAGCTTGTGAACTCTTTAAAGATTTGTGTATAAAAACAAAATAAAAACACACTTTTATGCCAAATGCATTATAATTAAGTTAATTAAATACATTTAATTTAACAGATTTGGCAAATGCTCAAAGTTTACCACTTAAATCTTATCAGTTGGTTATGCAAATGGCGTACTTTATTTGAATGCCTTCCAAGAAACATTAAATGCATTTCTTTTTGGCTTTTAAACAAAACTATTTCTGTTTACGTTTACGGTTGGAAATTACTTCAGAGAAAAAACCAAACTTCTCTATGATAAACAACGGCTCATAAATAGCTGTTAAAATCCGAGCTGAGGAGCATTTGTAGTCGAGAAGGCTTTAAAATGCGGCAAATCTGAACAGCATCTCGAACAAATTAAGTGGACAACAATAAATCAGCGGCTGACGACGAAATTCAAATGAAAAATCAATAAGCTGAAAAAATCTATTGGCCAAGTCACAGAGCACAGCTCAGAGCCGCGAGCTCAGGCCCAAGTCCCGACTCTAAGGCAAGGGTTGTTGTTGGGATCGAGCTGCGTGTTTAACAACAAACAATTAAGATGGCGACCAATTGATAAGCTGGCAGCCAAATCATCAACCACAGCAACAGCAACAACAACAACAACAAAACATCAACAACATCAGCAGCAGCAACTATCACAGAAGTTGTGGCCAATGGGTTTGATGAAAGAAATGGCTATAATGAAATAATTATGGTTGCGCCTTAGGGCTGACCATTTATATGTTGGCCAACAAGACACACGCTCCGTTACAGCCAACTGAGACCTAAAACGCATGTTAATCAAACATTGATTGCAACAGCAGCAGCAACAGCAACAACAATGCTTGCCACTTTATCGTTACAATATATCGAGTTGGTTGTGCGTGCGTGTGTGTGTGTGTGTGCTGCAGGATGCTCAGCAATGTGTGGCAGGCTTTGCTTATCGCCGCATTGGCATCTGCCAGTTGCCAGTTTGATGGCTTTGATTGCTGCTTTTGGCCATGCGTGATATTTATTTGTTATTTGACACAAGCTGAACAGAACTGAGCTGAACTGAACCGAGCCAGGTCCAAGTCCGTACCACCTTGTGGCATGTGTCGCCGGACACAATTGAGTGACCAACATGAAAAATGAAACGCAGCTCTGGCCATGACAAAACCAAGCTGGCAACATTTTTAATTGTGAACCAAACAAAAAAACGAGAGAGTAAGAAAAAACAAAGCGAAACAGAATGTTGCAGTCGGGTGCAGCCGACTGCGTAATACTCGTTCGAAGTTCACAGACACGCTGCCCTTGTGATGCACAGATTTCACATTTAGAATAATCTAAGTCTAATTCTCAATCTATCAAAAAAGAATCTTAATATTTAAAGATTTATTTCCAAATTTGGTCGCTTTAGCTTAACAGCTTTAAAACATATTGATTTGGCGAATTTCTCACACCCAGAAGTTTTAATATCCTGACCCAATCTTTTGAGGAGCTCATCAGTAGGCCTCATTCCAAACTCTGGAAGATAGATACAAATTTATTATGGCGATCTTTAGAGGAGATCATCATTTATTTATCTTCGCAATTTTTGACTAGCTTACAAAACTGTGGGAGGTATAGACTTTCATGGGCTAAACTGCATTTAATTACTGAGAAAAAATGTGATAAAATTATATGGGGAAAAAAGAAGAATGTCTAAATATTTATAATTTTTTCTAAGCTTTGAAAAGTAAGCATTTATTAAATAAAAATAAAGCAATGTGTATAGTTCGTTTAGTTTCTTACTTGCATCTGAATCAAAAGTTCTACCAGCATAAGAACATAGGGTCAAAACCAATACACTCTTTTCACTCTATATGAACGTGTATACAAAATAAAAAGGAGCAACCAAATTGTAAACATTTTTGCGCGCCTGCATCAAGATAAACAACAAACCGCAACACAATGCACACTCCGGGGCCAGGGGACTATTTGGCCAGCGAGAAATTAGACACGTGATGGGCCATGCGACTGCAACTGCGAGATGGCCAGGACAAAAACCCAACTGATAATCGACAAGAAACCGAGAGAACAAACAAAAAAAAGTATGAAAAAAAACGACTTCACTTTTTGTTGGACTGCGCCAAATGCAACTAAAGACTTCCGAGATTAAGGCCAGAGCCGATGCCATCTCATCCAGCTCATCTAGGCATCATTTGAATAGGTGCGAACAACGATTCAAATGTTGCGATAAGCAGCACGAGAAACAGGAAGCCATCGGAAATCGAGGCTGCCGCCAAATTATGACTAGTCTGGGCATAGGGGACTAGCATTCAGTCTTTAAATTGTTCAGTTTGCCACAGTTCTGGGGGCACTACGGTGGCATCCAATTAAATTCAATTTTCGAACAAGCTCGAGCGATGCTACTGCGATAAATTAAGCAAACATTTTTGTCGTCAGCGGCAAACAACAAGTTGAAATCATATTGTGGCGCGACCTCATGCATACCCCATAAATCTTTATTCTACAGATTTTCAGTAAATTTAGAAGCAATCTTCGAAAGACGATTTAATCAGGAGGAGAGTACTTCTGGCTACTGCCAGTTCGAAACTCAGGTCTAGTGTATATTCAATACCCTTTAACAATTAATAATTGTAATAACTATATTTTATATGAAATTAATATTAAAATAATCTGAGTAAGCCAAATCAAAAGAGAACTGGCTATTTGATTGACTAAGACGGTCTGAATAATATTACAGAAATATAAATACATATTTGAGCTGGGAGGCGATCTAATCAGAAATTGTCATTTAGGAAGCCAAACATAAATATTGGGATTCTTAAGTGTACCTTTCCTTACGCCTCTTCTGATTGGATTAATGGTTCGACTTTGTGTGGGAGTAAACAGCTGTAAATCAAGCTCACAGAAGCTGCATACAGTTAAGAAAAAAGTTCAGCTTCTATAAAAACAAACAATCTTAGCCACTTTCATATCACAGCTTAACCTAAAGCTAGGCAGGTGCATATTCTAATGCCATTAACTATACTCCCCGAGCTCCAAAAGCTTACATGAAAAGGTAACTATAAATGTTGTAAGAGATCGACCTTTATTACCAATCATGATCATAAAAATGTATACCATACAAAACAGCAATAAATTAACTATATAAAATTATTCAATTTAGTAAATTTTGATAGGTTAAACACACAATCGTCTCACAATTTATGCCAAATCCTAGTTTTAACTTTCCTTTCACTTAATATGCCCCTTATGGCTGACACTGCTGCAGGGTATACAAATCAACACACAAACAAGGCACACCGTACAAATACCGCAAAGCGAGAGACAAACACACAACGCGTTGATTATCAAAATTTGATAAAGCATTAGATACCAAAACACACACACACTGGGTACCAGCTCGAGAGGACTTCTCTGCCAGGTTGCGGTTCACTTGCTCCGCTAGAGAAAAAAGAAAAACGAGGGAACACACGTAATTTCTAACGCGCGCTACAAGTTTATTTGTGCGTAACAAATATTTATTGGAAAGGTAACACTTGCCTCACGCCTGTTGAGGGAATGGATGGTGGGTAAGGGGGCAGATTGAAGGGTGACAGGGAAAAACAAGGTCCAACTGTTGCCCAATTGACCAATTAAGAGTTAGCAGCTTGATGATGTGTGTCGCCAGATGTGTGTGTTTCCACTGGCACTGTTCCAGGCCCAAGCAACATCTACATCGATTTTCAACGCTGTCATTATTTGTGGTTTGTTAGCATTAAGTTGGGGTTACACCAAACGGGTCACCTTTTTAAACAGCACAGTGAAAACTCAATGAAATGGAACCATTACAAAACCATTAACAACAAATTAATCGAGTTCCTATGCTATTTGTCTAACAAGGTTTTTATTAAATCAGTCTTAAATTAAAAATTAATACGTGCAACTGTTGCAAACAGATTTTATTGACGATTTCTAGAAAAAAGATCAAAATGGGCGCTATCTAATTTTTAAAAGGAACCTTATCTCAACAGTCGGTAAATGAGCTATCAAAATTAATTGACTTGTTTGCAACTATACTTAAATTTGTAATATATTGTAATAATAAGTAACTAAGATACTATGGACCCTAAAAGTCAAATAACAACATTTAATATATGTATATGAAACAACATTAAATTAAATATATCATTTAAAAGAGTGTGTTAATAACGTTTAAAAAATTTAAGTTCATCAACTAATAGGATTCACTGTAATATTTACAATCATTTCTATGCGGAATTGTCAAATTGCTCTTTCTCCTCGTTTACTCTTGCCCCGCTCTCCCGCTCACTCTCTCTCCCTCGCACACTCTGACTCTCTTTCTCCGTCTCTGTGACTTGTTTTCTGTCATTTGGAGGCGCCAGTGACGATGACTTGCACTATGTTTGCCATTTTGGTCTAACAACTTTGTAATTTTTTGTTTACACGCTTAAATTGTGGCGTAATTGCTTTGGGAAGTGGCAATTGCTATGTGTGTGTGTGTGTGTGTGTCTGTGGGTCTGAGTGTGGCTCGAAACATAGGGTATTGTGTGTGTGTCTCAATTGTGAAACGCTGCGAAAGCGCACACATGTCACAAGTGGAGTTTGCCACGACTTTTGAACTTGGCCAACAACACAAAGGCCAGTGGACAACGACTGCTCGTACGCACTGTCAAAAGCAGCAACAGCAGCAGCAGTAGCAGAGTTCAGAGATAAAACAGATGCTAACTTTTCGATAAGCATGTCGACTGCGTCGTAATTCGTGTAATTATATTCTCAATTACTTAACAAAGCAGAGATTCAGATGCCCGATGCCAGATGCCAGATGCCAGATGATGTCGTCTCGATTAGAGAGTCGAAAGCGTTTTTCCTAAACCAAAAATATGGAAAAATCAAAAGCAGACCTATGAATGGGATAAACTTCTAAATGCTGCTCACTCGTGCACACTCCAAGCCAAACAAACAAACCCCAGCGGCAAGGGGAGTCGCGGTGTGGATGGGCATGCCGCTGGGACACAGGCACTGATACATACATATGCAAATGGCAGTCATCCTGCGGCCTGTCCAGGCAACTTAAGTGGTTTCTCGGCAGCGATGTGATGCCTACAACGATATGATATGATTATGTTAAACGCTCGTTTTGTTTGCTCTCTCACTCACATGCACATGATTCGGATGCGGATTCACGGTGGCAGTGGCAGTGGCAGTGGCAGAGGCAAAGACAGCAGCAGAGACAGAGGCAGAGGCCACATGCTGCCTGCTGTCATTGGTCATTGGCGTAACGCGCGGGCAGCTGCTGCTGCTGCTGCTGCTGCTGCTGCTGCTGTTGCTGCTGCGTCGTCATGCTCTCTTAACTGATTTTCCAGTCTATGGGCTAAAAGGAGCAGCAGCCAGGCTGTATTCAGCTCAGCTTCAAGTTGACGATTTCATAATTCAATTTACAAGATAAGGCGTACAAACCAACCAACCAGCCAACCAGCCAGGCGACCAGCAACAGAAACAACAATAACAACAACAACAAAGCATTTTGGGGAGTGTTGTGCGCAGCAAACAAAACAAAAACACAACAATCAAAACATTAAAAAAACCTTTAAATTAATTATGCATCAGCGATTGCGTTTAAATAAAACACATATCAGTCAAATCTATTTATCAGAGATTTTCACATATTATTTCTTCTATTTTTTTTTTTTTGCTTTTCTTTTTTCACATTTGTTGTTGTCAGCAGGAACGGCGGCAGCTGTTGCAAGTTACCCATACGCCCTGTTGCACATATATGTAATACGATATATATCACAAAATGATGCGCGCTTAATAAGTCAGAAATGAGGTGCTAATTTAACTAAGATCTGATCAGAAAAAAAACACACATGATTTATAAGAACTACTCTGGCTTTTAATGTTGGCATTGAGACATAAAAGTGTGATTTCAGAGATCGAACCAATATATCATTAGGCAGCCATAGAAATGAAAGGAATGAACAGAGAGAACGTAGATCTTGAAAGATCTTTTCCTTTACAAGACATCGCACGCATCCGACTATCATATCATATATATCCTATATAAAGACACAATTGACCCAAAAACGAGTTTTTTTTATGAAAATATGGTTCAGCACAAAAGATTAACGATTGCGTATTACATTTTTTTCCAACCTTGCCTAAAGGTTTTTTAGTTCTTTCTTATTATTATTATCAAAGAAGACCTTAACAATTTCCACATAAAAAGTGCGAGTTCTTTTGTTAACTGTGCAAATACGCGAGATCCTTTAATTCCGTGCATAATTTCAAATCAGACAAGCGTTAAAAACATTTCATTATAACGCTACACAATCGGAATATTTAATGATTTAATCGGCCAACGAAATCAGCCACAACAGCAACAACAAAAAAGAGTCTGAAAGGCAACAACAACAACAACAAGAACTGCACAGGCAACACCTAAGCAGAAGCAGGAGCTGATGTTGAGGCTGCAGCCAACTGCAGACAACGTGGCTCGATTAACTGCTTCAAATTCACAGATTTTAAATTTAAAACGTAGCCACAGAGCGCAGAACATGTAAAAAACCCACAGAGAGATACACCTTACGCCCCTCTAACCCCCTCGCACCCCTTGCCAGTCAGATATAATGGCGCGAGTTTCATGTTTACAAAAAAGATTATGCAGCGCCCAACAAACGTGCTGAAGAGCTCTGGAGCTGTGTAGTTCAGTTCTTTAGCTGGAGTTCTAATTAAACAATTCGTAGAATTTCGCGTTAATTGCGAGAAAACGAGTTGAACGTGCAACAGCGTGGCAGCAACAGCAAATGCGAATGGGGCATGCGGCTTGGAGCCATTGCATTTTTGTGATTTTTTATTTTTTTTTTTTTTATGTTGTTTTTGGTGAACTGCACCTGAGAGACAGAGCTGTGACACGTCTTAAGCGCAGTGAGAAAGCTCTGAATTTTGATTAGCTGCCATTATGCCTATGATATGCCATAATTATGTGGGCAGCGGCTCTAGCTGACCCGCATCTAGCAAAGAATTCATCAAGCTCTATAATTAAACCACACGTGACAAGCCAGGCACAGCGGTAGCGGGCGCGGGAGCACTGACGGGGGACAACTAGCGAGAACTGAGGATCGCAAGCGGAGAAAACTCAATTCAAATAATCGGCAAACAAGATCGACAGATGTTCAACAAAAACCCAGAGCATGGACAACAGCACAACAATGAAGACGACAACGACTACGTCTCGGAGGCAGGAATGAAGGAGGACTGCAGAGGTCAATGGGGTGCACCGACCGTTGTCCAGATCGATCGAGCCAAAAGCCAAACCAGTCGCACGTTTCGCTGAGCAAATAACGCCCCATTTGTTGCCAAAATACTAAACTAAAGCCCTTAATCTAAACCACTTTGGGCAATGAAAGGGTACAAGCAGGAGCAGCGGCAAAGGCAGCGGCAGATCGGTCTGAGCGATCGACATTCGACAAAAGCCACGCATATTTCGCATAGCCCAGGCACACCTTTTCACAAAAGCCTCAAAAAGAGAAACGCACCAAAAAGGGAATAACCACAGCGCAACCACAAGCACCACTCAAATAAGTAAAAGTGCTCTAGACGGGAGTGCCTGACTTCAATATACCCTATACCACATTCTATTTTCCTTCTATGCGTACAGAGTAAAAAGAAACACACTTCTGTCAGTCAAGAGCACACAACGATGTCGGCTATGCTTCTTCTTCCGTTAGTTTACAAAGTATTACTAAAATAAACAAATTACTCAAATACCTTCGGTGCTCATTGTCCGATCTTCATAATATTTTCAGTGAGTCAATCTGGTATCCAATGTATGCAAGTACAGATGGCCAAGCTATACCATTTCGCGGGTAGGGAGAACCTGCATACCAAGGTTGGTATATGACTTATGCTTAAAACATCTAGTTTGAAACCCGATATTGTAATAAAAGCGTGATTTATCAAATAAAAACTATAAACACTTTTAAGTCCCTAGACGGGCGAACAATGGAACATGGCTAAATCGACTCAGCTTGTCGTCCTGATCAAGACAATATATACTTTATGGAGTCGCAGATTTGTCTTTCTGCATGTTACATACATACATTAGCAAAAAAAACCTATATACCCTTTTTAGCCAATGGGCTCAGCGTATTAAAAAGCATAGAATATGAGTATGAGGCACACACAAATGTACTCATGTGTGTGCGTGTGTGTGAGAGTGAATGTGTGTATGGGCATTGTTGGAGTACCCAAAACCCGCACGCAGTCAACGTCAACGCAACGCTACCGTCGATCATCATTCTCGTCATTGCGGCTCTCGTCATCAGTCCAGGCAGACGGACAGAGACTGAGGGACAGACTGAGAGACACTCGACGGGGCAAACGGGGCTGCGCTTGCGCGCTTATCAGCGGCGATTAATCTGCATCGCTGTTGCTGATAACGCCCTGGCGACCCTGTCGAGCTTGTAGCCCAGTGTCGAACGCATTTGTACCTCAGCAGCAGCAGCGGCAGCGGCGGCAGCCACAGCTGAAGCCTCATCATTGTTAGCCGTGCGCAGTGGCAGCCAACACTCATGTTGAAATTATGATGGCTTCTAAGTTGCGCCCCGACTCCGTTCAGGGATGGCAATGTCATGTGCACGCATGCACACACACACACACACACATGCACATACACACACATACTTATGTGGGCATATGGGCAGCTCGATCGTATCGTGGCTTAGATGTCATCTTGATGATCTATTGACGATATGTCGGCTCACAAAAGCGCAGATTTGTTCGTTCTTTTTTTAATCAGATGCTGTCAACATTTGTAAAACTTGTATCTATTAACATATTTATATATATATTATTATATATACTGACTGAAAGACTGACAGACTGATTGATGCGCTTCACAATTTTTGCAAATTCAATTGCTCTTGGGTGGACGAAGTTGCGGATTGAAATTTTAAAGAATCTTTATGAAAATTAATTTCAGAAGCGTTTTCAACTTTTTCTGTAGAAAATTCAAATCAAAGATTTCGTGAGCGACGTTTTAAGTTTTTTCCGAATGGCCTTAAACTAATTCTCAGCCCCCGACAGACGGACATGGCTAGATCGACTCGGCTATTGGTGCTGATCAAGAATATATATACTTTATGGCCTGTTACATATATTTGGATTTTGCACAAATACAATATACCCTTATACCCATTTTTAATGGGTTCAGGGTATAATTATTGTAGTAGTACATCTTAAACTTGCTTAACTTTTGAAGCATACAATATGAAAATTGATTCATTTTACTAATATCTTACACGCCGGATCTATATAGTTGGTCGCGAGTGCATTTCTTTTATTCAGCTGACAAATACCAAAAGAAAACAAAAAAATTAAATAAAATGTTCAATTCAACATTGTTGCTGACGAGCCATTTGGGTGTTCGAAGAGCTTCCCAGAGGGGAAATAATACACACGCTTGTTGTCCGGCTTATCTGGGTAAGCATATAAGTAAATGGTAAATCATCAGCCCGTCCCTCGCTCCCCGCCCTCTCTCTTACTCCATCAACACAGCTGCGCCTGGCGATAAGCCCGCAGCAGCCGTCGTCGTCCAGGTCGATCGTGACTTTAGTGCATTTAGCGCGTTTTCAAGCGTCGGTTGTAGCGCAGAATATAAATATATATAGTATCGGAAGTATCGGAAGCATTGCAGTGATGTATAAGCTATGTCTTCTGCTGCTGCTGGGAGCACAGTGCCTGCTATCAGCGCCCGTCTACGATGAAAACGAACGCCTGAATTTGAGCGCCAGCTGCCCGGACACCGTCTGTCATCTGTGGGAGCTGCAGAGCGACTATCAGCGACCACTGCGCTACGCGGGCGGCCAAGTGCCGCAATTGCAGCAACTGCTGCTGGGCAACAGTCGCATGCGTGTGCTGCCCGTGGAGCTGCTGCGACAGGCGCCCAATCTGCGCAGCCTGCTGGTGCAGAACTGCAGCGTTTACCATGTGAACAAGGAGGATTTCCAAGCGACGCCGCAGCTGAGGGAACTGCTGCTGCAGCGCAATCACATAGCACGGCTGAAGGAGCAACAGTTTGGGACACTGCAGCAGCTGCAGGTGCTTCAACTTGACCACAATATCATACAGGTTGTGCACGCCAATGCCTTTGAGGGTCTGGCGCAGTTGCAGCTACTGGGACTGCAGGGCAATGGGATCACGCAACTGATGGAGGGTGCTTTTGGAGCACTCACAAATCTCAGGCACCTCGATCTGAGTGACAATGAGATTAGACAGATCAATGGACAGACCTTTGCCGGCAATGGCAAATTACAAACGCTGCTGCTGAGTGGCAATCAGCTGGCACAGTTTGAGCCCAATTCCTTGGCAGCACTGTCCCAGTTGCGTCTGCTCGATCTGAGCAACTGTGGCCAGTTGGAAGAGCTGCATTTGCTGGGCGCTCAAAGGCTGCTGCTGGAGGGCAGCGGTGTGCGGCGCCTGATCATCGACGGCGGCGTTATCAATCTTCAGGCGGGCAAAAATACGCTGACTCAGTTGAGCATTGGCGATAAGAGCGCCGTCATCGAACTGGACCTGCATGGGAATCAGCTGAGCGGCAATGCGACATGGTCGCTCCTGCAGGGCATGTGGAATCTACAGCGTCTGGATCTGGCCAAAAACCAAATTGAATCGCTGTCTAGTGCGGACAGCCTGAGCCTGCTGCTGCCCAGTCTCACCCATCTGAACCTGGCCCACAATCAGCTACGCAGTCTGCCACCAGACACGGCGCTGCTGCCGACGCATCTGCTCCAGCTGGACATATCCTACAATCATATGCTCGCGGTGAGCGCACAAAACTTTGCAGCCCTGCCGCGCCTACAGCGTCTGCATATGGAGGGCAATCGCTTGCATCAGTTCGACCACGAAATCTTCCATCGCCAGCATCCGCATCTGCAGGAGCTGGGCATCTGCGATACCGAGGGCAGCTACAGCTTTATGCACAAGATGCTGCTCTACCTGAGCGATCGTGGCGTCCACCTGCCCGTGCACTGCCTGCACAAGCCGGACAGCAACATGGACGCCAGAGCAACGCTGGATGAGCTAGCGCAGCCGGATGCGGCACAGGCTCAAACAAGAGCGGGTGTCACCGGCATTCATCCATATTGGACGACACGTGATGTCTTGGCTTTCCTCACCCTGTTGGTGGTGTTCATCATCTTGCTGATGCAACTCTATCGCATCCTGGAGGAGGAAGGCTGGCTGCGACGCATGCAGCACTGGATCATGGGCAGGCAGCCAGCCGTGCCCAATGGCACCAGACCCGGGCGCCTCGACGAGCAGGACTCTCAAGTATGAATTGGCGTTTGATTATTTTTATTTTATTATTTTTTCTTTTTTGTTTTTGTTTTTTTTTTTTGTTTCGACTTTTGCACCCATCCAACAGAGCTCAAGTGATTAAATGTGAGAGCAAACATGCACTTAGAGAAATCTTTAGCACAAATCAATTGGCCAACACAAGGTAAATTTTTTTAAAAACATTTTTTGTTTTAAGAATAAAAATAAATAGAAAAATGTATAAAAAAAGAACAAAAATGCGCAAAAAGATATATGAATAATTGTAAATATAATTATATATTATATTATATTATAAACTATATGAACTATGTATGTAGGGAAAAAAGCTCTTTTATTATCACGACCAAAACTTTTCATGCTGGACTTTTTAGTTTTACATTTCCATTTTCGCACTGTGTACAAGCTTTATGCAAGCTGTAAATATTTTATTAAAATTTATCAACAGCAGCTTAAAAATTTCATAAAAGCCCTAAAATTATTTAAGTTATTTATTATTTCAAACATATTTTACGTGTGTTTAAGCTTTATTGCAGTCTCATGCTGTAAAGTAAAAAAAAAAAGAACAGAATTTTTGTAAGCTCAGAAACGTATTTTATTGAACTTTTGTATGCATTTTTCTACAGTGTATTTACAAAATTTCCAAGGCTCATATCTTAGTTTTATTTCTACTTTCGCACAGTGTATGATCCTTTTTAAATATGCAAGAAAAATTGTTTACACTTTAATGTAAAATCCCATTTTATTTTAGATTTATTTTGACTTTTTCGCTCAGTGTATTAACATTGCTGTTATCGGCAAGGATTTGCAATATATTTTTCAACTTTTCGCACTTATCCAAGTTTTCTGCACAGTGTATAAACTTTATTGCAGCCACATGTTGCAGAGCAGCATGTTGCCAAGCATTTCAAGCAGCATGAACTAAACGACAATTGCTGACAATTTAGCGCTAGTTAAAGTTGCATGCTGACATTGTTGTTGCCATTGCTGTTGTACTTGTTGTTGTTTGTGTAGATGTTGTTGCTGCTGCTGTGGCTGTTGTTCTTGTTGCATATTGGCATCTAGGTTTGCATATGAAATGTTGCCCCGGCACACACAAGGCAGTCGCAGAGACAAGATGCATTTGCCAGATTCGTACAAAATACGAATTTAAGTTCAAAATAATTGCACGGCATGAGGCAGAGGACAAGTCGTGTGTGCAACATGTGACTGCCTCGCGGTGGCAGCCAGTTGTTGGTGCCTCCGCCTGACCAATAACGACAACACATCCCAACACAGGAACAACTTGAACAACGACTTTTCCGCCTCCGTTGTCGCCTGCACTTGCGCGACGCTGTCTCGGACCGCCCCCTTCTGGCCAGATTTGCCTACGACATGTTTTGGGTGGAAATTGTGACCATGTTTAGAGGGTTCTGCTGGGGAACGGGCCACGGGCCACGGGCCACGGGTGCTGGGGTTCGGACTTGGGTGCCAGCGCGCACTCGCACTCAAGATTTTGATATGCCATCGCAATTTCTGAGAAATTGTATTTTGATTTATTTATAATGTTACAGCGACATGCACACATAGCACAAAATGGGACAGAGGGTTTTTGGCCAGAGGGGCGCATTGGTGGCAGCATTGCACGGCCTTGCCTCATTGCATTTGTTGTTGTTATTGTTGTAGCTGCATATTCAATTTGGATTTATTGTTTTTGTGGATGTTGTGAAATCATTTCGATTAAATTAGAAATATGCAAATTATGTGCAGCGCATTAATTATGCAAACACCCCCTACGCTTAAACACCCCCCCCCCCCCCCCCCTACCAACACACACACGCACCCACTCGCCTAATCAAGTGTAAAGTTTAGAGCGAGACAGCATTGAAATTGGCATAAGCTTCCACGCGTTTTCCTAGCGTTTTTCGCACGCTCTGTGCTAGCGTTTAGGGACGCGCGCAAAACGCGCGGCAATTAAAAAATCTTCACACCAGCGCGTTTCTTGTGGGCGTTCAAAAGTAAAGCGCGCGCGGCTTTTTCTGTATGAAAAATATTTCAACGATTTGTAAGCACAGAAGAAATAAAATCGAAAGGCAGCGATTGCAATAGTGCCACAAGCGACCAGCAACGTGCAACGTGCAACTCGCAACAAAAAACAGAGCAAGCAATGAAATTCAACGGGCGGAGGGGGCGGTCAGCGCAACAATTTACCAATCGTTCACGCGTCCAGGAGCGTCCAGTTCACAGAGCATTATTGCGTGCCACTAGAGTAGAGCCCGCAACCCGCAGCAATGCTACTCCCCGCCGCCGCCGGCTCACCCCTTTTGCCGTTTTCGGGGTGGGCGTTGCCGCGGAGGCTGTGCAAAGTGTAAATTTATGATCATGCGATTTTTATCGAATGTGAATGTGAAAAAGAGTACAACGTTTTTTGCACTTTATAAAAGAGGCAGCACACACACACACACACATACATAGAGGAGACACACAATCACAATCACATTTCGTGCCACATTTGGCGGCGCAACCACAACCAAATCCAGGCACCGCCGTTGGCCTGAACGCATTATTAATACTCGCACGCCGTCTGTCATGTTTTGTATTTAGTCAATTTTTACTTGGATTTTTTTATTGAATGGTTTTTCTTTATGTTTTTTGTATGTATTTTTTGTATTTTTATTTTTTCAATTTTTTTTATGTATTTTATTTGGCTTAGCTCGCATCGCCGCCTCCTGCTTGTGGCTCGCTTCATAAATCATGGCGCGCGTTCTTTTTTTTTTTTTGTTTTGTTGTTGTTTTCGGCTGCGTTTATCAAATTTTCGCACACTTGGCTTTGGCTGGAAAATGTGATTTTCCAAGCGTTTTATGAGACACGCCCAAAAGACAAAGTGCAACAGCAGCCGCCGGCAGCTCCCAGACATTTTGGGCCCGGGCGGCACGACGATGACACGGCGCGACCCCACGCCGACGAACGGCTAGAGCGTCAGTCAGTCAAGCAGTCAATCAGTCAGGCAGTCAGTTAGTCAGTTAGTCATTTAGTCAGCTCACACGTGGCTGGGGCTCCATTAATGCGATTATTTCAGTGCACTTTTGGCAGTCGCAAAGTTTATGGAATTATTTCCAAGTCAGTGAATGGCATACGTCCAGGGAGGGGGGCGGATGGTAAAGGGGGCTGGGTGCCGCATTAAAGACATTTTAATGGTTTGGCAGCCTCAGTAGAGACAATGGCCAATCACAAGCGATTTCCCACTGCTTGCAACATGTATCAATAATTTTTCTGTTCATTCTGCCACATATATTTCACACCATGCTTAGGCTCGAATTTGTTGTTCTAATCCTTGACAGCGTCGCTGTCTCATTAGCGCCCCACCTTCCTCTCCCGCATCCCGGCCAAGCCGCAGCAAAGTGCGCTAAGCGCTGCGTGTTGCACGTTAATCGCATTATTTACAGCAAACAGGATCAGCGGCATGACTTTTGCGTCTGAGCGGACAGGGGCCAAACTGCTTATAGCCCCTGCCCACCCCCCTTCCCACTCAAAAGTCAAGGCGACAAACACTCCCACGGGGATATCAGTGACATATGTAAAGTGTAAGCTCACCCAAGGACGTGCGACATGCGGGGGTTGAGCTACTGTCAAAGCGGCGGCGCGTGCCAGCGTGCGGTTCGTGTAATGAATATCCGCTTAGCTGGTGCTGCCCAGGATGCTGCAATAACGGGGTTGCAAGTGCGCCCAAACGTGCACCAGCCCAACAGACAGCAGCCACCCTGGCCGCTGGCCGCTGGCTGTGCCAGCCGTGCCGGGCGTGCTATGGGAAATTGATCGGGGTGACGTCCAAAATATGCCAACGTTCAGTTTCTGGCACTATTCAGAGCTGATTGACTTGCCAGCCCAGCCAGGCACAACAAAAAGGGCAATCTCTAAAACGATTTTGGTAGTGTGAGAAAAAAAAACACATTAAGAAATACTTTAAAAAATATTAATGCCGTGATTGAGTGTGCTTGACTGGGAAATGCCTGATATCGAGGCATAAATTTGGGGTTAAATACTATTATTATTGATTTTATTACATATACAACAATCATATATACCAATCCATCATATAAACAGCATTTAACATATACTGCCAGATCTGTAGGCGACCCATATCGTACAACAATTTTTGGTGTATTTATTTAATTTTTTTTAATTTCCATTAATTTAATTTAATTTTCGACCTAATACGTTTCTTATGAAATAATCAAAATATAGTCTATTTCTAAGATATAGTCAAAATCGCATCTGCTAAGATCTAAACTTCTAATACTAAACTTCTAATACTCTATATACTACTTACTAATATATAGTACAAATAGTTCCCATAGAAATTATTTAATTTTGTATAAAAAAAACACAGTTGTGCTTGCTCCAATACTCTAAGAATCCAATGCACATGGTTCTCCAAAATTTTAAAAACTACTCGATCTTGCTTTGTTTGGAAATTTATAGATTTTTATATCCCGAACTCATTGAAATTGACTAAAATGGGTATAATGTATTTGTGCAAATGTATATATCAGAGAGAAGGAAGCTTCTTCGACCCCACAATTTATATATACTTTCTCGATCAGTATCAATCGCCAAAGTAGTATGAGCGCGTCAAGCTCAGAACCTATAAGAGCTAGAACCTTTAGCTAGAAATTTTGAACCTAGGTCTGCCCAGTACCCGCGCAGTATGAGTTTGTTTTTGATAATCGATAACTTCCCCATTCCCAAGCAATCGATAAACAACGAAATCCTGTTTTTTCCACCAATGACAACTTGAACAGAATAACATTCCTTGTCTTAACTCTCGTTCCAGCGCGGAAAAATGTATGCTGCTAAATTTATTCCCCTTTTTGATCTTTTTAAAGTATATTTAAAGTACATTTTAATCAAAATGTTACCATTAAATTTCTGATTAATTTTACTTCACAGCTCTATTTCGTGATGTATCCTTCGTCGCAGTTCCTATGTAACCTTTACACTGTCGAATGTAGTTCACAATAGATAACAATTCGTGTGAATCAAGTTAGGTATATATATGTAGTGCACTCAATGATAACTTATCCATAACTAAAACTTACCTAAAATTAAATCAAATAAGCTTAAATTATTATCACGGTTCGACTCGAAGTTTCAAGGTTATTTAGGTTTGATCCTGATTTTCCAAAATTAAATTAAAATCATAAAATAATTAACTTATGTTTGCAGGATTTATACTAATAAAAAAGGGCTTACTTATTAATTATTCAACTGGTTCGTTTCCTTGTGCTTGCACTGTTTCGGTTCGAACCCGCTTTGCAGCTTGTTTTTCACAAGCTGCGCTCAGCTAATTCCTGGAGCTCAAAGAACCTTGTTGCAGTTGAACTTTTAACCCACCCGCAAAGGTAAGTCTGGCGCTTAGCTGCTTGCCTCAGTTCTGTGTTATATGATATTTTTTTCAGGTACTTTTCAACAAATTAAAGCTCATTGTTCGCCCTTGCCGCTTTTGGTGGCAGCGCAATGTCTCAGATTACAGTTCCAGTTGCAGCGCGCAGCCTCAGCATGCGATTCCCCTCAAGGTCCTGGCCAAGGACCGATCGCCCGCCCGCGTTGGCTTTGTCAGTTTTCGCATCTTTTTTATTTTTATATGTTTTTTTTTTTGTTTTTCGTAAAGCGAGTCACGTGCCACAATGACGACACTTCTGACATATCCGGCGGACCACACGCCGTCGTCAACCCCCGCTCCCCCACCCATCTCCCTTCCATTCCATCGCCCCATACTCGCTCGAAGCTGCGGGCAAGTGTCAGAGCAAAAATTAGCGCATCACGTGCGCCTGTGCCGCAATATCCTTTAACTGGCTGCGTTTGCTATCCTTATCCTTATCGCTATCGATTTCGTTTAATATGTTAATCTGTGCCGACAGCGTAGCCGTCGCCGTCCTCGTCACTGCCCCAGCTACCCCCCTCCACCGCGCCAACACGCTGTTCATTAGCTGACAACAATAGGAGTTTCTTTTTATTGGAGCACTCCGCGTTGGTAGTCCATTAAAATAGCCATACTCTTGTCCTGGCGTCCACTTAATGGCCGCCACTTTCGGGAATTTTATTTAAAACAAGTAAGAGGGCTTTTGTCGGAAGTGATTGACTAACAGATACTCTGTCACAGACCCACTAGCTGTCTTCTCTGCATTCTCGATTAACTGCGGCTCTTATTGTTCGATCTTTAAGATATTTTCAGGGCTTCAAATGGAGTATAAAAGCATGCGCAAGGGTCTAGCCCTCCCATTTTCAAATTGTGTTAAATACCCATGTCGCAAAAGCAATACTATTCGTTATATAGAAAACTGAAGAAGATGTCGTATAAAAAACTGCTAAGCTTGTTCTACGCACGATATACGAGAATATACATTTCAAGTCTCTAGCTTATGTAGTTTCCGGGATCGACGCGGTTTGACAGCCAGACTGACAAATATAGCTAGATGGAGTCAGTCCTCATTCTGATCAGAAATATATGCATCAATATTTACATTTAATGCTTTCTTCCGCCTGTTACATACATTTGCACATAACTAATATGCTCCTTTTACCCGTTTTCAATGGGTACAGGGTGTAAAATAGGAAAAGAACCAAAAACGAAATCAAATAAAAATAAAAATCAACGAGAAAGGCTTTAAATGCACCTCGCTTAAGAGACTGGGCAGCAATCGGAACGCATTAACCTGGGGAAAAACTAATTACTGGCATATCTCTGGCACTGTCTCGCTCACTCTCCCTGCGCCACCTTCTCTCTTTCTCTCTCTCTCACACACACACTCACGCTGTGTTTAATGCCTCCGTTAATTACCTTCGCTTGGGGATTTTCACCGCTTACTTGGAATTTTATGGCATTTCTGTTGAAAACGCGTGAAAAGTTCTCAAGTAGGCAAATGAATATTTGTTTTCCCAATAACGAGAGAGACAGTCGCTGTTGCTAAGGCTGTTGCCAGTGCCGTTTAAATACTCTGTGCCTTAAACAAATTTTTAAGTAGGGACTCATTATTTAATTTTTTTGACTTACTTGTAGGGCAATTGAGTTGAAACTATAGCTAACCCAAGTAACTTAGCTTAACTAAAATCAAATGTAATAAGGTTAATTACCAGGATTATTTGGTTCGCTACTCGAACCATCTCAAAGGTTTCATAGGTACGGTTTTATAGCTAACTCAATAACAAATATATAGTACTGTCTTCTGAGGCCTTCGGCTATGTACAATATCCTTATGTACATATGTATGTATATCCTTTGTGCACAGCCGAAAACCTCAAGCAAATATTTCACAGTTGGAAAAATGTTTTTTTTTTTATCCATCATAGAAAAAGTATCTAGAAATAAAAAATATTACTTGCAAATCAACAAATAGTAAATAAAAATAGAAAACTATGTATATAATATATATTAAATGGAATGGTATATATGATATAAATATACAAATCACATTACATTAGCAGAACTTATTTTTTCTATGCATACTTAAAATATTCTATTTAGTGCATTATTTATAAATTTAAATAATAATTAACTTTTACTTTTTAGAAATTTGTAATGAAAATATTTATTGATTGTCATGGCGAAAATGAAAAGGATAAGCCTCATTTTTATAGTAAAATTGTTTTCCAGGCCCGAATTTCCCCATTGTAGAAAACAAAAGCAAATTTTAATAGGGTAATTCTAAATGTGTTGATAATTTCTTAAGGTTTTGTTAAATTTTCCTAAAAGTATAGAAAATAAATATAAAAAGAATGTAAAAACAGTTCTACGCTTGAACAACATGCATACTCTTATATTGTAAAACATCTCTTTTTGAGCAAGAAAAATAGGCCAAATTTTTTATGTTCTTAGGAAAAGAGATTTTTCTTTTTTGGTTTATTTCAAGCAACCAGCTTGAGTTGAATAAATATTAAAAAATGATTTGTTATAAAATCTGTGGAATATAATGCCAGGGTGATTAACGATTAATGGCAGCTGCAGGAGGGCGTTGTTTAGTGAACAGCCAATCCCCTGCCAAATGCAAAATAGGCGCAAAAATCACAGCAACAACTGTGGTCAGGCCGCTCTCATAATGGGCAACAAGTTTTTTGTTGTTGTTGGCCGTTACAACTGGCGAGGCCAATGCGAAAGGATTGCATGTGATTGGATCTTTTCGCTGGCACTGGCCCAAGCCCAGGCTCTGGCACTGGCACTGGCACTTGCAGCAGCAGCGGCAACAAGAGCAACAACAACGAATGGAGCCCGAATTGATGCAGATGCAACGTGATGCTTGTTGGTAATAAAATTGGTGCTTAAACGAATCCACTCACAGCCATTTAGCAATATCAGACATGGCTGTAAAATTAACAGAGCAACACACAACGAACGATGCTCCAAACAACCAGCGAGGGAACGGCCCCAAGTATATCCGTGCCTGATGTTGTTGCTGCCATGTGCAATTATTTCTTTGTTGTTGCTGTTGCAATTGCCTTTTGGCCGCGCTCGCTGCGCGTTAATAATGCAGGAGGAGCTGGGGCAGCGGTTGGGCGCGCGCTTGCAAGCCAGAAAAAAAAAATGGCAGACTGGTTCCGCAAGCCCGAGCCCGAGCCCGGCCAGAGCAGACCCAAGCCAGGCCAGGCCAGCCATTGCGTCTGCAGCATCAGGCACTTAGCAACACCCACTTTAAGATCACGACAACGATGACAACAACAATAACAAGCAAGCGTTATCTAGTAGGATAGTGCTTGACCAAGAAATACCCTATAAAAGCGTCTGATGGGAGACACAGCTACTACATATCATATTATAGCAGGTGCATGAGAATAATCTGTGAGATTTACTTAAAGAGAACAGTTAATAAATCGATAGCTATCGATTTGTGCAGAGTTATCGAAAAATAAATTTAAGTGTATGGCAAACGAAAAAGTGCACAGTAAAGAAAAACGTAGCATAAGCCTAGAGTAAGTACCTTAAATTTGGAGACACTTTCTCATCTAGTATCGATGATTTATCCTACTGGGATCGATAGTTATCGCTTTTCGTGAAGCCGTGCAGAGGTATAGTAAATCTAAAATGAACATGGACTTGCCAAACAAGAATCTATACGTCAAATATATGTTTCGAGTCGGAGTTCTTAAAAAGTTGAAACATCTTTATCTGTTATGCAAACTGCAGGTATTCAGATACACATGGATAAATTTTAAAAAATACAGGGTATAACCCGTGCCAGTGCAATATGCAGCTTTCTATGTCAAATTTATTTTTTTTTTGTGTCCCAAGCCCAGCACCATGAAAACGTTTCGCTCCCAGCCCCCCTCAGCCAAGTCTGCCCAGTGCTAACTGCAGAAAAATTTATGACAAAAGCTCATGAGCTTTTGATGAACCAAACGGCGCAGTTTTATAAACACTAATCCTCTTGAAAACGACTAAAAAGGGTATGATGATTAAACGCAGCACCTCGAATGGCTGTCGGAAGTTTGGTCTGTTTCAATTTATCCATAACTTATCCCCTTTCGAGGAAATCGATAAAAATCGTTATCGAAATCCTTTTGTTTGAGCATATCTGGAAACATTTCAAAGCGAGATACAATACAACTGATATGTAGAGTCTACATCCTGTAGTATGCACAGATACCTCTCCCTGTTTTCCCCAAAAATTGTACATCTTTCCAGGTATTTACACACATTTAGATGTGTGTGTCTTTTGTGTATGTGTATGGCAATACGAATGTGTATAATGGCGGCTTAGCACTGGGTGCAGAGTATCTCTGTAGCCGAGCATACTAGACTGGAGTGCATTTACTTGTTTTATTGAGTTTTTTAAAATTCTGACAAGCGTTTTTGGGGGAGCTCTTTTTGGTCATGTGGATTGCAGTCTGAGCCGTGCACGATCGCATTAATTTATTAATTTAATGGCAAAAACGTTATGCGGCCCGCGGAGGAGAAGGGTAGAGTGTGGTAGAATGGTCGAGGGGGCGGGAGGGAGGTGGCATATTTTGAAGAACAAGTGGGAGGATGCGGAGTACCTTCAGGCGAGCAGCGCATACACACGGGGCGTTTCTAACAATTTTATGCCAGATGAGCGCCTAAATGATCGCGATCAGTTACCTGCCCCAGCCCCATCCATCCAGCAGCTGGAGCCGGGCACCAAGACCAGACACTGAGGCCCGGCAAACGTGCGTCCACTTAAACCGCAGACAATCTTCATTATGGACACTGCAGGGCACACAGCTGCAGCAGCTCCGATTCGAGATACACCCGAAGATGCTGATGGAGTCGCAGTCGCAGTCGCTGCTGCAGCGGCTGCTGCGGCTGCTGCTCATGTTGTTGTTGCTGTTGCTGTTGCCGCTGCCAGGTGAGGTGTTTATTAAGGTGTAATGCAATTTTTCATATTTCCTTTTATTTAACTCGCGCAGCGCGCGTGGGCGGAGCAACTGGAAAATTGCAATAATATGTTTGTGTATCTTTTCCTTTGGCCAGCAACAAAATGGATACACAATGCAGGCCACGGAAAAGCGGCGGCGGGAAAGCCGGCAACACGGCAAACGGGCGAAACGGCGCAAAAAGTGTGGCAACATGTTTGAGGTTTTCGCTTTTCCGACATAAATAATGGTCATAAATTGAGCATGGCCGGAGCTAAAAATTCAGTATTTATAGCCAAATGATAAAAATAAGATTTATTAACATTTTGCTGCCCCGCACTAGCCGCACACACACACACACACACACACACACGCAGTTCTCTTGCGATTTTCACACACCCCGAAAAAAAAACCAAGAACATTACAAACGGCTGTGAATGACTGCTCAATACTCTGTTCAAGTACTAAAGGCGAACCCAGGAAGCACATCACGACTCGCAATTTCGAAATTCTAAATATGTGTAAATAAATCCAATAGTTGCAGCACGAGCTATTAAGGCTTTCAGATCGAGTCTATCTTAAAGACGTATTATTTTAATCCAAACCAGGATAAAAATTTAAGGTATTTCGGGTTTAGGTTCAGCTTTTGAAGGCTGAAAAGCAAGATATTTATTTGAATTTAAATTTGAAGGAAATTTGAGCATATGAATTGTGGCTTTACAACTGCAGCCCGACTGATGTGACTTTCAAACTGTGTGCACAGACGAACTTGTGAACGTAGCCTGATCTTAAGATGCGGTCTTCAAGCTTTTGGCTGTAAACGTTACTAATATCAGTTCCAAAATTGATTTAGATATCGATTCTTATCAACGGGTAGCCCTTGGAAAACTTCGGATTTCTACAGACACGCCTAACCTTCCCTCTTGCATCTGTGAACAGGGTATTCAAATGAGCAGAGAGAATGCGGCGCTGATGCCGGGCAAGAACATCCGTTCCGCTTCGCCGTGTGGCTGATCCTGCACCCAAAGTGCACGTATAAATATTTAATTCTTTTTTTTTTAATAATTTTTGCGTTTCAGTTAACGCTTGGCTGGAAAGTTGGCGAGCAACCAACTAATTAGTTTATTTTTTTCAAATTTTTTTTTTTTTGGCTACATTGTAAATGTGCCAAGTAGCTGAGCTATTCCTTGGCTCTGGCCTTGTTTTAGAGCTCTTGGACAGCTATCAAACTGTGGACGCGCCTTTTATGGCGTTTCACAATTAGTGCAACGCAGCGCCTGCGGCAGCGGCTGTGCCACAAACAAGATTTCAATAAGAAAATCAGAAAATCAAGCAAATGTAGCAGCCAAAAGCCAAACAACAGCAACAACAACAACAACTGCGACGCACACGCAGCCTGATTTTAATCAAATTCACAGCATTGTTTGCCTGTCAAGCAGCAGGCAAAGGGCGATTATCACAGGCGCAGGACGAGCACGCCGGCGAGGACGAGCACGAGGACGAGGACGAGGACGACTAAGAAGGCGCGACGATAGCGCAAAGGCCTGCATATTGTTGGAGTTGCTGTTGCTGGCTTGTTGGGGCAAATTCCAAGCGCATTTCATACAGCACCACAGGCAAAAAAAGAAAAGAATGCTCTAGTCGGCAGTGCCCGACTAGCAGATACCCTAAACATAGCACCTTATATTACTCTATGCATATGCACATATATATATGTACACAAAACTAACACTTTATAGCACTTGGTCCCACAATATGTATGGGTAATGCATTTTTGATTACCTTCGGTGCTTATAGTCCGATCTTTAAGGAATTTGCAGGGCTTAAAACTGAAATTGTTTCTTATGTTCTTTCTCTTCAAATGGATATTTATCGAAATTATGAGTAAGGTATAAGAGAATATTTATTTCAAATATCACACCTTTAAACAGGCGACTCTGCTCGTCATTTTGATCTAGTATCATATCAGCCTCCATCTGCTTGTTACACACACTTGCCCACAGTCTTCATACTCTCGTTACCCATTCTCAATGGATTTAGGGTATTTAAATAATAATAACAGCAACCAGCCATAAGGCTGCTCCATATTGTTGCAACAAAGGCAACGGCATCGGCATCGCGCGTGACCACAGCTGCCCCCAAGCGCTGCGGAGCCCACCCACTTATCGGAGCATTGCTTTATGGCATTTTTTGCTGCTGACCGACAAACAACGCGCCTTCATCATGTAAAATAATGGAAAACTCATGAATATCATTAAGAAACAAAAAAAAAAATAAAACACCACGAACAGGCATTAAATTGTTGTAATAACAATGAAAATGCGATGAGCCGCAGATAGAGGCTTAAATTTAGATTAACCGCATTTTCAAATGTGTAACGGCGCCAGGTCAACGCTGACGTCACATGCTTTTTATATTTTTAAGTCAGCTGGCAGTCTTAGGGTGCTGCCAGATCAGTAAAAACACAACATCACATATCGCCAAACGGTCACACTCTTAACTATTGCACACAGTGAGTTCGATACGTTTGTGTGTGGAGGCATTCGATAGAACTTATCGCTACAAAATATTCGCAAACGTTGTCGAAAGTGTTGTCGATGCGTTTCGCAGCGATTAGTTTATTGTTTGTTAAAAGGTAAATAAATGCAATAAATGTTTTTTTCGTGGAAATTTTTACGCTTCTAAACATCATAACAAATAAATTGTGTGTAGTGTGCAAGCAGAACGGTTCAAATATATGATCAACTATTAACATTGAGTGACAATTTTCTCTTGCCCAGCTCGATTTACTGTATAATTTGTGCGTCATCATTGTCTTGGCTAGTGTATTGTAAATATGTGCAATATTGTTGACGAACTAAACAATTTGCCGGTGCACTGTACATCTTGTTTCGCATGTGTTTGTTTGATTAGAAAGTCGGCTGCCGATATTGTGGGTGTGAATACCGTGCGGGACGCGAGGCGCAAGCAACAGCAGCTACGAAAATTTCTCATCGTACGTCAAGGCGAACTCCGCGCTAAATAAAAAATCATAATATAATCAGCGCTCGCCGACACCCGCTGGCCTAGAGCTATGCTTTTTCCCTCTCTCTCTCTCTCTCCCTGTTTCTCTCTCTTTTGCTATCTGCCGCCTGACGGCTGCTACGCGCTCAGTGACGAAATATTCTGCTCGACGACGACGCGTCGGCACGCGTAGCTCTTTGTAAAGGTCACGGGCGGACACAGGAGGCGGGCGGCAGTTGTTGTTGCGCTTTGTTTTGTTTTGCGGCGGAAAGAACGCGAAAATACGATGATACAAAAAATGTTTGTCGGGTGAAAGCTACCGCTTAATGCTCTGTTTTTATTTTAATAACAGCTGACTCTAAGACTGTTACCGTAATGCCGTGCAACTCAAGATTTGACTAGGAAATAACAGTTTTAGCCATTTGTGGACGTGGATAGAGACATTATCTGATGCGGAGTATATGTATATGCCAAGTTTTAAACGAACTCCATATACTCTCTTTTTCATTCAAGCAACAGAGTATTAAATTCGCTTTTTGTTTTGTTGTTGTCAGGCGGCAAGATGGATTTCGCCAGCGTACTAAATAAGAGCGAACCACACCAGCGCACCATTATCCACCTGGACATGGACTATTTCTATGCTCAGGTGGAGGAGCTGCGGGAGCCCACACTGCGCAACCGCCCGTTGGCCGTTCAGCAAAAGAATTGTGTGGTCACCTGCAACTATGTGGCACGGGCGAAAGGAGTTACCAAGCTGATGGGTATCACAGAGGCGCAACGACTGTGCTCGGATCTGGTGTTGGTTAATGGCGAGGACCTGGCACCATATCGCCTAATGTCCCAAAAGATATTCGATCTGCTGCTCAACTACACGCCAGATGTGGAGAAGCTGGGATTTGATGAGAACTTTATGGATGTGACGGCGCTGGTGGATTTGCGGCAGGCTCATGCAGCCGAGGCACAGCGTAAGCCACCGATTGGACACATTTACCCGGCGGATGGCACAGCACTGACCGCATGCAGCTGTGGCTGCGCCCAGCGTCTGGCCATAGGCACGCGCATAGCCCAGGAGATACGTGACGAGCTGCATCTGCGGCTGGGCATCACCTGTTGTGCAGGCATTGCCTATAATAAGCTGCTGGCCAAGCTCGTGGGCAGTCGCCACAAGCCCAATCAGCAGACTGTACTAGTGTCCACCTATGCGGAACAGTTTATGCGGGAACTTAACGATTTGCATAGCGTCACAGGCATTGGCCAGAAAACGCAAACACTGCTGTTGGAGGCGGGCGTTTCCACTGTGGAGCAGCTGCAGCAATGCGACATGGAGTTTATGCGTAAGAAGTTCGGCTTCGAGACGGCAACCAAACTGCGCGATTTGGCATTGGGGCGCGATGGCAGCTCCGTGCGTGCAACGGGCAAACCCAAGACGATAAGCGTCGAGGATGCCTGCAAGACCATCTCGGTGCACACGGATGTGACGGACAAATTTCGCATGCTGCTCAAGCGGCTGATGGAGCAGGCAAGCAGCAACGTCTAAGTGAAAACAATTAGAAACTCATTCGTTTATCCATTTACAGGTGGCCGAAGACGGTCGTATACCTATTGCCATCAAGGTAGTTCTGCGCAAATTTGATTCCCAGAAGAAAACCAGCCATCGCGAAACCAAACAAGCTAACATATTGCCCTCCCTCTTCAAGACCTCGGTATGCCCTGGTGAGACAGGTGTTTGCAAAGTTCAGCTGGCGGATGGCGCATTAGATAAGCTACTTAAGATCATAATGCGTCTTTTTGAGCGCATTGTGGATCTGAAGAAACCCTTCAACATCACATTGATTGGCCTGGCCTTCTCCAAGTTTCAGGAACGCAAAGTTGGCTCCTCGTCTATAGCAAATTTTCTAATTAAAAAAGCTGACCTGGAGGTCCAGTCCATTACATCTCTAACGAACACGAGTCTCACTAGTCCCACGTCGGAGAGCAGTCCGACAGCAATGAGCGGCGATGAAGCCGCCTTTCGTTCGTCACCCACAACATTCAAACCAAGTGATCAGTTTTATAGGCGACGCGCGACCACAGCGTCACCGGTGCCCATGCTCTTGGACAATGGCTCCGAATCGGCGGCAACCAATTCGGATTTTAGTGATTTCTCTGAAACCGAAGTGGAGCCTTCGCCGAAAAAGAGTCGCATTGGACGTGTGCTGGTCAATAAGCGCAGTCGCCTGGCAGTAGATGCGGCGGACACGGCCGCCGATGTGGCTTCGCCGAGCAAACTACGCGTATGCGATCTGCGGCTAAATTCACGCGACAGTGAAAAGGATTTTCCCATGAGCCCCATAGCCGCGTCCACATCTGGAGCAGCTGCAGCGCCACGCTTTCGCACGATTCAGCCACCCAATACGCTGCTCAACCGCATCGATGGTAGCCTGCGTTTTATACCCACACGCACGGCAAGTCGCATGAGCTCCAATGCCAGTTCAACGGCATCATCGCCGCTGCCCTCGCCCATGGATGATACGGTTAGTGCGCCTAGCACGCCCACCATGGCGCCAGCGTTACAGGTGGCCGCACCAGCGCCCAGTGTTGCTGACAGTGGCGCGACAACAGAGGCAGCCACTGGTGATTCACTCGCAAATCTTGCCTGCCCCGCCGGTGTAGATGCGCAGGTGTTTAAGGAGCTACCCGTTGAGCTGCAGAATGAATTGATTGCCTCGTGGCGTAGTTCGTTGGTGGTAGCTGCAGCCAATGCCGTGGAGCAGGCAACAACAAGCAGTGGCAGTAGTTCAGCCAACACCGGCAGCAGTAGCGGCGGCGCCAGTGGCGCCGGCAGCACCACACAAAAGAATACCCTATATCGTTATTTCCTGAGGAACAAGTGATGTCGTGTAGATGCGTTCAACGCAAATTCTGCCTATTTTAGATTAAAAACGAACAACTTATGCATATATAATACTTTATATTTTTATAGGTTTGTGGTATTAGCATGTATTTTAAATGTAAATGTCTATAGATGAGCTGTTGATGAAATTCCCAATTTGCATTATTCAGTACATTTATTAATTCATATACACTTCATTAAATACTCACATATGTGGCCACATACATAATTGTTAAGGTGCCCTACTTAAGCTTACATTTTTAAACCTTGTTCTTTAACCATACAAACAATGCTGAACTGGAACTTTTGTATGAGCTCTCACATTTTACATTTATCGCATATTCGTTAAAAATACAAAAACAAGCGTATTCTTTGTTTAAGAAATTATGGGAATCTGTCCGCTTGACTTGATACAAGTTAAATTTAAATACAAATAGGAGTTTTGTAGTTTACCTCAAAATGGCAACAACGAAATTTGTACAAAAAAAAATTATTTATATATCAAACAATATAAAATTTGTTTAGGGCGACCTATTATCATACATTTTAACTATATAACTACATAATAAAATAAAGATTAATTTCAAGTCTTTGAAGCAGTGAATTGATTCTGTGTGTGTGTGTGTTTTCAGGGAAATGGCAACAACAGCAATAACGACGACAGTAACATCGCAAAGTTCAGTGGCTCAGCCAGCCGCATTTGATAAAAAACTTGCGCAACGAGATTTCCATGGGACTACCCAAAGATGGAGCACCGCTTAGGCATACCGTTTTCAGGGAAAGATACGTTGTGGGCGTAATGTTGTGCTTTTTGCAAACATCCAGCTCGTTGTGCGTGAGCAAATTGCTGCCCAACGGCTCTGGTAGACGCTTCAACTCATCCAACTGGCTGCGCAGTATGTAGCTCATACTGGGCGGCTGCTGCTGCTGTTGCTGCTCCTCTGTCGCACTATTGCTGCCGGCGGCGGCCTCGTTTAGCTGCGACGGCATTTTTGCGCCGCTTTGCAGCAGCTGCTGCTGATGTTGTGGGTTGCCCTTCGCTGCTGCTGTCGAGTGTGGCAGGTTCGCCTGGGCTGCCGTCATCGTAGCCGTGGAAGTCACTGCCGTCGCTGTTATTGCCGAGTCCAACGTCATCCCCTGACCCATGCCCGTGTTCAGCCCCATCGCCGCCGCCGTCGCCGTCGTCATTGTCGTCGGCAGCATCGTTGTCGTAGCTGCCGACGATGTCCGATAGCTATCCAAGTAGCTTCTGCTGGGCAATAATGCGCCGGAGCAGGTCGGGTCGCCGATGTGGTGCATGCTTCTTGGTGCGATTGAACTTGAACTTGCCTCGGCGCCGCTTAACGGTTCGCTGTAAAATACCAAGCATTAAATTTATATACATATATATGTGAATTATTTCATGGAATAGGCAGACTTACGCCTTTCTGGGATTCGCTTGAGGGGAGTGCAAGGAAGAGCTTAGCGGCCGATGACTTCCATTGTAGGGATGTGTGTTGTCCTGTGGTTAAACATTGTCTTATACAACCATTCAAACGCTGCGAGTTGGGCGCGTTGATAATACAAAGGAGCTGAATATCGTGAAAGTGAGACAAGAGACAAGGAGAACAGTTTCATTGCGTTGCGATTCAACTAACATAGCTAAGAACCAGAGCTAGAAAACAATTAAGCTACTTATTAATCGACTGTCGATCGATAAAACTACAATTTCCAGTTGCCATATTGTTTTCCAGCTCTAGCAGACACGATATTCAACTCGCCATGCATTCAAATTTGGGGGGACACGAAACAAAGAACATGGCCAACTTACTGTCTTCCCATGGCCATACGGTCCCGTTGAACGATGTGTAGCCACCGCCGCATGCTGCTCAAAGTGCCGGCAATCATCGATCTTGGTGATGCCATTATAGCGATAGCGATACAGCTCCGACTGTCTTATGCGGAGCTCCTTCTCGCGCTCCAGTGAGCCCAGCAGGCGTTCGTACTCATTGCAGGAGTAGAACTGTGCAAAGACACGAAAACGATCACGGAATTCCTTCTGCTCTTTGCTCAAGCCCGGATGCAATGCATAGTTGCGATTGCGAAAGAAATTGGACACTAGTTGATAGTCACGCACCATGCGTTTTCGGCGTGCACGCTCCCGAAGGCGACGTGTATAGATATCAACGTGCGCCAGCTTTAGCATGACATCAACTTCCACATCCTCTGAGCTGAATGTAATAGTAGAGATCAACTGTTCAGCAGTTGGATCATATTCGCGTTCAAAGCTATCACGATTGGGCATATAGCCCAGTTGAAGCGCTTCCTCGTTGCTTATCTCTAGCGGTGGCAGGCGGGCAAGTGCATTGGCGCCCAAGGGCCCAGTATCATCCTCCGTATGATCGATCAGAATAGGTCGTTGCAATTGCGCAGGCGTCCATGTGGCCTTGCCAATGGTGCCGTTAACAAACTTATTTACATACTCCTCTTTGGCATCTTCAGCGGACTTGGTTTCAATATGTTTGCTAATGTCCTCCCAGTTTCCAAAGCCATACTGTTCAATGGCATCCAGCAGACGAATCTCCTCGCGTGCCGTCCAGGCGCCTTTGCCGCGGAACACGCTCAATATGGCAGTGCCGGTGTCCATGAACTGATATGCGTGATTGTTTTGATGGGCGCCAATCTCTGCACCAGTAGCGAAGCACTAGAAGAAAAAATGCAATTAAGAACGTTGTCGTCTGTTGCTGACTGCCAAATACTCTGTTCATAATGTTAAAACAATTGGTTATGAGGTTGGTTATTCTAAGTAATCCACGAGTCGCCGAACTTTTGACTGTGACTAATAAATATCGATCTCGAAATATAAAATAATCAGTAGAATACCTGCCAAATCTGGTGACTCTGGTTGGAAAACTATTAGATATCGATTTTTTGTATCGAAAGTCTAACATTATTTCAAACGAATCTACGGAAGCATATATTCCGAGTTTCAAGTCTAGCTTGAAATGGACACCAAACCAATATATTACACTATGTGAACAGAGTATAAAAACATATTCAAACACATACACATACATATACATATATATTTTAACATTTTCGTTGCTGCATATACAAAAAACAGCTGTTCAAAAACAACATTGTGAAATCGCCCGGCTATATGTACAGTTTTAGATGCGTCAGCACAAACACACATACGGGGGCCAGCTCTTTTCGCGATGTCTGTGTCAGTGTGCGTCAATAATGTACATGTAGGTGTGGTAGCGTACACACACACACATATACATGTTCTTATACTTACTTGCAGGCACAGATCGAAATTTTCGCACTCAGCACAATGCACACGTATGCCCTGGATATCATCCTGGCAATTAGTGCAATTGTACTTTGTGAACAAGTCCGCAATTGTGGTCATTCCGACTTTAAATAGCGCTTTTTCTTGAATAAATGAATATGCGAAAAACGCACTATGCGACAGACGCCATCTTGGCCCAAGAACAGAGTTGCCATATCGCTCAAAACATGCAAGCACCCTTGTTTTGTTGGTGTGACCAGCGCAACAATAAGCGACTAGCTTGCGCGCGTAAATTAAAATATCATTTATTTTTGGTTACAATATAATATATATTTATTAAATTTCAAAATTTTAATTCGAGAGTTGCCTTTTTCTTGTAATAATCAATTTGTTGTTACGCTAATATCACAAAAATAATATATAAAACTAAAATATGAGAAATTGTTGCATAATATCAAACCGAAACCAATGAAATATATAAATACAAATTTATACATATGCATATAAATACCGATAAGTCTGTGTTTAAGCTAAAAACGAAAATAACGTAAAAATGGTAAGCAATTAGCTGAATATAAATACAACGGTGGTTACGGGAAGGAACACTTATTAAATTATACAAATTTAAATAGCGATTAAAAAGCAATTAAAGTTTGTAATGCAAATGCGTTGAATGATATACCGATGCTTAAATCTATAAAATAAGGAAATAGGAATTGCGCTGGGCTTTTAACGTCTTTTAGGAATTACAATGAAGCTTGCTAAGATAAGGTTATATTAAGATTGATTAATATTGGTTAGTTTTATACGTTGAATATGTTTTATAATATTGCTGTGTCCTTCCGAGCAGCAGCCGCTTTGGTGTGAGTGGGTTCTCAGGACGAGGACTAGTTTTTGTTTGGTTACTGTTGCTAGTTTGCTTAGACAAAAACAAAAAAAAAAAAAAAAAACTAACAAAAAAAGGATAAAATCACGATATGAGAACTTTAACATAAATCTTATGGCAAGATGTTGTACAGCTGCGTTTTAAAAACGTACACTTTACATAAACACTTCAATTCGAATACCTAAAATCATCTAAATAAGTCTATTTGAGCGCCAAATTCGTGTTGAGAGTCGCGCCTGCTTGTGGGAGAGCACACGGCTAGAAATATATTCATTTTATTATCATATATATTTGATTGATGCTTATCGAGATTCACAAGCGAGCAAGTATCTGGCAGTTGGTCGCAAAATTTGTCACAGTTCACAGTTGTCTCTATTCGATATTGATTGCGATTTTGTGGCGTAAGGAACTAAGAAATACGATCCACTCACTTACAGGCGCGACGGCAAGCATTGTCATGTGCGACAGGCAACAGCCCCAAATAAAATAGAGCCGCCTCCTTGTCACCGCAACGAAACTCATAAGTAGTTGTTGATTATAATGCCCTGGTCGGGGCGAACATAAAGAAATGCAAGAGCTTTACCTAAAACATAACTATTAACTAATTTGGTATGTAAAGTCTTTGTGTCTTTAGCCACAATTTGATTATGATAAAAATTCCATGGCGTACAGTAACCGGCTAAGCAAACTAACAACAGCAACAACAAATAACTACCAGTTAACTCACATGGGGATTCCTTGATTATTATCAACGGATCACACTTTGCGGCTGCTATATTGCTCGGCTCTTGTTGTTGTCCTGTTGTATCGTCTGTTACGTTCTGTTGTGTGGGTATTGGCAAGGAAGCATCTAAACGTTGGCTAAGCATGGCTACAACTGGCGCTAAGGCCAGACGGGGATTGTGATTGGGGCTGGGAGCGATGTTGGCTTGGTTTTGAGTCACACGAATATGCAGCTCTGTGCATAAGTTGTGCTCGGAAACATTCTGATCGCATTGGCTGCGGCTGCATCGTTCAATTCTATATGTCGTTGGTGCGGTATTATTAGGTGGTTGTGGGCTAAGTTGCTTCTTGATAAAATACTTGTGGGTTTTGTTCATCTTTAGTTACGGTTGAATCTGCTTCTTGGGTTTTTTTAACTCAGCATCTTCGTCACGCTTAACTTCAGTGTAACGCTCGCCCTTAAGAGATACAATCTTATTATCACGATAGCGCACAAGCTTGCGCGGCTCCATTTTGGGAACCACCGGCTTATACTCGCGCTGAGTGGCATTCTTGTCCACATAGGAGTACCTAAGGATCAACAGTTACGTAAGTGCAACATCACATTTAATTTTGTTACAATATTTACCTTGCTATTATGCGATTCTTCAGCTCATTGTCATCAACCACGATATTCTTCTTCATGCCCACAGTATAACTTTTGTCGGTCAGGCTCTGATTGGTCTCCTGGCGATGCAATAGAATTTGAGTAGCGCTGTCAATGTCGCCCTTGGATATTGCAATGCAATGCTTTATCTGCAAACATATTATATAATTGTACCCATTATACAATACTACTAAGCGACGCTTGATCCGATAAAGGCGTTATTCACCTACACAATTTATATTGTGTAAATTCGTTTCACATAGCCCCAAAAGGAGCTACATGAATCATATGTCCGACATACAATAGAACACGGGGCATTGGGAATTACTCTCCCATTTAAATACAATTCGAGCTCACCTCCACGTAGGCGGTGTCGGGAAACATCTCCTGCAGCACCTCAGCCTCATCCAAAAAGTAATCGCAATTGGAGCTAGAGCTGTCAGTGGAGCCTCCATCACTAGTCTCAGACAAGTGCTGAGAACGCTTGCTGCTGCCGCCACCATTGACTCCGCTGCTGCTGCTGTTATTCGAAGATAGTTCGTCCTTTTCGGAGATGGAAGAGTTGCGTGCACGCAGTTTGGACTCTGGTATAATGCTGGACAAGCTTAGGGCGCTGCAAGGCGACACACCATATATAGAGAATAAGGCAAATGAAAATGATTGAATAAAATGTTATGACTTACTGGAGCGATAAATTGACCGTGTTGTGGTTGCCTTGATTCTTTTCCATATCGGTTAGCTCGTTGGCCAGCTTGTATATCCATTCGCAAATGACGCCCTGATCAATGGTGGGGAACTCTTCAAAGTATGCGCCCATCATCTCGACAAAGCCCTCCACATCAAAGCAAGGATCCTGCGAAGCTTCCTCCAGTATAGATATGATATAGGAGAGTACAATCTCATCCACAACGCTAAAGTCGGCACCTGGTATGTGCGCACTGACGAACTGGACAAGACTCCGCTTCACCATCTCGTGTTGCTTTTCCAAATTTGTCATGGTTGCACTATTGTTTAGCTGTTTGTTTTGTTGATTTAATTTTTTTTCTTTGCTGTTCGGCAAATTTCTGTGAAGTATATATGTGTGAGTGTGTGTGTGCTATTGGTCAGCCGAGCCTAGTGGTATTTAATGCAAAATGTGTCGCTTAGTAAATTTGGTGTAAAACATTAATATCACCTGGACTTTAAGACAAACTTGAAAACCGAATACGGTTTAAATAGCGTATTTTTTGCTTGCTGCGCCTTTCTTTTGCTGCTTCTTCTTCTTCTTATTTTCAATCAATAATACTTTTGCAGCGCAATTGTGATGAATATTATCGTTATCGATAGAAAAATACCATACATAAAAAGTATCAGTATAATACCGTATATGCGTGCAAAATTTGAATTAAAATACAACAGCTATTGCAAATACCAAGGAACTTTTTGCGCTTGTTGATACGCTTTTGATAAATAAAAAGTCTCATATTCATGGCTATACTCCTTGCCGCTTTCGTCATGAAAGCTGATAAAAATATAAAACGTAGCCATTAGAGATATTGAACAGAACATATTATATATTTATATATATGATCTATACGTTGCACTGCAATGCAGTAAGTTGTGTAGAGAAATGTACAGAATATTATATTAAATATATAAGCTCGTTAAGAATAGACCGTATTGTATTTTGTATATTACAACGATATCAAGTTCGTAATTGATAATCATTTAAGAAAAAAAGTAAATCACATGCTACCCATGCGGATTTATTTCATTTAGGAGAAAACGTTTCAGATAATGAAAAGTTTCCGCAACTGGTCTACGACGGCTAACTAAATTCAATTTGGCAAATATCGATATGTTTTCCAATCATTTCCAATTTGGGCCGATAGGTATTAGCGGCAACAGTTATAAAGCCCACTATTTTGATATATTTCACAGCACTGATAACAAGGGCTAGTATTCAAATGTCTTAAAACACAAGTGAGCTTTGTCGCATGTCAGTTTAAATATATTTAACAATTATGGACTATTATGGGACACAAAACGTTCAATATAATGAGAAACCTTATTGACAAGCTGTAAAAATTACATAATAGCTGCACTCCACGTCGGCTTTCACTCAGCACATATATGATTACAATTGTTAGCTTGTTACTTGCAGGTAGAAAACTAAACCAGGTCAACGTTTTAACAAAGTCAAGGCATCGTTCTGATAAGCTCACATTAGCCGGAGCTAGCAAAATCTCGGCCAAGGAGCTGCTAAACCTGCCGCTGAACTATGTATTCGTATCAGTATTAGTTGCTCGTAGCGGTAAACTCTATCATATTAAACGATTGTAGTATTTATATTGAAGTTCAAGGTCTCAATCGCTGCTAGACAAAAGAGAATCGAGAGAATCACTAATTAAAAACCACACGAAGCGCATACCAATGATAAACATACTAAATATGTAAATGCAATTCGGTTGTGAAATATGTATTTTAAGACTAAAGACCCGGAAGACTGGTGAGCCGGTATTGGGACAATTGAATTGCCTATTTGGACTGGAGCAAATATTGGTCCATGTAGTTAGCAGTTGGGTTTTGGGAAAGCTCTGACTGTTCGATGGGCCATTTTTCCCATAAATGAAATGTGTTAACTGGTTTCGCATTTGCGTAATTTCACATAAAATACCGTAATGGAGCAGCAACATGTCATAAGAGCTGCCTTTTTAGTTCGTGCACTGACATTACAATTTGTTGCCGTGACAATGATAATAAATCAATTAAGTGGAAGCTATTTTTACGCTTCTTAGCGTTTGTGTAGATATTGTTTTTGTATATTTCGACGGGCTTTTATTTTGGATTTTGGATTTACCGGGCGATATCATCTCGATGTACAGCGCGTGACTCTTTAAAAGAGGTTAATAAACTTTTTAAAAATAAACAACAAACATTTTGCACAAAATGGCAATTCAGAAGAAAAAAAAACAGTTTTGCTTTCTTTTGGCCCGCTTAGCATTCGCATTAATTGCTTCAAACTTGACCTTACCACCAAAAATAATAAAAATGAAAAACGCAAATATAAAAAAAATAAAATAACCCTCCGCAACTCAAATCGGCAATTAACGCGACTTCGACTTGCATCAAGCCGAACAACAAAGAAACGGCAAATGGATTGACCAAGACCAAGCCGAAACCAAAGCGACAGGCCTGGGCCTGGGCTTTTGCTTTGACTGTGTGCGTGTGTGCCTGTGTCTGTGTCTGTGCCTGTGTCTCTGTCGCTGGGCCTGGCTCCACGTTCTGGCCGCTGCCAGCGCTGGCCGCGCAGCGTCGTCAGCGACGTCAACGCTTCGGCCGGCGGTTGAGCGCGCATATTTTGTTTATTTATACAGCCGAGCGTGTAGAACTCCGTATTAGTGTCTTCTTGGCGTTCGCCGTTGACGGTTTTCTCGTATCTATTTTCCCAGCATATCCAGTGTGAGTTTCTGACAGCAGCTCAGTGCTTCGTGGTGCAGTGCGTGTGAGTGTGTGCGTGCGTGTGTGTTTGTGTCCAACGGGATCATCGCAGGCAGTCAAAAAGACCAAACAAACAGGTACGGAAGTGTCTCACTTGAGTTATCGACAATAGACCAGTGTGAAAGTGAAACCTATCGATAACACATGCATAAATTAGTATTGGCCAATTGTGTGCAGCTTTTGACAGCTGGGCAGCGTCCCCAAAGCAAACAGTGTGGGCAGTGCCAAACTGGCTGCTAAATCATTCTGTCAAACTAACCTGCATTGCTGTGCACACAAAGCTGGTGATATTTGCACCGACCTGGGCTCCAGTTGGTCGACGGGGCACAGCTTGGCTGCCTTGACTAATTTGTCGTTAGTTGCAATTTTGTTGCTCTTTGCTAATGCTTCTTTATTGGTGCTTGGCTCTGGCTGTCTGATTTTTTTCTAGTTGACCTTAACCCAATGCAATGCACATAGATTAAGTGCTGAAAACTTGTCTGAGGAGCTGCTGTGCTGCTGCTTGGCTGCAGTTGCAGCTACTTGTGCTGCTGTTGCTGCAATTTTGCCAGTCAGCCAAGGCCAAGACTGACAACTTTGAGGCGGCCAAAACTAAACGCTTTGAACTTGTAATCAATAAATGGCGATTGCATTGCAGCTGCACCAAGATCAAATCTAACCAGCTACTCCGCTGCCTTCGCTCACTGCCCCGCACACACCCAACTTCATGGCTAGGCCCAAATATGGAGCATTCGCTTTCGAGCCAAATCACGTGCAATAGTCACAAAAGCTATTGACAACATGAAAAGGCCCGAATAGTCAAAATCCAATTAACGCTGCAAATATTTACTAACTAATTAAACAGTGCCTCTTTGCCGAAGACGAACCTGTTGAAAACGCAGCGTGTCGACTAAACTTTGGCCCGACAGTCAAATTAATTCGTAGTCAGTAAATACATAAATTTGGCTATATAATATATGACCGCGTGTCTGCAAAACTAAATAATTAACCTCTGCACTATCCCCAACTAACGCACAAATACACAAAACGCTTTTTGCAAAGCAATTTATGTATTTGGTTTTATTGTTGTACAATGGAGCATGTGCTCTACGAGCCTCATTTCCATACGGTGTACTCACCGTACCGTGCCTCGTAGAACCGTAGACCGTTGGCTACTACTACAATAAGGAAATCTATTAAGTCCAAGTTGAGCCAAAAAAAAAACGGCAACAAAACACATTAATATAGCTCATAATAGGTTTAGCCAAACTTGAAAATTAATGTGCAATGTATTAATGTATATATATATATATATATATATATATATATATATATATATATATATATATATATATATATATATATATATATATATATATATATAATTTTTTTCATGTGTGCATATATGTTTGTATATATTTGTGCATATGTGCAGAAATACTACAGAAGAAAAGTGAAATATATGTCCAAATAGTTTTATTTTTTGAAAGACTTCGTTTCGTTTTACTTTAAGAATTTCAGTTTCAATTTTTTAATTAAAGTTTCCAAAGGTACTTAAAAAAAAAAATAATATATATTCAAAATGAGATACTGCAGAACTTTATCTACAGCTTTGGATGAGTCATAGAACAGCAGAGGACGTCTCAGTATATACTATCCAACTGGCATTTGCGCACTTGCATCTTGTTGTTCTCTCTGTGTATATATAGTGCTATATAGAAAAGTCTGTGTCTACGAGCGATTGTTTGATTTGACTTAGCATATATGCGTGTGAAAATCTCGTTACAATGTATGCGCACACCAAACATCCGTGCCGGGGCTTAGATCTGGTGCTTTTTGGTGGTACTTTGAGTCTGAGCTTGGGGGTCACACGGCATTTGTGTGAAAAACGACAGAGGGAAAATTATACAGACAAAAAAAATCAACACATTTGTCGCCCATTGCCCTGTAATTATTTGCCCAGTGCAATTATCTAAGTGCAACTAGCGAGCTGCAGATGCAGCTGCACTAAAGATCATTTATTGCGGCGTGTGAAAAAAAAAAAAACGAAAGAATAGCTTTACCCAGATGTATTTGTATATATACGAATCAGTGCCAGCCAAACTGTGCTTGTGCGACCTTAGTTCACTTGGCTCGGTTTGTTTTTGTCAGCTGTGGCTCATATTTTTTTGTTTTTGCTGCTTCTGATTTCCCCACAATAATTAGATGTCAAGCATTTGGAGTAGCTTCAGTCTGGACACTATTTTTGACACGAGTTGTCGATGCTGCTGTAATGAAAAAACGAAAGAAAAAACATAAAATAAAAATCGAACTCAGCGATTCTGACAACGCAGCGATTTTATTGTTGTTTTAGAAAAGCAACCATTCGAGACAAATACACGCTGTTAAAGGCTACGAAATTCGCAAAATCAATTATGCATACAAATCAATTTTGCGCTGCCTGCGCTGCTGTTTTCTTCCCCGCTCCCCTACTCATCCATTATTGCTTTCATTTGTTTATATATTTATTTATTTATATATTTGAGCAGTTGGTTTTTTTTTTGTTGCTCTCAACTAATGAGGCGGAAGAGCCTAGGCATATTGACAGCTCAGACTGCACGGCCAGCGGCCTTTTGGCTTACAAAACGATGGCAAACTGTAGCAGCTCATAAGGTGCGCTTCCCAAACTGGGCAACTGGACAAGGGCAGGTGCAGTAGGTGTCAGCTGTCCAGCTGTCCAGCTGCCGAGCTGTCGAGCTGGCCGACTGTCCGTCGTTTCGCGTCACATTTTTGGTCATGATAATGCCGCGCAGCCCATTTTCCTGTCTCCAGTGTCAATCTGCTGCTGACGCTAGCAGCTCGGCCCAGCCTGGGCTTGCATACAAATCAGTTACGGCGGGGCTCAGCAGATTTGCCAGCGTCACTGGTACGCTTCGCTTCGTTCCAGGCACGGTCCGGTCCACCATAGCTGGCCTTTGGGGCTGTGAATTGTCTGGGCTGCAAATGTGGCACAGTCGTTGGCATTGCAGCGTTCGTGTAAGATCAGTTTGATAGAGTCATCAAATGTCCACAGGTGACAACAGTTTTGCAACTGTCACAGTTAGCCAGCTCTTCAGATGCTGATGCATATTGTCACAGATATATATATATAACAAGCATACGCCAGGTGTGCTGTACGAGTTTTTGGAGTTCGCGTGTCGCCCATGTGCATAAGAATTCGTTATTAGAGCAGACTTTTTGATTGATCAGCTAGGCTTTGGATAAAACGTTTAACAAAAACAACAAAAATACTAATAATTATAGTATCCCTATAGAAGTTTTACAAATTAATAAACACCAAGTTCAGTTCAATAATCGCGGAGGCCCGAGGCTGTTGAAATTCCAGCCGACAAACTGGAAATTTCCAAGAACTTACACAAAATACAAAACCAAAATTAAAAATACATAATCCAAAAACAAAATACTGGATTCAACGGCGGCCCTAGCGAGGCCGTCAACCGGAAGTGTTGGCTATGTTACGGTTCTAGGCACTAGATCAAATACGTTTACTCAAGTTAAACATAAAACAAGTTACCCAACGGGGCTCACACAAAACGAAACGTAAAGTAATTGCAAATTAATGCCTCTTAATCATTTTCTAAGCACATTCAGTTAAATAGATATGTTTGATGTGCACACAAAACAGAAACCCCCTCCCTAGCTCCAACCAAAAAAATGTGTGCTCAAATTTGTTCCGCGTGCAATTTAAATAGCAAAAAGGAATAAATCTGTATATATAATATTTAAATAAGCGAGCCATAAGCGAGTTATACAAGCAGCAGATGTTGCTATGTAAATGCTTAGAACATTGCTTTTATGTGTCGCGGTATCCGTGTGTGCGTGTGTGTGTGTGTGTGTGTGTGTGTGTGTGGGAGCCTGCGCCATCTTGAATACTAAAATCTCACATGTGTGTAGCTACACTTGGCATCTGCAAGATGAATGCCAAAGTTATACGACTTTAGTGCCAAGGCGAAAAATTCAAATCTAGCCTTGTAGAATGCCACTACACACACACACACACACACACACACACACACACACACGCACACACGAGCACACACTAATACCACAGCACAGCTTGATCAGGTCTTTCAGCCACCAAACCGCTAAAACCAAAAGCCATCAAGAAGCCGCGCGTTTTAATTATGCGAATTCTCTTATTATTGATTTTTTTTTAGTTTCATTTTAGTTTTTGTTTTTTTGTTTTTTTGTTTTTTTTTTGTTATATAGCAACTACTTGTTGCACCGGCTTGGCATTGATCAATTGAGACATTTGTATAAGTGCTTGCTGCAGCCTCTGTGTGGAAGTTGCTGGCGTCATTTATTGCTCATACGGTTTTGGGCTTGCGTCGAACACCCGCCGCCGGCAGCGGCCCCTTTTGCATATGGGATAAGCATTTTCTTTTCATTAAATAAAATATTTGCGTGCTTAACTGCATTCCTATGCCGCGCACGCTCACCTGGCGAGCATAATCAAGCACCCGGCTCCAGGCAACAGCAATAGCAACAGCTCCAACCCGTCTCCGTCTCGGAGCTAAGCCGGACGTGCGCGGCCTGTCTAAGCAGCGGTCAGCTTAGAATATTTCATTCAATAATTTGGCAACACGCTCTACAGACGTCAAGCGCCCAATTCATTAAAAAAAAAAAAAACAAAACGAAAAAACACGCTCGAGCTAACGAAAATTTCTAAATGTTTTGCGATCTCTTTTTTATTGCAGTCGAAGCTAAACTAAAATGACGACCTACATGAAGATATTCGAGGAGCGCATCTCCGGCCTGGCCAAGGGTGTGGGTAAGTGTAGCCAACTTGATCTACATATTGTTCAATTTGTATTAAGCATATAACTTTATGGGGACAGATGAAACTGTGGATAGCTGGTTTCTGATGAGCTCACCGGCTCCCGTTGTGGCTGTCGTTCTGGTTTATTTGGCATTTGTGCTTAAGATTGGGCCGGAGTACATGAAGAATCGCAAGCCAATGGATCTGAAGCGTATTATGGTCTTGTACAATGCCTTTCAGGTTTGCTACTCCATTTGGATGTGTCGCACGGTAAGTACACGTGGCGTATACTTAACAGAGACAGATTTTGAATTATATAAAACACTCTCTTGTCCACAGTCCATCAAGGAGAGCAATGTCATGGCATCGATATTATCAAAGAAATGCGAAATAAATCGCACACGCGAACAGAATTTGGCACTTTATTCGGGCGCCTGGTTCTATTTCTTTTCGAAGATCATTGATCTGCTGGACACCACGTTCTTTGTGCTGCGCAAGAAGAACAATCAGGTCTCGTTCCTGCATGTCTATCATCATACGATCACAGTGCTCTTCTCCTGGGGCTATCTGAAGTATGCGCCCGGCGAACAGGGCGTCATCATTGGCATTCTCAACTCTGGTGTGCATATCATTATGTACTTCTATTATATGGTCGCTGCGATGGGACCCCAATATCAGAAATATCTGTGGTGGAAGAAGTACATGACCAGCATTCAGCTGATTCAGTTCGTTCTCATCCTTGGCTATATGTTGACCGTCGGCGCCAAGGGCTGCAATATGCCAAAGACACTAACCTTCTTCTTTGTGGGCAACACGATCATCTTCCTCTATTTATTCGGCAATTTCTATCGCAAGACCTACAACAAGAACAAGAGCGTCGATGCCAATGGTCATGCCATACGCAATGGTGGCAGGAGCCTGAACCTGGCGCAGTCGGCGCTGCGCGCTGCCGGCGGCATGGGCTGCATGCCGATGCCCTCCAAGAACAACAACAACAACAGCAGCAGCGACTTCAAGCCCTACATCGATCTGAACAACAACAATGTGAAGCCCCTAAAGGTGGAATGAGCCATTTGGCTGTGCACGGGGCTTGGTGGGGTTTCTTTGTTTTTAGTTTAACTTTACGTTTTGTTTAGAGCAGGGCTTAAGTCTAGTGTTAAATGTTTAAACCATAACCCTAACTGTATATGAAATGATTCTGAATAATGAGCTTCTTAAATGTAGAATGTATAAAGTTTATGCCAAACAGCAGAAGATTACATCCAAATACCTAGGCGTGTAAGTGTTAGTGTGCGAGTGTGCGTGTGCCTGAGTGTGTGTATGTGTGTGAGTGTGTGCGTGTCTGTGCATTGCCCTTAGTATTGAAATGCAAGAAACTTATTGTTAATTTTTTATTCGAAATTTGATTGTTTCCAATTATATGATTTCTGAACAAAATAAAAAATCCAAATTTATTTCAACTTTTTTAAAAACTAAAGGAAAAAAATCAATTTGATTTTTTATTACTATCTCTAATGTGTTCTATGCGTTCTAAGCCATTTTGGCCTTCGAGTTCTTTCTAATCACCTGACAAACCAGTTGTCTTTCAATATATATATATGTATAATATATATTTATGATGGCCGCAGGGTTCCCCCAAGCCCCTGAAATTTGAGACTGAAAGACTGAACTGAAAATTAGCTCGTGTCAAGCGATATACTAAATTTATGCAGATCCCAACTGCTGAGTTTCTATTATTGCAGTGATTAATACCCAGACAAATCACAGGCCTTCGACTCGAAATCGACTCGCGTGCCTTATAATTATGCAATTGTTTCTTATTTTATTCGTATTTTTTTTAATCTGTCATAAAAACAGGTTCATCCAGCGATTCGCTGAGACATTATGGCGACTCTTAAGAATCACCAATTCAAAGGAAATTAAAAATTCAAATTCCTTTTATTTCATCCGATACTCAGCTACACATGGGGGCAAAGGGTATATTATTATTATTATAGCCCGATATATGTATGATGTTTAAATAGTTTCTTATTTAAAACTTTGTGCTCGAAGCGGCAAAGAGCTGTTCTGGCATGCTGTCCGATGCGAGTCCATGCCGACTAGTTATTCCAGAAATTAAAACGCGAGGGACTTAACAGAGTCGCGCACCCTTGTTCAGGCAGTATATTATACCATTAATCACCACATATGCAAATGAATTTAGAATGTTTCTCAACGAGTCGTGTCTTCCAGAGATCAAGCATACATCGATGTGTCTATCTGTCTTTTTGGTAATCTTTATATATAGATTGACAATTTGAAGGTGGAATATTTTATGCGGTTGTTATTAGAACCTGAACCTATTGAAAATTAGTGAAACGGGTATAATTGTGTTATGCTAATTGATGTAACCGCAGCAGGAGACTTCTCCATGCCCATAAAGCATATATTTGCTCTGTGTCATCGGCCGAGTCAATGAAGCTATGTCCCTCTGGCCTTAAGACAGTATACGAGCTAGAGATCTGCAATTTTGAGCGAGGGTCCTACTGTTTCACGAAAAGATCGAGATTATATTGGAACATGGAAACCTTGCCCCGTGTCCACAAAAACGATAACATCGATACTGATATCTCATTTTTTTTTACCATATCCTGAAGCTTATAGCAGCTAGGGACTCCAAATTTGGATACCTTCCACCGTTCCCTACAATATTGAAATACAATCATTTTTTAAGATATACTATAGCTTTAGTCTTTCCTATTAACGCTTATCTGATTGACACACTTAAGCTCTTCAAATCTTATCAAGATTTCAGTTGCCTGGGACTGTAAGAATTATTTATATTTTGGATTCTCAGTTTTTGTTTAATGGAATCGCCTGATTTTCATTTAAAAGCAAAGGGTCAGCAGGTCACCAGCATTTGGAATATATTGAAAAATTTGAATTCGCGTCTCATAAAAGCTGGCATACTTTGAGGCACAATTGAAAATTTATGGAAATGAGTGCGAAAATGAAATGTAAAAATGACAAGTCTTTTTATTTGTGCTCTATAACGATTTGGCAAATATATTTAATAAAATATGGCTTCACTATTATATTAATCTCGCTCAAGATTGTTTTTAATTTTTGTGGAAGATCTAAACGCAAATGTAGCCTTCAAATCTGATTCATAATTGATTCCAATTTGAAGCTATTTACTGATGAAAATCATATATAATAACAATAAATTTAAATACTCACAAAAGGCAAATTTCTCTTGCACCCGATTAATAGTCATTGAATATAATTTTCAATTAGACCAAAAGCTTTTCAATTTATAATTTGAAAAAAAAAAAAATAAATATCATCATGAATTGTTTGGGCGACCCCAAATCACGACCCTGCGCTGAAATCTGCGATAATCTAAACAAAATCAAAAGCAGACCGAAGATCGAAGAGACAAAGAGTCAAATGCGCAGACGCTAAGAGTTTGTGGTCAAGATCAAGGCCGAAAGCAGAACCGGCTCAAATGCTACTGTTGGCAGCTCTTGATGCTCAGAGATGCTGCTCGCTGCCCGTCAATTATGCTTTTAGCTTCCGCTTTGGGTTTTAAGGTTCCGTTTTTCAAACAAATTGATCAATAAAAGGTTGTGTGAAAAACCCATGGCCTGTGCGCATCAAATACTATATATGTTTATACTTATGTGTATAATATATATATATATATATATATATATATAAATATTCTCATCTTAACGGCTGTCATCCTCAAGGTGAGCTTGAAATTGGTTTATGTATAATGCCTTTTGACTGCCTTGCCGGGTTCTTAACAATGGCAATATCTGTTCTGCAATTATAATAAAATTCATGAGCTTGATAAATCTGCATGGCAAGCATCGATCGAGCTCTGGGACCTGTTCTGGCACGCCCAAAGCATTTGTCCAAACTTTTTTGTCCATGTCTTAGATAAAGATTTAATGCTTCCGGTACACTCAGCTATATCCGTATGATTTAGATAAAATTGCAATTCATGGAGCACCAGAAATTCTACGCAATGCTTAAAAATAATTCAAAAATTCTTGGTGTTTGTTTTCTTTTTTGAAAAATATGACGTATATTTCTTTGTATTTGTGGTTTCTTTTCGTTTATGCCTAAGTACTTTACATGCCAATATCTATGTATATATATAAGTGTATACTTTATTTGTATAAAATCTAAAGGCACATTTGCTTATGCCAAATGCGTATCTTAACTTATTTACACAACTAATTCCGGTTTCTTCTTATTCTTCTTCTTCTTGTATTCCTAGGGGTTTGCTTAACTTAAATCAAGGTTTTTGTTTTTTGGGCCGTAAAACATACAACTTCTTTCATTTGTGTCAAACACACATCAAACGAAGCGATGGCTGCGAAAAGCATTTAAATGTTTGCCTATTAACTCGAACCTCAACTTCTCAATATTTTCATTTGTTTTCTTCTTGTTGTTTTTTCAGTTTTTTCTTTTTTTTTGGCGACGGCGGCGGATTACTTAACAAATTAGTCAACAAAGTTGTGCATAGAACAACGCCCGCTCCATAAACTTAAGATTTAGATGGTTTAATTCCCACACTCGAAAATGAAATGTTTTGCCTGAATTTTAGAAAGTTGCCATCAAATGTGAATCGTTCTTAAATTTAGAAAATTGCAATGTTGCACATTTTCTGCAATTTTTCTAAATATAGGAAAATGAAGAACTTAGTAAAATAATTATTTTATGACGACTTTCTAAACTTTAGATAAACCATTTTTTCAGTGCATATATAAATTTTGTATGTGAGTTCCCATTACGTATTTGTGTGTTTGTGTGTGTGTGTGTGTGTGTGTGTGTGTGTGTGTGTGTGTCTGTGGTATTTTTGGAGGGGTTGGAGGGGTTAGCTGCTCTACAGCACCTTCTTTTGCTGTGCTGTATTTGTGGCTATGGCGGCATTTAGATTCTTGGCACAGCTGTCGTTGTTGTTGTTGGTAATGCTCTCCTTGTCGGCCTTGGCCTTGGCCGCTGCCTGCTTCTTCTTGTAGGACTTCTGGTAGAAGTCATTGAACAGGAAGTAGAAGAACACGGCATTGGGCAGCGTAAAGCAAACGGACCATCTCGGATAGCCGCAGTCGGTGTAGAGCAGTTGGGTTTGATGTATGAAAGCACAGCAGAATTGAATCTAAGTGGAAATAAATGGGCACGATTACATATATATACATATACACTGATCTATTTTGCACTTACCATTTGCAGATTGGTGATGTGCTTCTTCCACCACAGATACTTTTGCATTTTGGGTCCAAATGCAGACAGGAAATAGTACGAGTACATGATGATATGCACAAACGAGTTGATCCAGCCAATGAAGGTGCCATGACCGCCAGGATAATACTTGGATGTGCCCCAGCTGATCATGGGCATGACTGTGTGATGATACACATGCAGGAATGTCACCTGACGATCGTTCTTACGCAGCACAAAGAAGATCGTGTCCAGCAGCTCGGTGATCTTGGCCAGATAATAAACATAGACAACACGCGCCTCTCTGTACGCTTTCGGCGTGCGTGACCAGTCGACTGGCTGGCAGCGCCAGCTGTAATACTGCCAAATGACCACGCCCTCGTAGACCATCCAGACGCTGAGCACCACCTGAAAGAAATTGTAGACGAGCAGCGTGCGCTCCAGCTTGAAGGGCTTGCGATCCCGCATAAAACGTGGACCCCACGACAGCACAAAGTACAGATAGAAGGCCAGAATGGTCAGCAGCGGCAACGGCGATTTGATCAGGAACCAGTCATTGGTACGCGGATCTATATAAGAAAAGATAAAATATAATCAAAGAAGGTTACGTGCTTGAATCCTGCTGTCAATTCCTGTTGCCAAAAATGACACTTACCGGCCAGCTCGATGAACAGAAAGTTCCAATAGTCCGTTTGTGTTGCGTTAACGGCCGCCATTTTTAAATTTTGTGTGTCAACTTCCTCTGCTGGTTATCGTGTTTTAAAACAAACCTTTGGTGGGTTACCGGTGGGAAGAGGGGGGAGGAAGAAGTTGTTGCTGTGTGTGAAATTTAAAAATCTGCTAAGCGCGCAAGCGTCTAACACAAAATGCTCGAAGCGAACGAGTTTTGTCCAATGTTCTGCAATGGGTAGGGAGAATTCATATTGAAAATAAGTTAAGAAAAAGTGTGCGTTTTTCAAGTTCATAAATATTTAAAAATATGTTAATGGTTAATACGAAGAAGAAGAAGCAGCAGCAGCAGCAGCGACCAGTTACTTTGCCATTAACAAGATCTTTTGGGTCTTTTTGTTTTGCAGCGGCTGCTGCTGCTGTTGCTGTTGCCGAGCGGGCATGAGTTGGCCAAAAGCAAAAAAAAAACACGATAGCAGTTGACTTCTTAGTTGCGGCACGCTCAAGCGGCTAAAGATGCAAATTGAGATACAGGTACAGATACAGATACAGATACAGTGTGCTGTGTGCTGTGTGATGTGTGATGTCAACGCTTAGGGCGTGGCTATTAGACAAACGCAATGTTGGCACCAAAAACTAAAAATTAAAACACGAAAGAGTTGCTAGCTTCGACATGCCGAAGATTAAATACCCTTGAAGACAAATGGCTTAAAGCTTGAAAGATATGCGAGGAGAATTGTGAAGCTCGTATTTGTTGACGTTAACGTTGACCTTACGTTAAACTAACTCGTTAAACAGTTATATATTTGTAAAACTAAAAATTTTATCGATTCTTTCGAAAGAGTTATTATAAGGTAGCCATAGGTTGATAAGCATGGATCATATTTGTGGAGCATGGAACACATTCACATTTTCAACCAAATTTCCCTGTGGAAGTTCTATGATATCTGATCAATAGATACAAAAAGGCGGACCTATTTTTCCTGAGGGTCTATTTCCCATAGAAACAAACAGAAATACAGATGGACATATCGAATCGGCTGTTGTTGCGGATCAAGAATATATATACTCTATGCGCTCGGAGATCTTTCCTTTCAAATTTTCTTTCCTACAAATTTCATGACGAAACTAAAAAACCCTCTACGAGTGTATATAAAATATGCTCTGTATATGAAAATAAACCCTGGGCTGCTGAAAGCTGTCGCCGTTTACTTTGGGCTGTTGTTGTGCCTGCTTGGGTGTGTGTGTGTGTGTCTGTCATTGCTGTGCAATGCAAAATTATCATGTAACCGAGTAAAAGTAAATTATATTCATTATTATGAATTAAACAAGCGTAGAAAACAAGTTGCTTCACAAGATCACAAGTAATTGGGCGACGCAGCACAAATTTTGGGCATCCACAAGCTCACGTGTGGCACAGTGGCACGAAACGAGCGAAGCAGTAACAAATTGTACGTTAAATAATTAACAAAATGCAGCAACAACAAAAACCCCTCTAATAACTGTAAACTAGCTGATACAAGTGGCTACTTGAACTCCGCAAAGGCCACAATTTATCAAGCGGCTATTAAGTGGCTCGGTCTTTTGGCCATTTCCGTGACTGCGTTTTTTAGTTAGCACCAATATTCTGGGCAACTTCATCTATTTGGCTCGATCAAAATAAAATATATTTATTGTATGTTGAAGGGCAAAGCTTGACTCTAACAAGCCGCAAGCCTTAAGCCAACTGGTTTGGCTCATTTCCTGCACTGGCCGCTTGTTTGATTTTTGTTGCTGCAACAATAAACGCAGAACGAACCAGAAAATGAGCTGTGACCAAAAAAAAAAAAACCAAAAAACAAACACCTTAAAAAATAGAGGTGCTAAAAGGCCCGTGTTTGGAACGAAAAAAAAAAACCGTACTTTCGGCCCAAAAACTATGCCGCACAGAATCGGGTTTTCAAATTATCAATTTTAAGACTGACAAAAGTCAAATAAACAAATAGACGCGCAAATGAACCATCAAATTTGCGCTTGGCTAATGAACAAATGATGCCTAAGACCTTGCCATATTTGTTGGTTTTTTCGTTCGGGCCAGCCCATTCTGACCAATAGCCAGACGGCGAGACCTGTGCCTTGGTGGGAATCCACAGGCGGTTGTGTTAGCCAAAGACAAGGCATACAAATCGCTTTGCCTTGCGTTGCGCCTCCGATCATCTAGAGATTTGCGTGTGTGTGTGTGTGTGTGGTTCGCCGCATTTCCACTTGGTTAGTCATTTGTTAAAATGGGATTGAAGCTTAGCAGGGGCAGGCGGCTTCTTCTAACTGGGGCCTTGGCTACGCCTAAGGTGTGCAGCAAATTGTGTCAACAATTGCCAAATCGAAGCGACAACATTTCGTAAGAACCATGCGTCATATTTGTGGCTTAATTAGTGAGAGCTGTGTTGGGGGGTGGGGGTCAACTAAAAGTTGAATGACCTTGGTGACAACCTTTTGACACGCGTGTGCCGTTAAATTTTTGCATATGATTTACATAATAATTAGGTAAGCGCGCAACTCTAAAAAGCGCCCAGCTCCCAGTGGTGCCCCGCTGCGGCTACTTGATAAACGCATGCACTGCAGTTCCACACGAGTTCTAAAAATCTTAAAATCTTCTTTATATATATTTAAGCACTGACAAATCGGAGCACAAGCACCTGTCGCAATCGTCGCAGTTGACAGTTGCCTTCTCCAAGATTTACACTTAATTTACAGCAGCAGCAGCAGCAGCAACAACCACAACAACAGCAACAACAACAACAGTGACTGCTCTTAATGCTAACACCATGACAACTGTTTTTTCTTCTTTTTTTGTTTTTTTTTTTTTTTTAGTTTTAGTTATTTTGTATAATTATTGGTATATTAAGGGAGAGAGACCTCTGCTGGCATCCGCTACCCACGAGACTTGTACGCGTACTGAACTGCTACGCCGATTTGTGTGCTGCTATGTATAAAAATTTCGTCTATAGCTTTTGAATTTTGTTTTCGAAACTGGCCCTTGCCCCCTCCCGCTAACCAACTAGTTGTTGTTGTTGGCTTAGTGGTGGTGGTTTCTTCTTGGCTAGCTGCTGCTGCTGCTGCTGGCAATTGTTGTTGTTGTTGTTGCTGCTGTTGATGCTGCTGCTGCTGCTGTTAGTTGTCTCATCTGCTGCTTAAAGGTTCTTTTGTGTTGCCTCATTTGCTTGGAAGCTGCGTTTCATTGCGTTGTCTGGTCTTGTTTTTTTTTTTGTTTCTATTGATCGCATAATGACAACAGCCTTTTGGCAACAGCTCAGCTGGCATTTAGTTTACTGCTGGCTCTAGAGTGTTGTCAGGTTTGCCGGTTATTTCAAATAGTTGTTGACTGAATTTTAATTGATTTTGGCGCATACGTTTGCAGCATTTGTATAATAATTAATGCTTACCATAATTGTTGTTATTGGCTAAAAAATATGGTATTGGCCGAAAGAGAGCATGCAAGAACTCGGAAACATATTCTATATAATTTATATGCATACTTTATATAAATATATTCACGCATTAAGCTTTAGGTACATCTGTTATTTGGCATACCCAAACCTTGTTCCATATTTTAGCTTTAAACACTTTCTTGCTTTAGGCTCAAAAGTATTACACGCATTGACCTCTGACTAGAGCCGAGCAAGTGCTGAGTATTCAACGTGTTTAAACATGTTGTAATATCAGATTGTATTTATGAACAGGGAGAGGAAATAGAGCACAATAAAAAAGTTGAAAAACATATCTTCATGCGCTCAAGGTCAAGATTTGGCTGGCCATTGAGTTCCGTTGATTGCGGCTCTATTCAAGGAGACACCTGACCGGGTGAGACAAAAACTAAAACCAGTCGAAAAATTATTATATCATTTTGATAATTTACATATGAATTCTTAAAGCCCAGGGCGCAATTCTTGAGCACAGCACACGAGCCACACGTCGATCGCCATTACGCGCCAATGTCACTTCCGGGTCAAGTTTGAGGCAAACTTCGTATCAATATGAATTAATGGCCAATATTTGCTGATACCTAGCTGGGGCTGGGGTCACTTGAAGTTTAAATTTGGTTAACTGTGTCACCGGCAAATTGAACTTGACCCTGCCGGACCAACGGCAGATTTTTATCGTTTTTTCTTTTTATGGCCTGCAAAACTCGTCCAGTTTGGCTTCGACTGGTACCAGCTGCTGTGGGCCAAGATTGCCAATTTTACTATTAGCCGGCTTAGACAGCATGCCTACTGCTGTGAATGATAACAGCTGTTCGTCACCTATCAATAGCTAATCCTTAGTCAAATGTAAGACATTACTCATACGCAGCGTAGCGCGCAGTCTTCCGGCCGCAGCAGCATTCAACCTGATTTGTCATTTGCTTTTGTTTGCCGTGTCTCTCACAATCTCCGATCATTCGGACACACAAACACACAATGTAATCATATGCAAAAGTTTGTTGATTTGGTTTATTATCTTGCTGCAGATGTTTCCACCTCGCTGAGGAGACGACTGCCACGAGCTGTGAGTCGAGCGCCGCAAGACACGGACCACTTGCAGATTATGCTAATTTCTTCCGCAACTATTTACATATAAATATCGTCAACAAAAAACCGTTAACAATTATTATTGATTTTTAATTATTAATTGCGATTCTTTAAAAACAACAAAATAAAAAGACGCGCAATTTAATGTACACATTTCTTTGACTCTTTGTTTTGCTGCCAATTTCCAATTTGACAGTATCAAGTTCCGAGTAATTGTAAATTATTTATTAGTTAATTTCGCCTCACACACTTATTCTGCCCACAGCTTGTGATAGATTGTCATATTTGTCAAAAACTGATAAAATGCAACTCCCCAAGCCGCTTTACAAATGCCACTTTTAATTAATAAGGCTTTTATTATATTAATTACTTAAATACAGCATTAATATGTTTATTACAAGCCGTAAATGACAAGTTGTTGTAATAAAATGCTTAATGTATCGTTTAATTGCTGCTTGCGCATTTTCAGCTCCTTTGCAGCATTGTTAGCGCCATCTACAGTTCCTTGCTTTTAGCTTGGCTTTGAGCTTCCACAGATGTGACCAGATATTTTTTCAAAGTTAAGCTTGGCTTTGATTTTTTCGCTGTTCATGCTAAAGCTTTGAAACTGTTTTCGACGCCTTAAAGTCTACTAATAATATTATTCTTCACATGTCGGCACTGTTGCAATAATAATCTGCAATAAAAAGATAAAATGCCAATTAATTAATCATAGATTTCAATCATAACTAATAGGGTCCAAAGTAATCCAATTTTCAAAGTACTAAAATATTTTTATTGGCAAATTAATTATCTGCATCTTTACATCTCTGCATATTGGATAATAAATTGAAAAATATATTGAACATTTTGTCAAATGTATCTTTTGTTCTAAAAAAATGTTCTTAATATAAAATGTTTGTTTTTGAACTTCAACTTCGCACAAAACGATTTCTCAAATATAAATTTAATTTGGTACTCTATCATTAATTTAATTTATTTCTCTGACAAAATCATGTGGAAAATGACAAAAGAAAATCCTTTTACTTTCTTCACCAAATCCAAGACTTTGTCAACGTGTAACTGTAGATTGTTTCTAAATTTAAATACATATGTGTACCTTTTTGGAAAAAAAGTTATGTTTATATCCATGATATAATGTTTTTAAGAATTTAATTTTAAACTTATTTAAATGTTGTTCTCGTAACATCAAAATAAGTATCAATGTAATCTTCAAGAAATAAATTCGAAATAGTATGGGTTTGTGAAAAGTCAAGGATAAAAATTTGGACTGTCTCTTTATTTCCCTCCTTCTTTCTCTACCGTCTCTCTCTTTCGCTCTCTCTACCTCTCTCTCTCTGTCACTCTCTCTCTCTCTCTCTCCATCGACCTCTTCCTATATCTGATTTTGTTCTATCTATTTGACTTTCTCTCTTGCTCTCTCTCTCTCTTTCTCTCTCGCTCACTCGCATGTCCATAATTTCTGCCAGGCCCAGTCTTTGAAGTCCCATAACTTTGTTTAAACTACACCTATTTTAATGTGCGATACCACTTTGGTCATGGTTTGATCTCTAAATCAATAAACCGTTTAATATTATCTTCTCGTTTATCTCCCGTTATCAAATTTGGGAGTAAATATATTTAAAATACATGTAAATGTTATTTTAAGCCCTTGCCTATTATCAAGAACACCTGAGAATGTGTTTGTAAAAAGTCATTGCACTGCGAAACAGTTCTAGTCTTATTTCATATTAGTCCAGTTTTATGATGTGTACTGTGGCGCAAATTAAACTTGTTTTAAAGCACGGAAATACCGTCTGAATCTATCAAATTATATCACGCCGTTTAATAATTTAGCGTCTGGTGTTGTGGATCGCTCGAGATGGCAAATGTAGCCTCAACGCTTTTGCGGCTAATCGAAATCAGCGAAATACCGTTGAGGCTGCGTGCCCTTGTCATAAACTCGTTTAACGCATTGAAAAAAGATTAGTTAACAGAAATTAAAAAAAATCATTTAGATACTTCCGTTTCCTGATCGCAAGCAACTGCGAAAAAGCCGATAAACCTACTTACAGTTAGACGATTTTACATATTGCGCTAAATGTATAGCATTATGCAAACGTTTTGCATTTTAGTTGATTAATTTATAGTTTTATGTTTTTTAAATTCTAGTTGGCCAATTTGAGGTGAGCAGTTTGCGATTTAATGAAGAAACGCAAGAACCCAACTATGTCAAGTTCAAGCTGAAATTTTGTTTGGCCAAAGACGGCGCGTCTGACGAACTATTCTTGGACTCGCTTGCGCTGAGCTATTATTTCGAGCATATATTAAGTCAGAATCAAAAAATAAAATAAACGCTGTTCAAGTTCAAAGTCGGGGGTTAAATGTTGCCAAGAACATTTCCAGTTTGCGGCTTTACTTGTGCTAATTACACGTTAAACGGCGTTTATGTTTTTGTCTTCACTTCAACTCCAAAGTCGTAGAGACTTTATATATGTTTGAATACCCTGAACCTGTTGAAAATGGGTATAATGTCTGCAGGGTAGTGTATGTAACAGGCAATCGCAAGCAGCCCCATGAACTTTATATATTCTTGATCAGTATGAAAAGGTTCTAGCCATGTCTGCATGTCCCTCCTTCTGGCTGCACGCGCTGATCTTGGAGACCCAGATAATAGTATAACATGTGCAGAGCAAGTTTGACAAATTTCTGATATATTCGAAATTGTCAAGATCGGACTGTAAAAGTCAAAGCTGCACTTTCTGTAATGTGTGGCTGCGAGAAGATGGAGTTATGTATAGAAGGAAGCTGTGTTCAGGGTATCTCCCAGTCGGTCACTTCCACTAGATCACTTTTGCTTGCTTTTCTTGCGCTCGCTTAACACTAGCCATACTCACAGCTTGTGCGGTTGTTGCTCCGTCATGACGCGATTCATGTACTTTGACTGGCCTCAAAGTGAACGATGATGGGTACATGCATAAATATGACGTTCATTCAGACTCAGTGGCATTTGTAAGCAACGCATATAAGTATATATATTTGGTCAAC